>NC_079171.1:11004479-11604479 GCF_947568905.1 Ostrea edulis | reverse complement strand
GGAATGTTATTGCCAAGATATGGAATGGCGCGTTTATCGGAATGCACAGATTGAAATCATTTTAAGTATGTTTGCAATGGTGATTAGAATTCAGAAATAATTCGTGTTGAAGTAATTGAAAGAGGTGATATAAATGTATCATATTAAATGTTGTGTAGTAGCACATTTAACTTGAGTAAGGGTACTGGAATTCATATGAGGCAACCAGTATTATCAACGGAAGTTTGCGTTGAGATAGGAATATTGTTATTTTACAAGTAATCCTTTCCATATATTGTGATAAACACTAGCACTTTTTTAAGAAGTGCCATTGTAATGAAATATGTACAGAGAAATAATCTGGTTTGAACTGAGTATCATATGAAAATAGTAGTTTTCTAATAGTTTGCAGAAGCTTATATTTCCTATTATTCATGGTGTTATAAGGTTGATTTCTGTTCGTTGCATTCTCTTTTCATTCATACCGCAGAAGTATCCTCTTATCACTTGCATATGGTGTTTATATCTTGGTACCGTATACGTTTTACATCTTTCAAGTTATTCGATGTGTAGGACCATGTTCTGCATCTGGTATTTTTTTCTGTGAGATGCGTAGTACTGTCATTTGCCATTTTGGCTTGTTTACGTTGTTATTGTAAGGTTAATCTTGAATGGTTATACTCGGAATATTTCGGGCACACACAATTTACGCAATGCAAAGTTAGCTTTCAATAAATTCCCAGGATATTGAACGCTAACAATCTCTAGATTTTATAATAGACTATTTATTAGCTATATAGTACATGTCTACATAGCGTTACATACTCTACTAGCATTACTGAGCATCGAATGGAACTAAATCTGAGTGAATGGACGATGTAGTCTGTATATTAAATATCATTCAAAGTATTATACGTCTGATGATCATTTAGGAAGTAACACACAAAGCAAGATTTCCCTAAAATAGAAAAAAGCAAACAATTTACATTAATGAATAAATCCTCACCCTGAAGAATAATTGTATTTGATTAATAAAAAAACATCCTTGATTTATTTTCCAGTTGTCATAGACGTTTCAGTGGTATCTACTGGAATCGAATCCGGCGGTTTAACAGCAACAGTGTCATTTGCTATAATTTCAAGGGATTAAAAAAGTCGAAGCTATAGAACATTTTTTTTTTAAATGAAGTTTCAAACGTTCCCTTGGACGCCGTGCCCGATTGTACATTACCTATTAAATGCATAGTCTTCCAATCTCCAACATACTAAAACTTGCCTGCATTTTTCTTTGTTCAGTGATTTGGATGGGAATGGTATAGCTAAGATATGGAATGGCGCATTTCTTGGATTAAACAGCTTGAAATCACTGTAAGTATGTTTGTAATGGTTATTAGAATTCAGCAATAATTCACTTTGAATTCATTGAAGGAGGTGATATAATTGAATCAGATTAAGTGTTGTGTAATGACACAGTTAACTTGATTATGAGTATAATGACATCGGTCGCCGAGTGGTTGGGCGGTCAGACTCTCGAGCAAAAGGTCGTGGGTTCGAGTCCCGGCCGCGGCAGGACAGACGCTGTGTCCTTGTGAAAGGCACTTTACATGCAGTTCCTCACTTCACCCAAGTGTAAAAGGGGTACCTGGCTATAGACAGTGAAATATATTGTTAGAATGTTAGTGCTTTAGTGCTTGCACTGGCAGCTTGCACTGTATGCTTCTTAGGAGGCTGAGAAAGTTCTAGATTGATATAAGGTCTGCCGGGGTAATAATGTACATTGATTATTGTAAAACGCTTTGAGCAGCATATGCTGGAAAATGCGCTATATTAAACCAATTATTATTGTTATTAGTAGTAGTATTGATACTGGAACTACTATGAAGCAGACATTATTATCAACGGAAGTTTAGTTTTGGAAAGACAGATTTTTTTTTGACATTAATAATTTCCATAAATTGAGATACATACTACCATTGTCCAAGAATTTCCATTCCATTGAAATATGTTACATCAAAATTGGTACCGTATAAGTTTTACATATATACAGAGAGATAATCTAGTTAGATTTGAGTAAAATTTAAAAATACTAGTTTTGTTATGGGTTAAGGAAATGAAACTTGAATTCCATTTTGTTCCAGATAGAAAAAAAAGCAAAAATAAAACATAAACATAAATTTTGAAAATATTATTGTGAAGTGCCAATTATTTCTCTGAAGAATTTAGCAACACTTACTGAATTTCCACACCATAAGTGATTCTATAAGATGTCTTTTACTGTTTGTTATATTCACCTTTCATTCATCACATTTTCAACAGAAAACATGTATCATTCAAACTTTCAGTGCCCCCTCGATATAGTGACCATTTTATAATGTCACCTAGCTTTTTTGCCTGAACATCCTAAAGAACAGATCCATTCCCATGTTAATACCCTCCCTATAATACCAACAATGCATGAAGCCATTTGTCTACGATTTCCCCTAACAAATGGTAAACTTGCATATGGTTTTCCCTCGATAATAATGCCAATTACCTGAAAACCTTCTGTAGTCATACCTGTATTTTGAAAATGGTGCGGTGAAATATGACAGTGGACAAGACATTCAGGTGGTCAGGATAATTACTTATAATAAACCGAAAATTAAATGTTTACACAGAGTGAAACCCAGATACATTTACGGAATTTAATATATTTTGATTACTCGATGAATTTGTCAGTAATGGTAAATTCTTGATGTTGTCAAACCCACTTTATTGCCTAACTTCTTCTTTAAGAGAAGTTGACAATCTATCGAAGGGGCACTGTAATGAAATTATTTTAGGGTATTGAGTATTCTTGTAGAAAGGAATTGTCGGTAGCATTCAAAACCAACAGGAATCTCAAAGAGAGTAACATCAATAACGATATAAGACACTAAACTTCGTCTGATTTAAATCCTCGTGAATGAAAGAAAATGTTGTAGAGACTTGACTTTGTCATTGTAATGTAGCATGTATATGTTTTTATCACATTTACAATTGCAGTTCGTATCATCAAATTAATTATCGACTTTAGCATCGTGAACAAATCTGCACCTATGTTACAAACTCCGCTGAAATATGGAATAAACAGTTTTAAATGTTATAGAACTTACATTAATCAGTGGAGTGCACTTAATGTTTACACGATACTAAGTAGTTCAAGTATTAGACTGAAATATAAACTTTGAGATTGAAAGCTAATACGAAATTGATTCGATGAATTACTTTTCAATTTGTCATATTGATTAAGGATAAGAGAACCGCTCTATTTCTGTGTTTTGAATTGCTAACTTGTGGATGGCAGTGTCAAATCTGATTTTGTTATCATTTTCATTAAACATCGTTTTTTCCTCGCACGCGATTTCTATAATGTCCCATTCTATATCGGATACTTATACATTATATTTAAAACGATTATGGCATTGTTAGTTGTTTTTCTTTTTAGCGACTTGTCTAACAAAGAGATAACAAATATCGTGAATGGCGCATTCCTTGGATTGACCAACTTAGAATCGCTGTAAGTATTTTTGTGACGATAAATATGACTCAACAAATGTTCATAATGTAAGCATTGAAGTCAGTAGAATTGTTTCAGGAGTTTTAAGTATTGTATTCATTAAATGTATTTATAATTGATTGAGATGGGTGACTAACAATCAAAGTTATTGAAGGATCTGGTTTGGTATATTATATGGTCTATACAGTGATCTCATTTTTAAATTCAATCTATCACTCCGTCAAATGCTCCTTGACAACTTTTAGAGAAATTTTAAGTTGATATATTAGTGATATTCATGATATATTACTTACTGTACATGTTCAATATATAGGGTTCATGATAAATTGTACTGGTCAACAGAGGATCCTTTAGGTTCATCTTTACCTAGTGATATTAACAATATAGTATTCCCTTTAGATGTTCAATACGTAGGGTCATGACGGATTGAACCGGTCTACAGAGATTAATTTCCCCTTCCTGTTACATGTTCTATCCTCTGATCCGTATAGGGGTCAGTGACTGCCATCAATATGATTTTGCACTATCCATGGGGATTATAAGTTTGACTTCTGTTCGCTGTCTTCCCTTTTCACTCATACTACAATGCCCGATTGTATATAGCAAGTATTTTTAACCTAACCGTTTTGATATAGCCATAACTGGTTGTTTTCTTCAGCAGTATACATTTTCAGAACTTGTGATAACCATTTCTAAAATGTTTTAATAATCATCAATATCAAACTAACCTGTACTAACTGTCTTCTCTGCTTACAGTGGCATTTAGACGCTACTGTTATTATCCCATTTGTAGAAAACAATACATAGTATGCAGAGGAAAAAATCAAATCAAAATTAGCAAACTATGAAATAGAAGAGGGACACTCTTATAATGTTTGATGGAATATCACTGTTGATTTCTCCAAAATGTATTAAGACTTTTCTCCCAAAGTATTTATTGGAACTGACGCATGTTTGGACTCACAAAGATCAAGTGTTTATAACATTAGAAATATAGCTATCCAGCATATATCTTTGTTGAGTAAAATGGTACATGACGTTTTCATAATGATTGTTGACTACGATTTCCTCGGTTTACCTGATCAACATATATAGCTTACGGTGTATATGACGTTAATTACGTTAAGTCATTCTTACTCACGATAGGCAGTTGAAATAATATCCGGTATATCCAAAAGTCTTTGTCCCAATCTGTATTGTGTATTCTTTGTACGCTGTATATTGTTTAACATTTCAATCGACACAAGAAAAAATACCTCCTCCAGGATCCTTTTCTGAAAATATACATTTTAAATACTGAATTGAAATAAGCAACAGATGCCACGGAATTTGTCTTAATTTTCTTTATTTTCTTGTTTTAGTGATTTATCTTCGAATAAGATAACCGGTATAGAGAATAGCACGTTTATTGGATTGGGCAGATTGCATTCCCTGTGAGTATTTTCATTATGTTTATAATTCAGCAATAATTGATATTGTTTACTTTGAGGGAGTTAAATGAATTGTACTCGTTTAACTTGCCCGAGAATTAAAGTCAATCTTTATAATTTAATGCAAGAGGCAAATATGCTAACCTTCGTTTATCAAAATGTACATAAACTCGGAAAAATACAAGTCAACCAAGCCGAATGTTGCTATCTTTAATCTTAGTTCTACGGAGCCTGGCCATTTATCAAGATATTGTATCGATAGCGACGTTTATCATAATAGAAAATATGTGTAGATATCCATGTAATACGAAATACGAAATGTAATACGTATTTCGCTGCTCTTTAGATATAGAGATCGACTTTGCAGTCTCTCATCTCTGACATATTGACAAGATATGGCAAATTGCATTGTTTAGGTCTACCCAACATAAATCTTCAAACATCAGAATCAGATATTTACGGCTTTCAACTTTGTAAAAAAGTATACTAGATGAAAACTTACCTTTGAATGCAATGTTGTCGCTAATAGTAAATCCGACACAAGAAAATATGTAAGCAAGTAACAAATAGCGATCCACATCTCAATGTGTCTGACGTCATGTGATGAAATGTGACGTATGAGTTTTTGTTTGTTTTGTTGAAAGACGGACCAAGGAATGAAACAACGCTACCTCCTTCTTTCCCCCATTGAGAAATGTATTTCAAAATGAACAGGGTAATGCTTACTTGGCAAATCATTAATTCGAATATAATATCTTTGCTTTAATCTATTATTCGACCATATATACAGAGAAATATGTTTTACAAAACTGATTTGCGTACCAGAGTAGATGCTAATGTTGACAACGACAAAACAGCATGTGTATCAAAACGAATTATCGTATTGTGCACGTTGACTTTCTATTCCATAAAAAGCTGAAAACAGTGCTGCGATGTAAAAGATAGAAACAAATAGTTCCGACATCTGGTTGTCAAGGGGGTGTGTCCCCATACCAAACCAGGTTATACAAAAATAACTTTCATCCCTCATTTGGAATTTGATCAATCAAAGACAAGGATATAATAAGAATTAAATTATTAGTGTATAAAGACTTCATGAGATACATTTATAGTATCAGGAGTAAAATGATGGAGGGGGTATTACAAACGCCAGGTCTGTAGTACGATATCGACTTCTTATCTCAGCATTATATATTTATATTACATGAGTTGACTGTGAACTATTCGAGCTTATGAGTGCATTTTGACAACCAACTAGGGGCAATATTCACCAATATAAGTCCAATAACCCCTTTATTATATAACTAGGTAATTTAGTTGTTATTTGCATCTAAGGTGCAAGCCTGCAATATCAGCATCCATTTCTTAACTGTTCGATATCAAATTCGTTATTGATGCATGAAGCAAACTTTTGTGAATCGGGCATCATTTATGTACAGTAAAACATTTTGTTTCAGAAAAGAAAATGAATATTTGTTTTAGTGCAATAAATACTGCATTACGATATCAAATACCGGCTCTGTGAGATGTGTAGTACTGTCGTTTGTCATTTTGGCTTGTTCACGTTGTTACGGTAACGTTACTCTTGAATGTTCGTACTCGGAATATTTCGGGCGCACACAATTTACACAATGCAAAATTAGCTTTTATTAAATCCCCAGGACATTGAACGCTAACAATATCTAGATGTTACGCATATTTTATAATATACTAATTATTAGCTAAACACATTTCTACATAGCGTGGCAGACTCTACTAACATTAATGAGTATCGAATGGAGCTAAATCTGCGTGAATGAACGATGTAGTCTATATATTAAATATCATTCAGAGCATTCTACTTTTGATGGCCATTTAGGAAGTAACACACAAAACCAGTTTTGCCTAAGATAGAGAAAAGCAAACAATTTACATCAATGAATCAATCCTCACCCTGAAGAATAAACGTATTTGATTAATAAAATATTATTCTTGATTGATTTTCCAGCTGTCATTTACGTTTCAGTGATATATACTGGAATCGAATACGACGGTTTAACAGCAACAGTGTCACATTAAAATATGATATGATTAATGTATTCAAAGCGTTTGAGTGTAGTTCCTATCAAGTAGCATTAGGATTCCTAATCAACAAAAAAACCACATTTAATTACAGGAACAACATTGACAATGTAAGAGAATTAAATACATCTACTATAATTGCAAGGGATTATAAAGTCAAAGCTATAGAACATTTTTTTTTTAAATTAAGTGTCAAACGTTCCCTTGGACACCATGCCCGATTGTACATTACGTTTTATATGCATAGTCTCCCAATCCACAGCATACTAAAACTTGACTTTGAATTATAAATGCATGGTATTATATCGATATGCCTGTTTTTCTTTGTTAAGTGATTAGTATGCCAATTCAACATATCCCAGTGACCGGGAAATAAAATACACAACAGCGTGGTCAACTTACATATTTTATTAAAAGTGAATAGTTATGGAAAACAAACAACTACACGGTATGATTATATATTGAAATATCTCCATCGTCAACATCTCATATTTAGGTAAAACTATTCCCTTATTACTTGCATATGGTGTTTCTATCTCTCAAGTGATTTGATGTGTAGGACTTTGCTCTGCATCTGGTAGTTTTTTTTTTCCAATCGGAGCAGGCTACTTATAAACAAAATGATGGTGCAGAGGTTCCTACATTATAGTTTAAAGTAAGCACGTCGCAAATTATATGGTCGTTATAACGACGAAAAGTGAAGATAACGAACAGTGCTCAATCTCATAACGCCTATAAGATATACCAATATATAGTTGGGCACACACGGATCCCTGGACACACCAAAGGTGGGAGCAGGTGCCTAGAAAGAGTAAGCACCCCCTGTCGACCGGTCACACCGCCTTGAACCCTATATCCTGATCAGGTAGCATAGTCAAAATCAGTGTGCCAAGAACGGCCTAACAATCGATATGAAACACGTCAAACAGCATTTGACCCGATGGTAAGTTGTATCTAGCTCGCCAATACAACATATAACTGGGTCAACTGCTGAATGACGTGTTTCATGCCGATTGACAGGTCGTTGTTGCACACTGATTTCACCATGGATAATTTCGTTCACCTGATCGATATGTAAATATCAAGGCGGGTGGGACCGGTAGACAGGTAGCTCTTCCTAGGCGACTGATCTCACCTCTGGTATATCTAGGGGACCATGTTTGCCCAACTCTATTTTGTGTTGCTTAATGGGGTTATGGAATTGATAAATGTTCGTTATATTCACCTTTCATTGAATAGTTTAAAAAGTAATGGTGTGCAGTGGTTTAGTGAGATAGACTGATGAAAGGTGACGAATCAATATCATTACTTCCACATGTAGTACGAAATAGAGTTTCCATCAAACACGAACCCCTGGATATACTAGGGATGGGATCGTGTGTCCAAGAGGAGTAAACATCTCCTGTCGACCGTTCACTGATGTGATGGACTAAGTATTAGTAACAAAAGAGTTGTTGTAACAACATGATACCTTCAATTCGACATTAAGATACATAGAACATATACCACCTATTTAAAATGATAATTCCCAATCTCTTTTGGATTAAATACCGTATATCAGACTTTTTCCGGATCGTGCTTTTTTAACAATATTAGTTTTTTGATACTTTAAAAAATTATGACTGAAATCAAATATGTTAATGATAGAAAAAAAAAGAATACACGATATCAAAATTAAATGATAAAATGCAACTCTCAAGCAATGAATTACACAACAATCGGTTAATTTCTTCAAAATCAATCCTTGTTTCTGTGGCATTTACTAGACTTGACTGGCATGTACAAGAGTAACAATTTAATGTTGGACTGATGATTAGCATATGTTGAGTGTTTGCAGGATATTTAAATTGACATATATTGTTAGCTTTCAAAACAACTAAAAATGGAATTTTTTTAAAGAAAGCGCATACATGATAGAAGATAGTTAAATTCGTGTGATTTAATGTCTGTAAATAAACATCATGTGTGTCAGTTTGTATTTATATCTAAAGAGAGAGAGAGAGAGAGAGAGAGAGAGAGAGAGAGAGAGAGAGAGAGACTAACTGTGTGATACCTTTTTCACTGGGGAAAGACGGAGGGGGTCATTACTTTATCCGTTTTCAAAACAGCAAACAAAAATCCATACGTCAACTGTTTAGCACATGCTGTCAAACACATTGGTACGTGGATCACGAATTGTCACTTGCTTACACATTCTCCTGTGTCGGATTTAATATTAGCGACAACGTTACACACAAGGATACATATTCATGTGGTAGAATTTTTCACCGAGTTAAAAGCCGCAGATTATTGCATTTTCTGATATTTGAAGACTTATCTTGGATAGACCCAAACAATGCAATGTCCTGCTTTTTCTAAATATGTCGGAGATGGGCGACTTCAAAGTCGATATATATCGCTAGAGGCCAAATAAATACGCATTGTATATTGGTTAAAAGCATAAGAGGGATATTAAAATCCTGCATTAGACACATGGAAACAAAAGTACGTACCATGCAAGGTGAAGATAACGAACATTGATCAATCTCATAACTCCTACAAGGAATACAAAATAGATAGTTGGACAAGCACGGACCCCTGGACACAGCAGAGGCTGGAACAGGTGCCTAGGAGGAGTAAACATCCCCTAATGACCGTGTATCCTTCTGTGTTTAGTAAACCAGAAGTGATAAAGAATTAGATAGGTTACATGAGGAATATGTTTTGGTTTCAGCTGACAAAGCTAGTAACAACATTGTCTTTGTTTGTAAGGCTCATTATTACAACTGTATTTTAAACGAACTTGGCATTAATACCACGTTTGGTAATCATACTTATACTCCAACTACCCTTTCAAAAGACGAAATTCTTCAAAACCATACTTCAGTTTTAGACACATTTAATATTCCAGTCAATGGGTCGAATGAATATGAGTTACCGTACCTATACTGGATTCCTAAACTACATAAAAACCCTTACAAACAAAGGTATATTGCTGGATTCAGTAAGTGCTCTACCAAGCCCCTATCTTTGCTCCTCACGAAAATGTTAACAGCTGTGAGAAGAAACTTGAAACTTACTGTGCGATTACATATGCCAGAAGTGGTGTAAACTTGAAATCACAGAATTTTCTCCAAATCAATAGCATTAAAACCTGTGACTTTTCAACACTATACACGACCAGTCCTCACGATAAATTAAAGACTCGGCTTTTTGACATCATAGACAGTTGCTTCTTCAACAAAAGCGGAAAACGGAAATCTTCATATTTAGTAATCAGTAATTCAAAAACTTACTTTGTTAAACACCTACTCTGATTTAATGCACAAGTACTCTGAAGTTGAAATAAAAAATATGCTAGAGTTCCTCATTGACAATATCTTCGTGGTCTTTGGTGATCAGGTCTCCCAACAGTCTGTTGGAATTCCCATAGGCAGGTATTGTGCTCCTTTGTTAGCTGACCTGCTTTTATATTCAAATGAAGCAGAATTTATTCAAAAACTTCTACGTGAGAAGAAAAAATATCTCGCTGTGACCTTCAATTCGACTTTTAGATATATCGATGACGTTTTGTCTATTAACAATGCTAGCCTTCATTCAAATGTCGATTTGATATATCCCTGTGAGCTGGAAATAAAGGACGCCACTGAGTCGTCCACTTCTGCTTCATACTTAGATATTTTATTGAAAGTAGACATTAACGGCAAACTGACAACTCAACTGTATGACAAACGGGATGATTTCAGCTTCCCCATCGTCAACTTCCCACATTTATGTAGCAATATTCCATAATCACCTGCATATGGTGTTTATATATCTCAACTGATTCGATATGCATGAGCTCGTTCTGGATATAATCAGTTTTTAAATCGAGGTAAGCTACTGACAAACATGTTAATGGTACAGGGATTTCAACAGTCTCGATTGAAGTCAGCATTTCACAAATTCTATGGTCCTTATAACGATCTAGTTCGTCAATACAACCTCGCATTAGGTCAAATGCTGTCTGATGTGTTTCATACCGATTGTTAAGCCGTTCTTGGCACACTGATTTGACTGCGGATAACTCCGTTTACCTGATCAGGATATGGGGTTCACGGCGGGTGTGTCCGGTCAACAGGGGATGCTTAATCCTCCTAAGCACCGAATACCACTTCTGCTGTGTCCAGGGGTCCGTGTTTGCCCAACTATCTAGTTTGTATTGCTTGTAGGAGTTATTAGATTGATCACTGTTCGTTATCTTCACCTTGCATGCATAGTAAACTCATATTTTCTAGCAGCATGATATAATTCCCTTTCGAAACAACATTTTGATAAATGGATAGGCTCTTTATAATTAAGATTAAAGATGACTTCCTTCCCAACTAGAGGCTTCGTCGTCGTTGTTGGTAAGTGAATCATTACACGCCTCAGTTGACTTGCATTTTTCCTAGTTTATGTACATTTTGATAAACGAAAGTTAGCTTTTTTCTCTCTTGCATTAAATTATCAGGAATGACTTTAATTATGGGCCAAGTTATACGAGAATAACCTGATTTGGACCAGTGTACGCTTTATAATCCGCGAAAAGGATTACAAATAAAGTAAACGAACCCGAATCAGGTTATATTCGTATAAATTGCCCCCGAAATAAAGGCATTCCTTAAAGACACTACATCCCCTAGTCGACATAACTGTAATTCCTAATTTTGACTTAATTGAATACAGATATATTCTTGCAAAACACTTAATGAATTGCTATATATTGGATAACCTTATGTTTGTGTTTCGGGAAAGTTCAGACTATGCTATGTTAATAAGATGTCACTGCTTTCCCTGAGTGAAGATGCGATCTTTGTTTTCAGAAATATACTGACTAAATCCGCAACTCAATTTAGTAATTATGTGTTACAGTTCATTATTATCTTTCCTTAGTAACTTGAGGAGGAATAAGATAACCGCGATAGGGAATGGTACATTTCTTGGATTGACCAGCTTACAGACACTGTAAGTATGTTTTTCACGATCGTTAGAACTCAATAATAGTTAATCTTGTAAGCATATATGAAGTTCATTATTATCTATTAGTATCATTTATCAACAATAATAAGTTCCCTTAGTATGTCAATTCAACCTATCCCAGTGACCCGGAAATAAAATACACAACAGCGTGGTCAACTTACATATTTTATTAAAAGTGAATAGTTATGGAAAACAAACAACTACACGGTATGATTATATATTGAAATATCTTCATCGTCAACATCTCATATTTAGGTAAAACTATTCCCTTATTACTTGCATATGGTGTTTCTATCTCTCAAGTGATTTGATGTGTAGGACTTTGCTCTGCATCTGGTAGGTTTTTTTTTTCCAATCGGAGCAGGCTACTTATAAACAAAATGATGGTGCAGAGGTTCCTACATTATAGTTTAAAGTAAGCACGTCGCAAATTATATGGTCGTTATAACGACGAAAAGTGAAGATAACGAACAGTGATCAATCTCATAACGCCTATAAGATATACAAATATATAGTTGGGCACACACAGATCCCTGGACACACCAAAGGTGGGAGCAGGTGTCTAGAAAGAGTAAGCATCCCATGTCGACCGGTCACACCGCTTTGAAACCTATATCCTGATCAGGTAGCATAGTCAAAATCAGTGTGCCAAGAACGGCCTAATAATCGATATGAAACACGTCAAACAGCATTTGACCCGATGGTAAGTTGTATCTAGCTCGCCAATACAACATATAACTGGGTCAACTGCTGAATGATGTGTTTCATACCGATTGAGAGGTCGTTGTTGCACACTGATTTCACCATGGATAATTTCGTTCAACTGATCGATATGTAAATATCAAGGCGGATGGGACCGGTAGACATGTTGCTCCTCCTTGGCGACTGATCTCACCTCTAGTATATCTAGGGGACCATGTTTGCCCAACTCTATTTTGTGTTGCTTAATGGGGTAATGGAATTGATAAATGTTCGTTATATTCACCTTTCATTGAATAATTTAAAAAGTAATGGTGTGCAGTGGTTTAGTGAGATAGACTGATGAAAGGTGACGAATCAATATCATTACTACCACATGTAGTACAAAATAGAGTGTCCATGAAACACGAACCCCTGGATATATTAGGGATAGGATCATGTGCCCAAGAGGAGTAAGCATGTCCTGTCGGCCGTTCACTGATGTGATGGATTAAGTATTAGTAACAAAAGAGATGTTGTAACAACATGATACCTTCAATTCGACATTAAGATACATAGAACATGTACTACCTATTTAAAATGATAATTCCCAATCTCTTGTGGATTAAATACCGTATATCAGACTTTTTACGCATCGTGCTTTTTTAACAATATTAGTGTTTTTTATATTTTAAAAAAAATATAAATAAAATCAAATGTGTTAATGATAAAAAGAAAAAGAATATAAGATATGAAAATTAAATGATAAAATGCAACTCTCAAGCAATGAATTACACAACAATCGGTTAATTTCTTCAAAATCAATCCTTGTTTCTGTGGCATTTACTAGACTTGACTGGCATTTACTAGAGTAACAATTTAATGTTGGACTGATGATTAGCATATGTTGAGTTTTTACAGGATATTTAAATTGACATATATTGTTAGCTTTCAAAACAACTAAAAATGGAATTTTTTAAAGAAAGCGCATATATGATAGAAGATAGTTAAATTCGTGTGATTTAATGTCTGTAAATAAACATTATGTGTGTCAGTTTGTATTTATATCTAAATAGAGAGAGAAAGGGAGAGAGAGAGAGAGAGAGAGAGAGAGAGAGAGAGAGAGAGAGAGAGACTAACTGTGTGATACATTTTTCACTGGGGAAAGGCGGAGGGGATCATTACTTTATCCGTTTTCAAAAAAAGCAAACAAAAATTCATACGTCAATTGTTTATCACATGCCGTCAAACACATTGGTACGTGGATCACGAATTGTCACTTGCTTACACATTCTCTTGTGTCGGATTTAATATTAACGACAACGTTACACACAAGGATGCATATTCATGTGGTAGAATTTTTCACCGAGTTAAAAGCCGCAGATTATTGCATTTTCTGATATTTGAAGACTTATCTTGGATAGACCCAAACAATGCAATGTCCTGAATTTTCTAGATATGTCGGAAATGAGCGACTTCAAAGTCGATATATATCGCTAGAGGCCAAATAAAAACGCATTGCATATTGGTTAAAAGCATAAGAGGGATATTAAAATCCTGAATTAGACACATGAAAACAAAAGTACGTACCATGCAAGGTGAAGATAACGAACATTGATCAATCTCATAACTCCTACAAGGAATACAAAATAGATAGTTGGACAAGCACGGACCCCTGGACACAGCAGAGGCTGGAACAGGTGCCTAGGAGGAGTTAGCATCCCCTAATGACCGTGTATCCTTCTGTGTTTAGTAAACCAGAAGCGATAAAAGAATTAGATAGGTTACATGAGGAATATGTTTTGGTTTCAGCTGACAAAGCTAGTAACAACATTGTCTTTGTTTGTAAGGCTCATTATTACAACTGTATTTTAAACGAACTTGGCATTAATACCACGTTTGGTAATCATACTTCTACTCCAACTACCCTTTCAAAAGACGAAATTCTTCAAAATCATACTTCAGTTTTAGACACATTTAATATTCCAGTCAATGGGTCGAATGAATATGAGTTACCGTACCTATACTGGATTCCTAAACTACATAAAAACCCTTACAAACAAAGATATATTGCTGGATTCAGTAAGTGCTCTACCAAGCCCCTATCTTTGCTCCTCACGAAAATGTTAACAGCTGTGAGAAGAAACTTGAAACTTAATGTGCGATTACATATGCCAGAAGTGGTGTAAACTTGAAATCACAGAATTTTCTCCAAATCAATAGCATTAAAACCTATGACTTTTCAACACTATACACGACCAGTCCTCACGATAAATTAAAGACTCGACTTTTTGACATCATAGACAGTTGCTTCTTCAACAAAAGCGGAAAACGGAAATCTTCATATTTAGTAATCAGTAATTCAAAAACTTACTTTGTTAAACACCTACTCTGATTTAATGCACAAGTACTCTGAAGTTGAAATAAAAAATATGCTAGAGTTCCTCATTGACAATATCTTCGTGGTCTTTGGTGATCAGGTCTTCCAACAGTCTGTTGGAATTCCCATAGGCAGGGATTGTGCTCCTTTGTTAGCTGACCTGCTTTTATATTCAAATGAAGCAGAATTTATTCAAAAACTTCTACGTGAGAAGAAAAAATATCTCGCTGTGACCTTCAATTCGACTTTTAGATATATCGATGACGTTTTGTCTATTAACAATGCTAGCCTTCATTCAAATGTCGATTTGATATATCCCTGTGAGCTGGAAATAAAGGACGCCACTGAGTCGTCCACTTCTGCTTCATACTTAGATATTTTATTGAAAGTAGACATTAACGGCAAACTGACAACTCAACTGTATGACAAACGGGATGATTTCAGCTTCCCCATCGTCAACTTCCCACATTTATGTAGCAATATTCCATAATCACCTGCATATGGTGTTTATATATCTCAACTGATTCGATATGCAAGAGCTCGTTCTGGATATAATCAGTTTTTAAATCAAGGTAAGCTACTGACAAACATGTTAATGGTACAGGGATTTCAACAGTCTTGATTGAAGTCAGCATTTCACAAATTCTATGGTCCTTATAACGATCTAGTTCGTCAATACAACCTCGCATTGGGTCAAATGCTGTCTGATGTGTTTCATACCGATTGTTAAGCCGTTCTTGGCACACTGATTTGACTGCGGATAACTCCGTTTACCCGATCAGGATATGGGGTTCACGGCGAATGTATCCGGTCAACAGGGGATGCTTAATCCTCCTAAGCACCGAATACCACTTCTGCTGTGTCCAGGGGTCCGTGTTTGCCCAACTATCTAGTTTGTATTGCTTGTAGGAGTTATTAGATTGATCACTGTTCGTTATCTTCACCTTGCATGCATAGTAAACTCATATTTTCTAGCAGCATGATATAATTCCCTTTCGAAACAACATTTTGATAAATGGATAGGCTCTTTATAATTAAGATTAAAGATGACTTCCTTCCCAACTAGAGGCTTCGTCGTCGTTGTTGGTAAGTGAATCATTACACGCCTCAGTTGACTTGCATTTTTCCTAGTTTATGTACATTTTGATAAACGAAAGTTAGCTTTTTTCTCTCTTGCATTAAATTATCAGGAATGACTTTAATTATGGGCCAAGTTATACGAGAATAACCTGATTTGGACCAGTGTACGCTTTATAATCCGCGAAAAGGATTACAAATAAGGTAAACGAACCCGAATCAGGTTATATTCGTATAAATCGCCCCCGAAATAAAGGCATTCCTTAAAGACACTACATCCCCTAGTCGACATAACTGTAAATACTCACTTTGACTTAATTGAATACAGATATATTCTTGCAAAACACTTAATGAATTGCTATATATTGGATAACCTTATGTTTGTGTTTCGGGAAAGTTCAGACTATGCTATGTTAATAAGATGTCACTGATTTCCCTGAGTGAAGATGCGATCTTTGTTTTCAGAAATATACTGACTAAATCCGCAACTCAATTTAGTAATTATGTGTTACAGTTCATTATTATCTTTCCTTAGTAACTTGAAGAGGAATAAGATAACCGCGATAGGGAATGGTACATTTCTTGGATTGACCAGCTTACAGACACTGTAAGTATGTTTTTCACGATCGTTAGAACTCAATAATAGTTAATCTTGTAAGCATATATGCAGTTCATTATTATCTATTAGTATCATTTATCAACAATAATAAGTTCCCTTAGTATGTCAATTCAACCTATCCCAGTGACCCGGAAATAAAATACACAACAGCGTGGTCAACTTACATATTTTATTAAAAGTGAATAGTTATGGAAAACAAACAACTACACGGTATGATTATATATTGAAATATCTTCATCGTCAACATCTCATATTTAGGTAAAACTATTCCCTTATTACTTGCATATGGTGTTTCTATCTCTCAAGTGATTTGATGTGTAGGACTTTGCTCTGCATCTGGTAGTTTGTTTTTTTTCCAATCGGAGCAGGCTACTTAAAAACAAAATGATGGTGCAGAGGTTCCTACATTATAGTTTAAAGTAAGCACGTCGCAAATTATATGGTCGTTATAACGACGAAAAGTGAAGATAACGAACAGTGATCAATCTCATAACGCCTATAAGATATACAAATATATAGTTGGGCACACACAGATCCCTGGACACACCAAAGGTGGGAGCAGGTGCCTAGAAAGAGTAAGCATCCCCTGTCGATCGGTCACACCGCTTTGAAACCTATATCCTGATCAGGTAGCATAGTCAAAATCAGTGTGCCAAGAACGGCCTAATAATCGATATGAAACACGTCAAACAGCATTTGACCCGATGGTAAGTTGTATCTAGCTCGCCAATACAACATATAACTGGGTCAACTGCTGAATGACGTGTTTCATACCGATTGACAGGTCGTTGTTGCACACTGATTTCACCATGGATAATTTCGTTCAACTGATCGATATGTAAATATCAAGGCGGATGGGACCGGTAGACATGTTGCTCCTCCTTGGCGACTGATCTCACCTCTAGTATATCTAGGGGACCATGTTTGCCCAACTCTATTTTGTGTTGCTTAATGGGGTAATGGAATTGATAAATGTTCGTTATATTCACCTTTCATTGAATAATTTAAAAAGTAATGGTGTGCAGTGGTTTAGTGAGATAGACTGATGAAAGGTGACGAATCAATATCATTACTACCACATGTAGTACAAAATAGAGTGTCCATGAAACACGAACCCCTGGATATATTAGGGATAGGATCATGTGCCCAAGAGGAGTAAGCATGTCCTGTCGGCCGTTCACTGATGTGATGGATTAAGTATTAGTAACAAAAGAGTTGTTGTAACAACATGATACCTTCAATTCGACATTAAGATACATAGAACATGTACTACCTATTTAAAATGATAATTCCCAATCTCTTGTGGATTAAATACCGTATATCAGACTTTTTACGCATCGTGCTTTTTTAACAATATTAGTTTTTTGATATTTTAAAAAAATATAAATAAAATCAAATGTGTTAATGATAAAAAAAAAGAATATAAGATATGAAAATTAAATGATAAAATGCAACTCTCAAGCAATGAATTACACAACAATCGGTTAATTTCTTCAAAATCAATCCTTGTTTCTGTGGCATTTACTAGACTTGACTGGCATTTACTAGAGTAACAATTTAATGTTGGACTGATGATTAGCATATGTTGAATTTTTGAAGCATATTTAAATTGACATATATTGTTAGCTTTCAAAACCACCAAGAAAAGGATTTTTTAAAGAAAACGCATATATGATAGAAGAGAGTTAAGTCCATGTGATTTAATTCCTGTAAATAAACATTATGTGTCAGTTGTATTTGTATTTAAAGAGAGAGAGAGAGAGAGAGAGAGAGAGAGAGAGAGAGAGAGAGAGAGAGAGAGAGAGAGAGAGAGATAGACACACAGAGAGAGAGAGAGAGAGAGAGAGAGAGAGAGAGAGAGAGAGAGAGAGAGAGAGAGAGAAAGAGAGAGAGAGATTCTACATAGAGGGTTATTGAGTTATTTCTATTGATAATTTGTCATATCTCTATATTTATAGAGAGAGAGAGAGAGAGAGAGAGAGAGAGAGAGAGAGAGATTCTACACAGAGAGTTATTGAATTATTTCTATTGATAATTTGTCATGTCTTTATATTTATAAAGAAAGAGAGAGAGTGTGAGCGAGAGAGAGAGAGAGAAAGAGAGAGAGAGAGAGAGAGAGAGAGAGAGAGAGAGAGAGAGAGAGAGAGAGAGAGAGGGGGGGGGAAAGACTAATTGAGACTGAGTGATACATTTCTCACTGGGGTAAGGCGGGGGGGGGGTCATTGGTTAATCCGTTTTCAAAAGCAAACAAAAATCCATACGTCAATTATTTATCACATACCGTCAAACACATTGGAATGTGGATCACAAATTGTCACCTGCTTACACATTCTCTTCTGTCGGATTTAATATTAGCGACAACGTTGCACACAAGGATACATATTCATTCTAAATATGTCGGAGATGAGCGACTTCAAAGTCGATATATATCGCTAAAGGGCAAAGAAATACGCATTGTATGCATAGTGTACACATATTTTAATAATATTTTGATAAATGGCTAGGCTTCGTAGAAATAAAATTAAATATGACTTACTTCCCAACTAGACGCTTCGTCGTCGCTTTTGCTATGTGAATTATTACGCGTCTCAGTTGACTTGTATTTTCCTAGTTTATGTACATTTTGATAAACGAAAGTTAGCATTTTTGTCTCTTGCATTACATTATCAGGAATGGCTTATTCTTGGTCAAGTTATGCGAATATAATATGATGTGGGCCAGTGTACGCTTTATAATCCGCGAAGAGGATTACAAAAAAGGTAAACGAACCCAAACCAGGTTATATTTGTATAAATTGCCCCCAAATTAAAGGCATTCCTTAAAGACATAACATCCCCAAGTAGCTATTACTCTAAAAACTCACTATGAATTAATTGAATACAGATATATTCTAACAAAACACTTAATGAATTGCTATATATAGGATAACCTTATGTTTGTGTTTCAGGAAAGTTCACGGTATGTTTATGTTAATAAGATGTCACGGCTTTTCCTGAGTGAAGATGTGATCTTTGTTTTCAGAAATATACTGACAAAATCTGCAACTCAATCCAGTAATCATGTGTTATAGTTCATTATTTTCTTTCCCTAGTAACTTGCGGACTAATAATATAACCACGATAACGAATGGTACATTTCTTGGATTGACCAGCCTACAAAAACTGTAAGTATGTTTGTCACGATAGTTAGAACTCAGAAATAGTTCATGTTGTAAGCATAGACGAAGTTTATTATCATCTATTAATATTATTTATCAACAATAATAACTTTCCTTAGTATGTCAATTCAACATATTCCAGTGACCCGGAGATGAAATACACTACAGCGTGGTCGACTTACATATTTTATTAAAGTGATTTTTTTATGGAAAACAAAAAAACTACACAGTATGATTATATATTGAATACTCTATATCGTCAACATTTCAGGTATAGGTAGAACTATCCCCTTATCACTTGCATATGGTGTTTATATCTTGGTACCGTATACGTTTTACATCTTTCAAGTTATTCGATGTGTAGGACCATGCTCTGCATCTGGTATTTTTTTCTGTGAGATGCGTAGTACTGTCATTTGCCATTTTGGCTTGTTTACGTTGTTATGGTAAGGTTAATCTTGAATGGTTATACTCGGAATATTTCGGGCACACACAATTTACACAATGCAAAGTTAGCTTTCAATAAATTCCCAGGATATTGAACGCTAACAATCTCTAGATTTTATGCAGATTTTATAATAGACTATTTATTAGCTATATAATACATGTCTACATAGCGTTACATACTCTACTAGCATTACTGAGCATCGAATGGAACTAACTCCGAGTGAATGGACGATGTAGTCTGTATATTAAATATCATTCAAAGTATTATACTTCTGATGATCATTTAGGAAGTAACACACAAAGCAAGATTTCCCTAAAATAGAAAAAAGCAAACAATTTACATTAATGAATAAATCCTCACCCTGAAGAATAATTGTATTTGATTAATAAAAAAATATCCTTGATTGATTTTCCAGTTGTCATAGACCTTTCAGTGGTATCTAATGGAATCGAATCCGGCGGTTTAACAGCAACAGTGGCATCTGCTATAATTTCAAGGGATTAAAAAAGTCGAAGCTATAGAACATTTCTTTTTTAAAATGAAGTTTCAAACGTTCCCTTGGACGCCGTGCCCGATTGTACATTACCTATTAAATGCATAGTCTTCCAATCTCCAACATACTAAAACTTGACTTTGAATTATAAATGCATGGTATTATATCGATATGCCTGTTTTTCTTTGTTAAGTGATTTGGATGGGAATGGTATAGCTAAGATATGGAATGGCGCATTTCTTGGATTAAACAGCTTGAAATCAATGTAAGTATGTTTGTAATGGTTATTAGAATGCAGCAATAGTTCACTTTGAATTCATTGAAGGAGGTGATATAATTGAATCAGATTAAGTGTTGTGTAATGACACAGTTAACTTGATTATGAGTACTGGAACTACTATGAAGCAGATATTATCATCAACGCAAGTTTAGTTTTGGAAAGATAGATTGTTATGTGACAACTAATCACTTCCATGAATTGAGATAAGTACCTGTAGTTTCCAAGAATTTTCTTTTATATTGAAATATGGTGCATCAAACTTGATACCGTATACGTTTTACATATATACATATAGCGAAATAATCTAGTTAAATTTGAGTAACATCTAAAATACTAGTTTTTTAATAGTTTAAGAAAATGAAACTTAAAAATTCCATTTTCTTCCAGATAGAAAAAAAAAGCAACAACAAAAAATTAAATTTTGAAAATATCATTGTGAAGTGCCAAATATTTCTCAGAGGAATTTATGAGCATTGATTGAATTTCCACACCATAATTGATTCTATCAGATGTATTTTACTCTTCGTTATATTCACCTTTCATTCATCAGATTTGAAACAGAAAATATGTATCATTCAAACTTTAAGTGCTCCCTCGATATATTGACCATTTTATGTCACCAGCTTTTTGCCTAAACATCCTAAAGAACATATTTATTCCCATGTTAATACCTTTCCTATGATACCAACAACACATAATGCCATTAGTCTATGATTTTCACTAAACTATAATATGCCTTTCCCTCGATAATAATGTCAATTACCTGAAATCCATCTATAGTCATACCTGTATTTTGAAAATGGTGCGATGAAATATGACAGAGTGGACAAGACATTCAGGTGGTCAGGATAATTACTTATAATAAACTGAAGATTAAATGTTAACACAGAGTGGAACCCAGATACATTTACGGAATTGAATAGCTTTTGACAACTCGACGAATTTGTCAGTAATGGTAAATTCTTGATGTTGTCAAACCCACTTTATTGCCTACATTCTTCTTTAACAAAAGTTGACAATATATCGAAGGGGCAGTGTAATGAATTTTTTTTAAGGTATTGAGTATTCTTGTAGAAAGGAATTATTGGTAGCATTCAAAACCAACAGGAATCTCAAAAAGAGTAACATCATTAACAATGTAAGACACTAAGCTTTGTTTGATTTAAATCCTCGTGAATGAAAGCAAATGTTGTAAAGACTTGAGTTTGTCATTGTAATGTAGTATGTATATGTTTTTTTATCACCTTTACACTTGTAGTTCATGTCATCACATTAATTATGGACTGTAACATCATGAACAAATCTGCATCTATGTTACAGACTTCGCTAAAATATGGAATGAGCATTTTTAAATGTTATAGAAGTTACATTAATCAGTGGAGTGCACTTAATGTTTACACGATACTGAATAGTTCAAGTATTAGACTGAAATACAAACTTTGAGATTGAAAGCTGATACGAAATTGATTCGATGAATTACTTTTCAATTTGTCATCTTGATTAAGGATAAGATAAACGCTGTATTCCTGTGTTCTGTATTGCTAACTGTGGATGACAGTGTTATCTCTGATTGTATTATCATTTCCACGAAACATCGTTTTTTAATCGCACGCAATTTCTATAATGTCACACTTTATATCGGACACCTACACTCTAAATTTAAAACGTTTTTGGCATTCTTAGTTGTTTTTCTTTTTAGCGACTTGTCTAACAAAGAGATAACAAATGTCGAGAATGGCGCATTCCTTGGATTGACCAACTTAGAATCACTGTAAGTATTTTTGTGACGATAAATGGAACTCAACAAATGTTCATAATGTAAACATTGAAGTCAATAAAAATGTTCAGGGGTTGTGTTTATTGTATTCATTAAATATATTTATAATTGATTGAGATGGACGACTAACAATCAAAGTTATTGAAGGATCTGGTTTGATATATTATATGGTCTATACAATGATCTAATTTGTAAATTCAATGTATCACTCCCTCAAATGCTGCTTTACAATTCTTATAGAAATTTTAAGTTGATCTCTACCTGGTGATATTCATGATATGTTACTTACTGTAGATGTTCAATATATAGGGTTCACGATAGATTGTACTGGTCAACAGAGGATCCTTTAGGTTCATCTTTACCTAGTGATATTAACAATATATTATTCCCTTTAGATGTTCAAATCGTAGGGTCATGACGGATTGGACCGGTCTACAGAGATTAAGTTCCCCTTCCCCGTTACATGTTCTATCCTCTGATCCGTACAGGAGTCAGTGACTGCCATCAATGTGATTTTGTATTCTCCATGGGAATTATAAGTTTGACTTCTGTTCGCTGTCTTCCCTTTGCACTCATACTACAAGGCATAATTGTATATAGCAAGTATTTTTAACCTAACCGTTTTGATATAGCCATGACTGGTTGTTTTCTTCAGCAGTATATATTTTCAGAACTTGTGATAACCATTTTTAAAATGTTTTAATAATCATCAATATCAAACTAGCCTGTACTAACTGTCCTCTCTGCTTACAGTGGCATTTAGACGTTACTGTTATTATTTCATTTGTAGAAAACAATACATAGTATGCAGAGGAAAACATCAAATCAAAATTAGTAAAATATCAAATAGAAGATTGACACTCTTATAATGTTTGATGGAATATCACTGTTGATTTCTCGAAAATGTATTGAGACTTTTCTCCCAAAGTGCTTATTGGAACTGACGCATATTTGGACACACAAAGACCTAGTGTTATTGCATTAGAAATATAGCTTTCCAGCATATATTGCTGTTGAGTAAAATGTTGCATGACGTTTTTATAATGATTGTTGACTACGATTTCCTCAGTTTACCTGATCAACATATATAGCTTACTGACTGTGTGTATGCCGTCCTTACAAGTGATTCTTACTCACGATAGGCAGTTGAAATCATATCCGGTATATCAAAAAGTATTTGTGTGTCCCAATCTATATTTTGTATTCTGTGTACGTTGTATATTGTTTAACACTTCATTCGATACAGGAAAAAAAATACCTCACTCAGGATCCTTTTCTGAAAATGTACATTTGAAATACTGAACTGAAATCGCCACTGAATTCGCCTTAATCTTTTTTTATTCTGTTGTTTTAGTAATTTATCTTCGAATAAGATAACCGGTATAAAGAATGGCACGTTTACTGGATTGGACAGCTTGCATTCGCTGTGAGTATTTTCCTTATGTTTAGAATTCAGCAATAATTGATATCGTTTGCTTTGATGGAGTTAAATAAATTGCTGAAGATGCAATATTGTATAATGACTTCATGCGATAGATTTATTGTATCAGGAGCAAAATCATGAAAGAAATATTACAAACGCCAGGTCTGTACTAGGAGATTGGTTTCCTATCTCAGCAGTATATGTTTATATTATATATTTTAACTTATATTGGTGAATATTGACACGAGTTGGCTGTGAAATGTTCGAGCTACCTTGTGTATATTGACAATCAACGAGTGTCAATATTCACCAATATAAGTTAAAGGACCCTTTTATTATATAACTAGCTTATTTATTTGTTAAATTGTATTCCATTTCATTCAAAATACTGAAATGATACACGAAAATTCATCAATATTGACAAATAATGTGAAAGTGTGCAATAGCAGTATCCATTTCTTAACTGTTCAATATTAAACCCGTCATTGATGCATAAATCAAACTGTTTTGTGAATGGGAACATCATAATTTATGTACAAGGAAAATTCACTTGAAGTAAATAAAATGATATTTTGTTTTTAATGCAATACATACCGAATTACGATATCAAATACTGGATCTGTTAAATTCTTAGGACCGTCGTCTGCCATTTTGGCTTGTTTACGTTGTTACGATAAGGTTTATCTTGAACGCTCATACTCGCAATATTTCGGTTGCACACAATTTACGCAATGCAAAGTTAACGTTTAATACATTATCAGGATATTAAAGGCTAACATTCTCTATATTCTACGCAGAATTTAAAATAGAATATTTATTACCTATATAATAGATTGCTTTATAGTGTGACATACTCTACTAGCATCCATGAGTATCTAACGGAACTAAATCAGCGCGTATCAACTATCTAGTCTGTACATTAAATAGCATGCAAAGCATTCTACTTTTGATGGCAATTTAGAAAGTAACACACATAACCAGTTTTGTATAAGATAGAGAAAAGCAAAACATTAACACCAATAAACAAAATGTCACCCCGAAGCATAAAGTATCTTTTATTAATAAAATATCTTCATTTATTGATTTTCCGGTTTTCATCCACGTACAAGTGGTTTCTAATCGAATCGAAACCGACAGTGTAACAACAAACGTGTAACATTAAATGATAATATGATGAATGTATTCAAAACGTTTCCATTTAAGTATCATTAGGATTCCAAATCACAAAAGAAAATCATTTTTAATTATGGAAACAATATTAATTATGTAAGAAAACTAAATACATGTGATATGATTTTGAGGGATGGAACAAGACGAAACTATAGAATCTTGCTCTTTTATTTAAGTGTCGTGTGTTCCTATGCACGCCGTTTATGATTTTCCATCACATTTTCTATGCATAATTTCCCAATCGCCAACATACTAAAACTTGACTTTAAATTTGTAAATACATGATATTATATTCATATGCCTGTTTTTTTCTTAAGTGATTTGGATGGGAATGTTATTGCCAAGATATGGAATGGCGCGTTTATCGGAATGCACAGATTGAAATCATTTTAAGTATGTTTGCAATGGTGATTAGAATTCAGAAATAATTCGTGTTGAAGTAATTGAAAGAGGTGATATAAATGTATCATATTAAATGTTGTGTAGTAGCACATTTAACTTGAGTAAGGGTACTGGAATTCATATGAGGCAACCAGTATTATCAACGGAAGTTTGCGTTGAGATAGGAATATTGTTATTTTACAAGTAATCCTTTCCATATATTGTGATAAACACTAGCACTTTTTAAGAAGTGCCATTGTAATGAAATATGTACAGAGAAATAATCTGGTTTGAACTGAGTATCATATGAAAATAGTAGTTTTCTAATAGTTTGCAGAAGCTTATATTTCCTATTATTCATGGTGTTATAAGGTTGATTTCTGTTCGTTGCATTCTCTTTTCATTCATACCGCAGAAGTATCCTCTTATCACTTGCATATGGTGTTTATATCTTGGTACCGTATACGTTTTACATCTTTCAAGTTATTCGATGTGTAGGACCATGTTCTGCATCTGGTATTTTTTTCTGTGAGATGCGTAGTACTGTCATTTGCCATTTTGGCTTGTTTACGTTGTTATTGTAAGGTTAATCTTGAATGGTTATACTCGGAATATTTCGGGCACAGACAATTTACGCAATGCAAAGTTAGCTTTCAATAAATTCCCAGGATATTGAACGCTAACAATCTCTAGATTTTATAATATACTATTTATTAGCTATATAGTACATGTCTACATAGCGTTACATACTCTACTAGCATTACTGAGCATCGAATGGAACTAAATCTGAGTGAATGGACGATGTAGTCTGTATATTAAATATCATTCAAAGTATTATACTTCTGATGATCATTTAGGAAGTAACACACAAAGCAAGATTTCCCTAAAATAGAAAAAAGCAAACAATTTACATTAATGAATAAATCCTCACCCTGAAGAATAATTGTATTTTATTAATAAAAAAATATCCTTGATTTATTTTCCAGTTGTCATAGACGTTTCAGTGGTATCTACTGGAATCGAATCCGGCGGTTTAACAGCAACAGTGTCATTTGCTATAATTTCAAGGGATTAAAAAAGTCGAAGCTATAGAACATTTTTTTTTAAATGAAGTTTCAAACGTTCCCTTGGACGCCGTGCCCGATTGTACATTACCTATTAAATGCATAGTCTTCCAATCTCCAACATACTAAAACTTGCCTGCATTTTTCTTTGTTCAGTGATTTGGATGGGAATGGTATAGCTAAGATATGGAATGGCGCATTTCTTGGATTAAACAGCTTGAAATCACTGTAAGTATGTTTGTAATGGTTATTAGAATTCAGCAATAATTCACTTTGAATTCATTGAAGGAGGTGATATAATTGAATCAGATTAAGTGTTGTGTAATGACACAGTTAACTTGATTATGAGTATAATGACATCGGTCGCCGAGTGGTTGGGCGGTCAGACTCTCGAGCAAAAGGTCGTGGGTTCGAGTCCCGGCCGCGGCAGGACAGACGCTGTGTCCTTGTGAAAGGCACTTTACATGCAGTTCCTCACTTCACCCAAGTGTAAAAGGGGTACCTGGCTATAGACAGTGAAATATATTGTTAGAATGTTAGTGCTTTAGTGCTTGCACTGGCAGCTTGCACTGTATGCTTCTTAGGAGGCTGAGAAAGTTCTAGATTGATATAAGGTCTGCCGGGGTAATAATGTACATTGATTATTGTAAAACGCTTTGAGCAGCATATGCTGGAAAATGCGCTATATTAAACCAATTATTATTGTTATTAGTAGTAGTATTGATACTGGAACTACTATGAAGCAGACATTATTATCAACGGAAGTTTAGTTTTGGAAAGACAGATTTTTTTTTGACATTAATAATTTCCATAAATTGAGATACATACTACCATTGTCCAAGAATTTCCATTCCATTGAAATATGTTACATCAAAATTGGTACCGTATAAGTTTTACATATATACAGAGAGATAATCTAGTTAGATTTGAGTAAAATTTAAAAATACTAGTTTTGTTATGGGTTAAGGAAATGAAACTTGAATTCCATTTTGTTCCAGATAGAAAAAAAAGCAAAAATAAAACATAAACATAAATTTTGAAAATATTATTGTGAAGTGCCAATTATTTCTCTGAAGAATTTAGCAACACTTACTGAATTTCCACACCATAAGTGATTCTATAAGATGTATTTTACTGTTCGTTATATTCACCTTTCATTCATCACATTTTAAACAGAAAACATGTATCATTCAAACTTTCAGTGCCCCCTCGATATAGTGACCATTTTATAATGTCACCTAGCTTTTTTGCCTGAACATCCTAAAGAACAGATCCATTCCCATGTTAATACCCTCCCTATAATACCAGCAATGCATGAAGCCATTTGTCTACGATTTCCCCTAACAAATGGTAAACTTGCATATGGTTTTCCCTCGATAATAATGCCAATTACCTGAAAACCTTCTGTAGTCATACCTGTATTTTGAAAATGGTGCGGTGAAATATGACAGTGGACAAGACATTCAGGTGGTCAGGATAATTACTTATAATAAACCGAAAATTAAATGTTTACACAGAGTGAAACCCAGATACATTTACGGAATTGAATATATTTTGATTACTCGATGAATTTGTCAGTAATGGTAAATTCTTGATGTTGTCAAACCCACTTTATTGCCTAACTTCTTCTTTAAGAGAAGTTGACAATCTATCGAAGGGGCAGTGTAATGAAATTATTTTAGGGTATTGAGTATTCTTGTAGAAAGGAATTGTCGGTAGCATTCAAAACCAACAGGAATCTCAAAGAGAGTAACATCAATAACGATATAAGACACTAAACTTCGTCTGATTTAAATCCTCGTGAATGAAAGAAAATGTTGTAGAGACTTGACTTTGTCATTGTAATGTAGCATGTATATGTTTTTATCACATTTACAATTGCAGTTCGTATCATCAAATTAATTATCGACTTTAGCATCGTGAACAAATCTGCACCTATGTTACAAACTCCACTGAAATATGGAATAAACAGTTTTAAATATTATAGAACTTACATTATTCAGTGGAGTGCACTTAATGTTTACACGATACTAAATAGTTCAAGTATTAGACTGAAATACAAACTTTGAGATTGAAAGCTAATACGAAATTGATTCGATGAATTACTTTTCAATTTGTCATCTTAATTAAGGATAAGAGAACCGCTCTATCCCTGTGTTCTGTATTGCTAACTGTGGATGGCAGTGTCAAATCTGATTTTATTATCATTTTCATTAAACATCGTTTTTTCCTCGCACGCGATTTCTATAATGTCCCATTCTATATCGGATACTTATACACTATATTTAAAACGTTTATGCCATTGTTAGTTGTTTTTCTTTTTAGCGACTTGTCTAACAAAGAGATAACAAATATCGTAAATGGCGCATTCCTTGGATTGACCAACTTAGAATCGCTGTAAGTATTTTTGTGACGATAAATATGACTCAACAACTGTTCATAATGTAAGCATTGAAGTCAATAGAATTGTTTCAGGAGTTATATGTATTGTATTCATTACATGTATTTATAATTGATTGAGATGGGTGACTAACAATCAAAGTTATTGAAGGATCTGGTTTGGTATATTATATGGTCTATACAATGATCTAATTTTTAAATTCAATCTATCACTCGGTCAAATGCTGCTTGACAACTTTTAGAGAAATTTTAAGTTGATATATTAGTGATATTCATGATATATTACTTACTGTAGATGTTCAATATATAGTGTTCATGATAGATTGCACTGGTCAACAGAGGATCCTTTAGGTTCATCTTTATCTAGTGATATTAATAGTATAGCATTCCCTTTAGATGTTCAATACGTAGGGTCATGACGGATTGAACCGGTCTACAGAGATTAATTTCCCCTTCCTGTTACATGTTCTATCCTCTGATCCGTATAGGGGTCAGTGACAGCCATCAATGTGATTTTGTATTATCCATGGAAATTATAAGTTTGACTTCTGTTCGCTGTCTTCCCTTTTCACTCATACTACAAGGCATACTTGTATATAGCAAGTATGTTTAACCTAACCGTTTTGATATAGCCATAACTGGTTGTTTTCTTCAGCAGTATATATTTTCAGAACTTGTGATAACCATTTCTAAAATGTTTTAATAATCATCAATATCAAACTAACCTGTATTAACTGTCTTCTCTGCTTACAGTGGCATTTAGACGCTACTGTTATTCTCTCATTTCTAGAAAACAGTACATAGTATGCAGAGGAAAAAATCAAATCAAAATTAGCAAAATATCAAATAGAAGAGGGACACTCTTATAATGTGTGATGTAATATCACTGTTGATTTCTCCAAAATGTATTGAGACTTTCTCCCAAAGTATTTATTGGAACTGACGCATGTTTGGACTCACAAAGATCAACTGTTTATAACATTAGAAATATAGCTTTCCAGTATATATCTTTGTTGAGTAAAATGGTACATGACGTTTTCATAATGATTGTTGACTACGATTTCTTCGGTTTACCTGATCAACATATATAGCTTACGGTGTGTGTGACGTTCTGACAAGTGATTCTTACTCACGATAGGCAGTTGAAATAATATCCGGTATATCCAAAAGTTTGTGTCCCAATCTGTATTGTGTATTCTTTGTACGCTGTATATTGTTTAACATTGCAATCGACACAAGAAAAAATACCTCCTCCAGGATCCTTTTTCTGAAAATATACATTTTAAATACTGAATTGAAATCAGCAACATCTGCCACGGAATTTGTCCTAATTTTCTTTATTTTCTTGTTTTAGTAATTTATCTTCGAATAAGATAACCAGTATAGAGAATAGCACGTTTATTGGATTGGGCAGATTGCATTCGCTGTGAGTATTTTCATTATGTTTAGAATTCAGCAATAATTGATATTGTTTGCTTTGAGGGAGTTAAATGAATTGTACTCGTTTAACTTGCCCCAGAATTAAAGTCAATCTTTATAATTTAATGCAAGAGGCAAATATGCTAACCTTCGTTTATCAAAATGTACATAAACTCGGAAAAATACAAGTCAACCAAGCCGAGCAATGATTTACTTAGCAACAGTGACACGAACCGTCTAGCTGCGAAGCCGAATGTTGCCATCTTTAATCTTAGTTCTACGGAGCCTGGCCATTTATCAAGATATTGTATCGATAGCGAAGTTTATCATAATAGAAAATATGTGTAGATATCCATGTAATACGTATTTCGCTGCTCTTTAGATATAGAGATCGACTTTGCAGTCTCTCATCTCTGACATATTGACAAGATATGGGAAATTGCATTGTTTAGGTCTACCCAACATAAATCTTCAAACATCAGAATCAGATATATACGGCTTTCAACTTTGTAAAAACGTCTACTAGATGAAAACTTACCTTTGAATGCAATGTTGTCGCTAATAGTAAATCCGACACAAGAAAATATGTAAGCAAGTAACAAATAGCGATCCACATGTGAATGTGTCTGACGTCATGTGATAAAATGTGACGTATGAGTTTTTGTTTGCTTTGTTGAAAGACGGACCAAGGAATGAAACAACGCACCCTCCTCCTTTCCCCCAGTGAGAAATGTATTTCAAAATGAACAGGGTAATGCTTACTTGGCAAATCATTAATTCGAATATAATATCTTTGTTTTAATCTATTATTCGACCATATATACAGAGAAAGATGTTTTACAAAAGTGATCTGCGTACCAGAGTAGATGTTAATGTTGACAACGACAAAACAGCATGTGTATCAAAACGAATTATCTTATTGTGCACGTTGACTTTCTATTCCATAAAAAGCTGAAAACAGTGCTGCGATGGAAAAGAGAGAAAAAATAGTTCCGACATCTGGTTGTCAAGGGGGTGTGTCCCCATACCAAACCAGGTTATACAAAAATAACTTTCATCCCTCATTTGGAATTTGATCAATCAAAGACAAGGATATAATAAGAATTAAATTATTAGTGTATAAAGACTTCATGAGATACATTTATAGTATCAGGAGTAAAATGATGGAGGGGGTATTACAAACGCCAGGTCTGTAGTACGATATCGACTTCTTATCTCAGCATTATATATTTATATTACATGAGTTGACTGTGAACTATTCGAGCTTATGAGTGCATTTTGACAACCAACTAGGGGCAATATTCACCAATATAAGTCCAATAACCCCTTTATTATATAACTAGGTAATTTAGTTGTTATTTGCATCTAAGGTGCAAGCCTGCAATATCAGCATCCATTTCTTAACTGTTCGATATCAAATTCGTTATTGATGCATGAAGCAAACTTTTGTGAATCGGGCATCATTTATGTACAGTAAAACATTTTGTTTCAGAAAAGAAAATGAATATTTGTTTTAGTGCAATAAATACTGCATTACGATATCAAATACCGGCTCTGTGAGATGTGTAGTACTGTCGTTTGTCATTTTGGCTTGTTCACGTTGTTACGGTAACGTTACTCTTGAATGTTCGTACTCGGAATATTTCGGGCGCACACAATTTACACAATGCAAAATTAGCTTTTATTAAATCCCCAGGACATTGAACGCTAACAATATCTAGATGTTACGCATATTTTATAATATACTAATTATTAGCTAAACACATTTCTACATAGCGTGGCAGACTCTACTAACATTAATGAGTATCGAATGGAGCTAAATCTGCGTGAATGAACGATGTAGTCTATATATTAAATATCATTCAAAGCATTCTACTTTTGATGACCATTTAGGAAGTAACACACAAAACCAGTTTTCCCTAAGATAGAGAAAAGCAAACAATTTACATCAATGAATCAATCCTCACCCTGAAGAATAAACGTATTTGATTAATAAAATATTATTCTTGATTGATTTTCCAGTTGTCATTGACGTTTCAGTGATATATACTGGAATCGAATACGACGGTTTAACAACAACAGTGTCACATTAACATATGATATGATTAATGTATTCAAAGCGTTTGAGTATAGTTCTTATCAAGTAGCATTAGGATTCCTAATCAACAAAAAAAACCACATTTAATTACAGGAACAACATTGAAAATGTAAGAGAATTAAATACATCTACTATAATTGCAAGGCATTATAAAGTCGAAGCTATAGAACATTTTTTTTTAAATTAAGTGTCAAACATTCCCTTGGACACCGTGTCCGATTGTACATTGCGTTTTATATGCATAGTCTCCCAATCCACAGCATACTAAAACTTAACTTTGAATTATAAATGCATGATATTATATCGATATGCCTGTTTTTCTTTGTTAAGTGATTTGGATGGGAATGGTATAGCTAAGATATGGAATGGCGCATTTCTTGGATTAAACAGCTTGAAATCACTGTAAGTATGTTTGTAATGGTTATTAGAATTCAGCAATAGTTCACTTTGAATTCATTGAAGGAGGTGATATAATTGAATCAGATTAAGTGTTGTGTAATGACACAGTTAACTTGATTATGAGTATTGGAACTACTATGAAGCAGACATTATCATCAACGCAAGTTTAGTTTTGGAAAGATAGATTGTTATTTGACAACTAATCATTTCCATGAATTGGGTTAAGTACCTGTAGTTTCCAAGAATTTTCTTTTATATTGAAATATGGTGCATCAAACTAGATACCGTATACGTTTTACATATATACATATAGCGAAAGAATCTAGTTAGATTTGAGTAACATCTAAAAATACTAGTTTTTTAATAGTTTAAGAAAATGAAACTTAAAAATTCCATTTTCTTCCAGATAGAAAAAAAAAGCAACAACAAAAAATTAAATGTTGAAGATATCATTGTGAAGTGCCAAATATTTCTCAGAGGAATTTATGAGCATTGATTGAATTTCCACACCATACTTCATTCTATAAGATGTCTTTTACTGTTCGTTATATTCACCTTTCATTCATCAGATTTGAAACAGAAAATATGTATCATTCAAACTTTCAGTGCTCCCTCGATATATTGTCCATTTTATGTCACCAGCTTTTTGCCTGAACATCCTAAAGAACAGATTTATTCCCATGTTAATACCTTTCCTATGATACCAACAACACATAATGCCATTTGTCTATGATTTTCACTAAACTGTACTATGCCTTTCCCTCGATAATAATGTCAATTACCTGAAATCCATATGTAGTCATACCTGTATTTTGAAAATGGTGCGAAGAAATATGACAGAATGGACAAGACATTCAGGTGGTCAGGATAGTTACTTATAATAAACTGAAGATTAAATGTTAACACAGAGTGGAACCCAGATACATTTACGGAATTGAATAGCTTTTGACAACTCGACGAATTTGTCAGTAATGGTAAATTATTGATGTTGTCAAACCCACTTTATTGCCTACATTCTTCTTTAACAAAAGTTGACAATATATCGAAGGGACAGTGTAATGAATTTATTTTAGGGTATTGGGTATTCTTGTAGAAAGGAATTATTGGTAGCATTCAAAACCAACATAAATCTCAAAGAGAGTAACATCATTAACAATATAAGACACTAAGCTTCGTTTGATTTAAATGCTCGTGAATGAAAGCAAATGTTGTAAAGACTTGATTTTGTCATTGTAATGTAGTAAGTATATGGGTTTTTTTTTATCACCTTTACACTTGTAGTTCATGTCATCACATTAATTATGGACTGTAACATCATGAACAAATCTGCATCTATGTTACAGACTTCGCTAAAATATGGAATGAGCATTTTTAAATGTTATAGAAGTTACATTAATCAATGGAGTGCACTTAATGTTTACACGATACTGAATAGTTCAAGTATTAGACTGAAATACAAACTTTGAGATTGAAAGCTGATACGAAATTGATTCGATGAATTACTTTTCAATTTGTCATCTTGATTAAGGATAAGATAACCGCTGCATTCCTGTGTTCTGTATTGCTAACTGTGGATGGCAGTGCCATCTCTGATTTTATTATCATTTCCACGAAACATCGTTTTTTAATTGCACGCAATTTCTATAATGTCCCACTTTATATCGGACACCTATACTCTAAATTTAAAACGTTTATGGCATTGTTAGTTGTTTTTCTTTTTAGCGACTTGTCTAACAAAGATATAACAAATATCGAGAATGGCGCATTTCTTGGATTGACCAACTTAGAATCACTGTAAGTATTTTTGTGACGATAAATGGAACTCAACAATTGTTCATAATATAAACATTGAAGTCAATAAAAAATGTTCAGGGGTTGTGTTTATTGTATCCATTAAATATATTTATAATTGATTGAGATGGACGACTAACAATCAAAGTTATTGAAGGATCTGGTTTGATATATTATATGGTCTATACAGTGATCTAATTTGTAAATTCAAAGTATCACTCCCTCAAATGCTGCTTGACAATTCTTATAGAAATTTTAAGTTGATCTCTACCTGGTGATATTCATGATATGTTACTTACTGTAGATGTTCAATATATAGTGTTCATGATAGATTGTACAGGTCAACAGAGGATCCTTTAGGTTCATCTTTACCTAGTGATATTAACAATATATTATTCCCTTTAGATGTTCAAAACGTAGGGTCTTAACGGATTGGACCGGTCTACAGAGATTAATTTCCCCTCCCCGTTACATGTTCTATCCTCTGATCCGTACAGGGGTCAGTAACTGCCATCAATGTGATTTTGTATTCTCCATGGGAATTATAAGTTTGACTTCTGTTCGCTGTCTTCCCTTTTCACTCATACTACAAGGCATAATTGTATATAGCAAGTATTTTTAACCTAACCGTTTTGATATAGCCATGACTGGTTGTTTTCTTCAGCAGTATATATTTTTAGAACTTATGATAACCATTTTTAAAATGTTTTAATAATCATCAATATCAAACTAACCTGTACTAACTGTCCTCTCTGCTTACAGTGGCATTTAGACGCTACTGTTATTATTTCATTTGTAGAAAACAATAGATAGTATGCAGAGGAAAACATCAAATCAAAATTAGTAAAATATCAAATAGAAGAGGGACACTCTTATAATGTTTGATGGAATATCACTGTTGATTTCTCGAAAATGTATTGAGACTTTTCTCCCAAAGTATTTATTGGAACTGACTCATATTTGGACACAGAAAGACCTAGTGTTATTGCATTAGAAATGTAGCTTTCCAGCATATATTGCTGTTGAGTAAAATGTTGCATGGCGTTTTTATAATGATTGTTGACTACGATTTCCTCAGTTTACCTGATCAACATATATAGCTTACTGACTGTGTGTATGCCGTCCTTACAAGTGATTCTTCCTCATGATAGGCAGTTGAAATCATATCCGGTATATCAAAAAGTATTTGTGTGTCCCAATCTATATTTTGTATTCTGTGTACGTTGTATATTGTTTAACACTTCATTCGATACAGGAAAAAAAATACCTCACTCAGGATCCTTTTCTGAAAATGTACATTTGAAATACTGAACTGAAATCGCCACTGAATTCGTCTTAATCTTTTTTTATTCTGTTGTTTTAGTAATTTATCTTCGAATAAGATAACCGGTATAAAGAATGGCACGTTTACTGGATTGGACAGCTTGCATTCGCTGTGAGTATTTTCCTTATGTTTAGAATTCAGCAATAATTGATATCGTTTGCTTTGATGGAGTTAAATAAATTGCTGAAGATGCAATATTGTATAATGACTTCATGCGATAGATTTATTGTATCAGGAGCAAAATCATGAAAGAAATATTACAAACGCCAGGTCTGTACTAGGAGATTGGTTTCCTATCTCAGCAGTATATGTTTATATTATATATTTTAACTTATATTGGTGAATATTGACACGAGTTGACTGTGAATTGTTCGAGCTACCTTGTGTATATTGACAATCAACGAGTGTCAATATTCACCAATATAAATTAAAGGACCCTTTTATTATATAACTAGCTTATTTATTTGTTAAATTGTATTCCATTTCATTCAAAATACTGAAATGATACACGAAAATTCATCAATATTGACAAATAATGTGAAAGTGTGCAATATCAGCATCCATTTCTTAACTGTTCAATATTAAACCCGTCATTGATGCATAAATCAAACTGTTTTGTGAATGGGAACATCATAATTTATGTACAAGGAAAATTCACTTGAAGTAAATAAAATGATAATTTGTTTTTAATGCAATACATACCGAATTACGATATCAAATACTGGATCTGTTAAATTCTTAGGACCGTCGTCTGCCATTTACGTTGTTACGATAAGGTTTATCTTGAACGCTCATACTCGCAATATTTCGGTTGCACACAATTTACGCAATGCAAAGTTAACGTTTAATACATTATCAGGATATTAAAGGCTAACATTCTCTATATTCTACGCAGAATTTAAAATAGAATATTTATTGCCTATATAATAGCTTGCTTTATAGTGTGACATACTCTACTAGCATCCATGAGTATCTAACGGAACTAAATCAGCGCGTATCAACTATCTAGTCTGTACATTAAATAGCATGCAAAGCATTCTACTTTTGATGGCAATTTAGAAAGTAACACACATAACCAGTTTTGTATAAGATAGAGAAAAGCAAAACATTAACACCAATAAACAAAATGTCACCCCGAAGCATAAAGTATCTTTTATTAATAAAATATCTTCATTTATTGATTTTCCGGTTTTCATCCACGTACAAGTGGTTTCTAATCGAATCGAAACCGACGGTGTAACAACAAACGTGTAACATTAAATGATAATATGATGAATGTATTCAAAACGTTTCCATTTAAGTATCATTAGGATTCCAAATCACAAAAGAAAATCATTTTTAATTATGGAAACAATATTAATTATGTAAGAAAACTAAATACATGTGATATGATTTTGAGGGATGGAACAAGACGAAACTATAGAATCTTGCTCTTTTATTTAAGTGTCGTGTGTTCCTATGCACGCCGTTTATGATTTTCCATCACATTTTCTATGCATAATTTCCCAATCGCCAACACACTAAAACTTGACTTTAAATTTGTAAATACATGATATTATATTCATATGCCTGTTTTTTTCTTAAGTGATTTGGATGGGAATGTTATTGCCAAGATATGGAATGGCGCGTTTATCGGAATGCACAGATTGAAATCATTTTAAGTATGTTTGCAATGGTGATTAGAATTCAGAAATAATTCGTGTTGAAGTAATTGAAAGAGGTGATATAAATGTATCATATTAAATGTTGTGTAGTAGCACATTTAACTTGAGCAAGGGTACTGGAATGCATATGAGGCAACCAGTATTATCAACGGAAGTTTGCGTTGAGATAGGAATATTGTTATTTTACAAGTAATCCTTTCCATATATTGTGATAAACACTAGCACTTTTTAAGAAGTGCCATTGTAATGAAATATGTACAGAGGAATAATCTGGTTTGAACTGAGTATCATATGAAAATAGTAGTTTTCTAATAGTTTGCAGAAGCTTACATTTCCTATTATTCATGGTGTTATAAGGTTGATTTCTGTTCGTTGCATTCTCTTTTCATTCATACCGCAAGGGGTAATTATATATAACAATTACTTATAACATTACTGTTTTAATACAGTCATAAATGACTGTTTTCTGCAGCAGTATATATTTTCAGAAATTGTGTTAACCATTTATAAAATGTATTTATAATCATAAATATGAAAGTAGCGTGTTCTAACCTTATCGTCTGCTTGCGGTGGCACTTAGCCACTACTGTTTTTATAGAAAATAATAGAGTTTAGAGAAAAAGAAAATCAAAGCAAACTAAATTGAACAGGAACACAGTGGAATAGCACTGTTGATTTATCCAAAATGCATCGAGCCTTTTCTTCGAAAGGAATTATTGGAACTGAAGCAGATTTGGAGACACAGAGACCTAGTTTTATAATATTAGATATATTGTTTTCCGATACAAGCTGTGTCTCCAAATCTGCATAATAATAATTGGGTGAAATTTTGTCTGCCGTTTTCATAATGACTATGAATCCGTTCTTGTCGCACTGATTTTGGCTACGATTTCTTGCTTTACCTGATCGATATATATGACTTACAGTGTGTATGAACGGTCGACAAGTGATTCTTACTCACGATAGGCACTTAATCTCATATCCGGTATATTCAAAGGTCTTTGTCTGTCCCATTTTATATTTTGTAGGTTTTATATTGTTTAACATTCCACTCAATACAAGAAATATTTACCTCAACCAGGATTCCTTTCTGAAAATAGATATTTTAAATACTTAACTAAAATCGGTCAATACATGTCACATAATTTGCCCTAAACCTCTTTATTTTCTTGCTTTATTAATTTAATAAGATAGGGGTCAAGGATTGTCATATTCATGATAGTGTATTTTTCATGGGGATTTTAAGAATGGGATTTTTATTGAAAGTAGGAATTATCCGCAAACTGACCACTCAACGAGAATCACCTAAATCGAATCTTGTTTAACGTCTTATTCGAGAAAGAGAGCTTAACCTCAAACAGGATCCTTTTCTGAGAAAATAAATCCTAAATCGTTAACTGGTCCGTCAATACATGTCACGGAATCTGTCTTAATTCTCTTTATATTTTGCTTTAGTGACACATCTTCCAATGAAATAACCAGTATAGATAATGACACGTTTATAGGATCGGACTGATTGTAATCGCTGGGAGTATTTTGAATATGATTAGAATTCAGCAATAGTTCCTATTGTCTGTATTGAAGGTATCTATTGGGTTGTTGCTGATATAATACTATAAAATGCCTTAATGAGATGGTGTTATAGTGTTAGGAGGGATATAAAGGAGGAATATTAGTAATGGATATATGTGGTAGGATATTGACTTCTTATCTCAGCAGTATATATTTCAATATATCGTGACACTACTAAACTTTAGAAGTATCAAAGGGGAATTAAACCAGTGCATGTTGACGGTCAAGTCTGTATATTAAAATAAAGATAGGGACAAGCAAACACATTAACATCAATTCATAAAGAGTCACCCTGAATGTTTTCGATATAGACACTATTCTTATAAATTCATTTTCCACGGTTTATATCTACTAGACTCTACTCCCATTCTAAACAGCAAATGTATAACACCAAAACATAATGTGATTAACGTTTCAAAACATTTGAATAAAGTCCCAATCAAGGATTGATAGCATTCAAAATAATCGTGAAAATCATTTTCATTAAATAAATAGCATTAATGTTGTAACATAATGGAATTTATTTGATAAGACTCGGAAAAGGTAAATAAAAAATGAAAGAGCTGTAAAAGTTTATTGTTTTATTGAAGTGGCATGTGTTTCCATTACGTTGTATATGCGTAACGTTTTCCAATCACTAGCATGTTACAGCTTGAACTTAATTATGTAAATACCTGACATAACATCTTATTTGTTTCTTTATTTAGTGATTTAGATGGAAATGACATAACCAAGATAGAGAGTGGCGCATTTTTAGGATTGAACAACTTACAATCACTGTGAGTATGTTTTCAATAATGATTTATTGAAACTCAGCAATCATGCATATTGTAATCATTGAAGGAGACATTATAATTGTGTCTATGGTGGCATATTTCTGTCATTCACATACTTTTTCTAACATACAATACCACGTCATGATCACTATTTCGTCGAGTCAAAACAACCATGTGATTAACTGTTTTTCAAAATGCAAGTTTTCACTAAAACTGTGTTAACATTGTGTTAACTTTAATCCACCTCCTGTACCTGTGTTAAGTCTTAACGCAGTTGTTAAGATGACCGACGACTTCATTTTCTGTGCGGCTCAGATCAAAAATCATAAACATTTCAAAGGTTCAGACATTCTGAAATGTGTACTGATGTTGAAGTATGACGGTGTATTGTTTATGTTGTCATGAACCAATATATTCATCAAATCTGATGAGAACTGGTTTTGAGAAGAACATTTTGTTTTTCAAATTCTTGTCCCATATTTTCCCATTTAAAACTATCCCCTATTGCCTCCCCCAGGGTTTCATACGTAAGGGGGACAGCTAATGGAAAAAAAATAGCACAGTTGGGTGTTGGTGTTACACTTTTCTGTCAGTGGTAATATCTTCCACATATTTATATATAATTCCGGTATATACTTTCAATAAGGTTGGGGGTCGGGGGTGGGTGGGTGTGTTTGCACTAAAACTCGTGTTATATTCACTTATATGAAATCCTGCAAAAGTACCCATACTTAAGGTATACTTTTACCCTTTTTTTTTGGCTTCCAAATGTCAAAGTGCATGCAGGTCCTTAGTTCATAATGATAATCTCCATTGAAACACCAACATTCAAAACACTATCGTATGCACTGGCCTTGACCTTTGAAAATCCCCTGTATCATTTCAAACTGATTCAGATGACGATTTGCATGCGTGAAACGTACATACATGCATTTTCTTTGTTGAAGGTTATCTAATATCAACAACATTCAATTCAGCCTAACAGAGAATAGTTCTTAACACAAACTTAGGAAGAAGTTGTTTTTTTTCATTGTTGATATTGCAAATTAAGCTCTCTTAGTACAAATTGAGTGGTCGATCAAGCGTTGACTAATTTAAAACAAAAATAATATTAGATTCCAGTCAAGTACTCTGTACACATTTATTTCCCAATTACAAAATACATATACCTTTCATTTTCAGCTCTTCCAATATTTTCCTTCAAGGATACTCTCTGAACTTTTGTTAAAAAATTCATACTTTGACAATCTTCATTATCTACAAAATAAATGTTTAAACTTTTGTTACAGTTTTTCAGTGTATAAAATGAAATATGCAGCACATTTGCATATCATAACGCTAGTGTGTGCAAAATATTTCTAGTTTAGTAAATTGTAATGTAATGAGGGCGACGGATCCCCACAAAATTATATGAATATATGTAAACTCTCTTTTTCATGCTACAAGGCTCTATATTAACTTTTCTTTTAATTCAGTATTATAAGTAATCTTGATAATTAACTTGGGTTTTCTTTAAATATGTTTAGAATTGCACAAGTAAAAGGAAATTTAAGTAACATATATTGGCAACTTGTATGGTATCCATTTACTTAATATTGATCAAATACCAATTCATACAATCTTCATCCGGATCCAAATAACATGTGAATTGATTATTGAATATTTATTTCAGTAATATGGAGAATTGTTTGTGTAAATTTTGTAATAAATACACCATATTTTGGTCCATAGATCCCGTTGAATCGTAAATAAAAACAGTGAACTATTTCACAAAATATCCAACAATATATCTTTAAACATGGATTATGACAAAATATTTTCATTATATTTCAACTACCCTGGTTCGTGAATATCACTTCGATTAAAACGTTTCGTATGCGACGATTTCAACATGTATATTGTTTAAGAGATGTGCAGCAAGTCGTACAAAATCGTCACAAACGAGTATATTGTGAACTAGAACTTGAATGGGGGTTGGAGACAACTTACAACACTATATAAACAAATGCATGATCGAGTGAAAGTATGTGAGTTAATGTGTGTCCGATATTGAGTATGTGTGTACATAATACATAAATCATTTAATTTAACACCATTCTTATCCACCACGGTGCATTTAGGAACCACGCATCGATGTCTATGGACACGTGTTTATTTATGCGAAACGGCATGGTACTAGGTGATGAGTTCCGACATACACTTTATTTAATTTCTAATTATGATTTATCCATAAAATAGCAATAGCAAGTTTATTATTATTTTGGATTCCAAACATTTCGGTTGATCATCACTGAAGAGATATTATTTGTGGAAATGTGCATCTGGTGTATCAAAATTGGCACCGTATACGTTTTACATTATCCTGACTTGACGTGATATTCTATGCTGACCAACATGATCTGGATGGCATAATATGTCACTATGTGTATTCAATGAAATCGTGTAAAATGACACAATTACTTGAACGTAGAGTACTAAGACAAATATTATTTAGAAAATATTATTAACGCAATCGGTGTGGTGAAAAAAAGTAACTTCAGGTCTAACCTATTCATAAATTGAGAGGAGCAATATGGACATCTAAAAAAGGTCCACATGATTAGATGGATAATGAAGCACACATTTAGTAACTGTTAAAATGCTAGTTTTCTAATATTTTGACGACCTTAAACTTAATATCCAATTTGTTAAAGATGGAGAAGGAAAAACATTGGAATACATTGAAATTATATCATTGTCAAGAACGATATATTTTATATTTCCTTTTCCAATTATAGTTCGAATCTTCTCATGAAATATTTACAATACAATTGTGATGTGCGTTCTTTATCTATGTTACGAACACTACTGAACTTCATAAGAAACTTAACCCCCACCCTAACCCCAACCCTGGTTTACAGTAATTAAGGAACATTACTTGATGTTGTATCATCATATTGATCAAACATTCATTATCCCTCGAGCACAAGTTTTATGACGTTCCATTTTATTTCAGATACATCCAATTGATGCTTAAAAGACTAATGATATTGCTATATAGATATCAATTTGAAATGTTTGAACGATACAGTTAAAACGATGTCTGTTCATGAGATGAAATATTTTAACATTCTTTTCATCAGCCAGGATCTGATCCTTTTCTGATAACATACGTTATTAAATAAAAATTGAAAATTCACCAAACGGGTTTATTTCAATATTCTCTTTCTTTTCTTTTTTAGTAGCAAGTTTAAGAAAGAGATTTCCATTATTGACAATGGCGCATTTCATGGACTGGCCAGTTTAGAATCACTGTAAGTATGTTTGTAAGAAGAAAGGTGAAGATAACGAACACAGACCAATCTCACATTTTCTATAAGCAATACAAAATAGATAATTGAGCAAACACGGGCCGCTGCAAAACCCAGAAGTGGGACCAGGTTCCTGAGCGGAATAAGTACCCCCTGTAGACCGGTCCCACAAGTGGTGAACCCGATATCTTGATCAGGTAAATGACGTTATCCGTTGTCAAAATCCAGGTGTGAAGAACAGTCTAGCAATCGAAATTGAACACGTCAGATAACATTGGACCAAACAATATGTTGTATCGACAAACTGGATCGTTATAACGACCATAAACTTTACAAAATACTGACTTTAAAAGGAAGTATCAACTTGTTTGTCGGTAGCTTCACTCTATTTTAAAACTGAAAAATACGCAGGTCAAACCCTTGTGTATACAACCAATTGAGTTATATAAACACCGTATGTAGGTGGTAAAGGGATATTGCTATATATATATGGGAAATCTACGATGTAGAAGCTGAAATCATTCCGTTTGTTATAATCTTGAGTTGTTAGTTTGCCGTTAATATCTACTTTCGATAAAATATATAAGTATGAAGCAAAAGTCGAAGACTCTGTGGTGTCTTTTATTTCGAGCTCACAGGTATATATCGAATCGCCATTTGAGTGAAAGTTATTATGGTTAATAGATCAAAGGTCGTTAATATATCTAAATGTTGAAGACCAGATCAAGCTATTCTTTTCTTCTCATGACAGAAGTTTTTGAATACAATGTGCTTCATATTGATATACAAACAGGTCAGTTAAATTTTATATTGTTAAACATATCATGCGAGAAAGAGAACTTTATTTCAAACACGATCCTTTTCTAAGAATATACACTCTAAATCCTGAACTGAAGTCAGTCAATATATGCCATGAATATTTAATGAATCTTCTTTATTTTCTTAATTTAGTGGCCTATCATCAAATAACATAACCGATATAGATAATGACACGTTTATCGGATTGGACCGTTTGACTTCGCTGTGAGTATTTTGAATATGATTATATGATTATAATTCAGAAATCGTTCATATTGTTTATGTTGGGAGAGTTGATTGAGTTGCTGCATATATAATAGTGTAAAGTGACTTAATGTGATATGTCCATAGTACTAGGAGTGACATGCAGGATGATAATAGTGTAAAGTGACTTAATGTGATATGTCCATAGTACTAGGAGTGACATGCAGGACGCAGGGCCTGTGGTAGGGTATTTGTTTCATATATCAGCAGTATATATGTATATATACCGTAACTAATATCATTATTGAGTATTAAATGGATTGGAATCAGTGTATATGGACGATATATTCTGTACATTAATATCATCCAAATCATTATATTTCTGATAACAATTTAGGACATGAAAAATAAAAACTATTTTGCTAAATGTAGAGAGAAGCTAAACATCAGAATCAATGGATGAATTATGTACTTGAAGTATAAAGCATCTTTAACTAATGGAATATCCTCAATGATTGACTTCCTCGTGTTCGTCTACATTTAACTAATATCTTCTCAAATTGAAACCGACTGTGTAATAACAAAATTGTAACATTGAAATTTGATATCATCAATGTATTCAAAGCGTTTGAATATATCTCCAGTCAAGTATCATTACGATTCCAAATAGTAATCCTTTCAAAAAATGGGGGTAAACATTAGCACTTACTTGTGAATTTCCATTGCAATGAAATCTGTATAGACAGATGATCTAGTCTATATTAAGTAACATAGTAAAATGTCAGTTCTCTAGTATTTTGAGGAACTTTAAGTTCAAATCAGCATTGTTCAAGATATCAAAAAGGGAAATATTAAAACCTTCATTCATCAGATTTTAAACAGAAAACATGCATCATTCAAACATTCAGTCCTCCCTCGATATATTGACCATTTTATAATGTCACCCAGCTTTTTGCCTGAACATCCTAAAGAACATATTCATCTCCATGTTAATATCCTCCTTTTGATACTAACAACATATAATGATATTTGTCTATGATTTTCCCTAACAAATGGTAAAAATATATATGGTTTCCCCTCGATAATAATGTCATTTACCTGAAAACCATCTGTAGTCATACCTGTATTTTGAAAAGGGTGCAGTGAAATATGACAGAGTGGACAAGACATTCAGGTGGTCAGGATAATTACTTATAATAAACTGAAGATTAAATGTTTACAAAGAGTGGAACCCAGATACATTTACGGAATGATTATCGTTTGACCGCTCGATGGATTTGTCAGTAATGGTAATTTCTTGATTTTGTCAAACCCACTTTATTGCCTACATTCTTCTTTAACAAAATTGACAATATATCGAGGGGACACTGTAATGAATTTATTTTAGGGCATTAAGTATTCCTGTAGAAAGGAATTGTTGGTAGCATTCAAACCAACAGGAACATATTTTAAAAGAGAGTAACATCATTAACGATATAAGACACTTAACTTCGTCTGATTTAAATCCTCGTGAATGAAAGAAAATGTTATACAGATTTGATTTTGTCACTGCAATGTAGCATGTATATGTTGTGATCACATTTGCAGTTTTAGTTCGTGTCATCACATTAATTATCAACTGTAACACCGTGAACAAATCTGCACTTATGTTACAAAGTCCGCTTTTAAATGTTATAGAACTTACATTAATCAGTGATGTACACTTAATGTTTACACGATACTAAATAGTTCAAGTCTTAGACTGAAATACAAACTTTAAGATTGAAAGCTAATACGAAATTGATTTGATAAATTACTTTTCAATTTCTCATCTTGATTACGGATAAAAGAACTGCTGTATTCCTGTATTCTGTATTGCTAACTGTGGATGGCAGTGTCAACTCTGATTTTATTATCATTTTCATTAAACATCGTTTTTTTCTCGCACGCAATTTCTATGATGTTCCATTTTATATTGGATACCTATACTCTATATTTAAAACGTTTATGGCATTGTTAGTTGTTTTTCTTTTTAGCGACTTATCTAACAAAGAGATAACAACTATCAAGAATGGCGCATTTCTTGGATTGACCAACTTAGAATCAGTGTAAGTATTTTTGTGACGATAAATATAACTCAATACATTTTCATAATGTAAGCATTGGAGGAGTCAATAGAATTGTTTCAGGAGTTGTGTTTATTGTATTCATTAAACACATTTAAAATTGATTGAGATGGGTGACTAACAATCAAAGTTATAGAAGGATCTGGTTTGGTCTATTATATGGCCTATACAATTATTTAATTTGTAAATTCAATCTATCACTCCGTCAAATGCTGCTTGACAATTTTATAGAAATTTTAAGTTGATCTTTACCTAGTGATATTCATGACATATCACTTACTGTAAATGTTCAATCTATTGGGTTCATGATAGATTGTACTGCTCAACAGATAAACCTTTATGTTAATCTTTACCTAGTGATATTAACAATATATTCACTGCATGGAAACTATGGTTTCCATGGTGATAAAAGTTGATAAAACTCAAACCGTTGACACCATATGTTTTATGATACGATTATTCGAATTGTGTTAAATTATTTTGTATTTTTCAAAAATATATTAGAAAACCTGACATATTCGGCTAAGCTTTGAATTGAAATGTTCTTAAACAAATTATATTAATATTATTACACATGTATAATGTCCTAAAATGTACTGTGACTCTAGATGTACACTGTGTGTAGAGAGAGGACAACATAAGTTTTCAGAACATATGCCTATAATCAAATTGCATACCCTTGATACTATTATAAGATATGATAAAATCAAAACACCCATTGACATACATGCATAATTATATATGTATGCAAATTACATATTGGTTGCTATATCAATCAACTGAGGATGTTCGAAAAAAATTCCAATTGGCATATTTCATGTAATTACTTGCATGTGCGAACGTATTTTACACGCAGACATATGTGTCTAATTCTACCATCTGACTATATTATTAGTGTTTGAAATCTTAATGTATAGTATTCATTATTTTGAAATTATGAAAATAAAAAATCTGCATTCTTTGCAATGCACATGCAACGTAAAATCTGCTTAAATACATGACTGTATATAAATGCCCCAGTTGAAAGTTTATGTTCAATTCAACCCCAACCACCCATATGCACTTATTTTTAATTACAATGAACTTCGATCTTTGTTTCTATGCGGTGACAAAGCTGGGCATTATTCTCCCAGTTTACCTATTGTTCCCATGACGGAGGGAACTCCTTGCAATTAACTTGGAACTAACAAGAAATGCACGGAGTGATTAACTGAAGTACATGGACTATACTTTGTTTTTGTATCTCATTTCATATCTGTTTTGTTTATCTGAAAAAAAAATTCTTATAACAATCTGATGTATATAAAGTGCCTACTATTTTTCTCTCACTTACATTTTTAAGGATTTTTTGTGGGTTTTTTTTTTAATTCGCATTTTAAATTGCATATTATTACTTTAAAAACCTCCGAATTTTAAGTTAAGTTTTAGCATTGCGGAAACCATTAGGAATCATTGCCTACCGTTTCCACAGATTGAAACTTGACGGAAACTATATAATCGTTTACACACGGCGTGAATCATACGGGAAACCTTAACTTCAGGTTTCCGCAGACTGAAACTCGACAGAAACTTGCAGAAACAATATAATCATTTACGTACTGCGGAAATCATATGGGATACCTCAACTTCAGGTTTCTGCAAAGTTTCCATATGATTTCTGTTTTGCGGAAACTAGCGTTCTCATTCAGTCATTATTCCCTTTATATGTTCAATACGTAGGGTCATAATGGAGTGGACCGGTCTACAGATATTAATTTCCCCTCCACGTTACATGTTTTATCCTCTGATCCGTAAAGGGGTTAGCGACTGCCATCAATGTGATTTTGTATTCTCCAGGGGAATTATAAGTTTGGCTTCTGTTTGTTGTCTTCCCTTTTCACTCATACTACAAGACCCAAATTGTATATAGCAAGTACTTTTAACCTAACCGTTTTAATATAGCCATAACTGGCTGTTTTCTTCAGCAGTATATCTTTGCAGAAATTGTGATAACCATTTCTAAAATGTATACATATTCATCAATTTGAATTTAGTATGTACCGACTGTCTTCTCTGCTTACAGTGACATTTAGACGTTACTGTTTTATCTCATTTGTAGAAAACAATACAGAGTATAAATGGGGAAAATCAAGGCAACATTAGCAAAATATCAAATAGAAGATGGACATAATTATAATGTTTCATGAAATATCACTGTTGATTTCTCCAAAATGTATTGAGAATTTTCTCCCAAAGTACTTATTGCAACTGACACATATTTGGACACACAGATATCTGGTGTTATGGCATTAGAAATATAGCTTTCCAGCATACATTGTTGTTGAGTAAAATGTTGAATGACGTTTTTATAATGATTGTTGACTACGATTTCCTCGGTTTACCTGATCAACATATATGGCTCACTGTGTGTATGACGTCCTGACAAGTGATTCTTACTCACGATTGACAGTTGAAATAATATCTGGTGTATCCAAAAGTCGTTGTGTGTCCATATCTGTATTTTGTATTCTTTGCACGTCGTATATTGTTTAACATTTCATTCCATACGAGAAAAAAAATACCTCACTCAGAATCCTTTTCTGAACATATACATGAGTAATACTGAACTGAAATCGGTCTATGGACGCCACGGAATTTGCTTTAATCTTTTTTTTTTTTTTATTTATTTTTTTTTTTTTTTGCTTTAGTAATTTATCTTCGAATAAGATAACCGGTATAAAGAATGGTACGTTTACTGGATTGGACAGCTTGCATTCGCTGTGAATATTTTCATTATGTTTAGAATTCAGCAATAATTGATATCGTTTGCTTTGTAGAAGTTAAATGAATTTCTAAAGATACAGTAGTGTATAATGACTTAATGATATATATTTATAGTATCAGGAGTAAAATGATAAAGGGAATACTACAAACGCCAGGTGTGTAGTAGGGCATTGTCTTCTTCTCTCACTAGTATATGTTTATATTATATATTTTGAACTTATATTGGTGAATATTGGCACGAGTTGACTGTGAAATATTCGTGCTTGCTTGTGTATATTGACAACGAACGAGTGCAAATATTCACCAATAGAAGTTTTAAAAAACCCTTTTATTATATAACTAGATTATTTAGTTGTTAAATTGTATTCCATTTCATTCAAAATACTCAAATAATATACGCAAATTCATCAATATTGACATCTAATGCGAAAGTGTGCAATATCAGCATCCATTTCTTAAATGTTCAATATTAAACCCGTCATTGATGCATGAAGGAAACTGTTTAGTGAATGGGAACATCATACTTTATGTACAAGGATAATTCATTTGAAGTAAATAAAATGAAAATTTGTTTTCAATGCAATAAATACCGAATTACGATATCAAATACTGGATCTGTTAAATTATGAGGACCGTCGTCTGCCATTTGGCTTGTTTACGTTGTTACGATAAGGTTAATCTTGAACGCTCATACTCGCAATGTTTCGGTTGCACACGATTTACGCAATGCAATGTTAACGTTCAATAAATTATCAGGATATTAAAGGCTAACATTCTCTATATTTTACGCAGTTTTCATGATAGACTATTCATCAGCTATATAATAGGTTTCTTTATAGCGTGACATACTCTACTAGCATTCATGTGTGTCTAATGGAACTAAATCAGTGTGTATCAACGATCTAGTCTGTATATTAAATATCATTCAAAGCATTCTACTTTTGATGACAATTTAGAAAGTAACTCACAAAACAATGTTTGCTTTAGATAGAGAAAAGCAAAACATTAACATCAATGAACAAAATGTCACCGCGAAGCATAAAATATATTTTACTAATAAAATTTATTGATTTTCCAGTTTTCATACACGTTCAATTGGTTTCTACTCGAATCCACGCCGACAGTGTAACAACAAACGTTTACCATTAAATGACAATATGATTAAGTATTCAAAACGTTTTCATTTAAGTATCATTAGGATTCCAAATCATCAAGAAAAATAGAACCCATAGACGATACATAGAACTCAACAACTGGTCATGGTGTAAGCAGTGGGCGAGTTAATCGAATCGTTTCAGGAATTATGTATAATGTGCATAATCAATACATTTATATTTAACCGAGACAGGTAACTAACAATTAAAATTATTGAAGGGTCTGGTTTCGTATATTATGTGGCCTGTACGATGATTCGATTTGCAAATTCCATCTATCCCTCCGTCACATGCTGCTTGTCATTTTGTTATAGAGATTTAAATTTGATATTTACCAAGTGATATTGATTATATATTACTCCCTTTAGATGTTCAATGTATAGGGTTCATGGTAGATTGGACCGGTAAACAGAGAATCCTTAAGGTTAATATTTATCTCGTGATATTGACAATATATTACTCCCTTTAGATGTTCAATACGTAGTACTCATGTCAGATTGGACCGGTCAATAGGGCACGGGTTCCCCCCCCCCTGTTACATCTTCCTACATCTGATGCCTCCATGGGTCAGTGATTGTAATTAATGTGATATTTTATTCTTCATCGGAATTATAGCCATGACTTTTGTTCGTTTTTCTCTCTCTTTTCTCACATACTACAATGTCTAATTCTATATAGCAAGTACCTTTAACCTAACTGTTTTAATAAAGCTATAATTGGCTGTTTTGATCATCAGTACATATTTGCAGAAATTGTGATCACCATTTATAAAATTATTTATAATCATAAATATTCAACTAGTGCATACTAAGTGTCTTATTTTAACACTCTGACATTTTAACGCTGCTGTTTTTATATTATTTGTAGAAAATAATACAGAGTATAGAGAGAAAGAGAACCAATGCAAACTTAGCAAAATATCAAAATAAGAGGGGCACAGTTAGAGTGTTTGATGGAATATCACTTTTGATTTATCCTCAATGCCTTGTACCTTTATTTTCAAAAGGAATTATTGAACATGACGCTGATTTGGAGATACATAGACTTATTTTCATAACATTAGAAACATAGCATTCCAGCACAATATAGTTATGGATAAAGTGTTGTCTGACGTTTTCATAGTGATTGTAAGTCCGTCCTTGGCACATTGGATTTGACTACGATTTCCTCGGTTTACCTGATCAACATATATGACTCCCGATTGCTATGACCGGTCGATAAGTAATTCTTACTCATGATAGGCACTTAATCTCATCACCAGTGTACCCAACGGTCCATGTCTGTCCAAATATTTATTTCATATTGCATATTGTTTGTGTATTGTATAAAATTTGACTCGATAGAAGAAACATTTACCTCAACCAGAATCCTTTTTCTGAGAATACACATTTGAAATCCTGAACTGCACCCAGTCAATACATGCCACAACATTCTTCTTAATCGGCTTTATTTTCTTGCTTTAGTGACATATCTGCCAATACCATATCCAGTATAGATAAAGGCGCGTTTATGGGATTGACCAAGGTGCATTCGCTGTGAGTATTTTGAATATGTTTAGAAATCAGCAATGGTTCATATTGTTTGTATTGAGGGAGTTGATTGAATTCCTGCAAATTTGATAGTGCAAACTGACTTAATGAAATGGGTTTATAGTAAATATGTAGTAGGAGTAGTATTGTGGAGAAATATTAGTAACGCGAAATATGTGGTAGGGTATTGACTTCTGAACTGAGCAGTAAGTTGTTCAGATGTCCTGACAGGCACTACTACCATGACTAGGTATGGAGTGGAATAAAATCAGCGTATATGAACGATCAAGCATGTATATTAGATATCATTAAAATATTTTATGTTTGATAATATTTCAAGGAAGTAACATATTTCGAACATCAATGAATAAAGTATAGGCGTAAGGCATGCATAAATGATCCTTGATAGATAAAATATTTTCATTGATTGATTTTACACACTGTAAAACAAAAAGGACATGCAAAGGTTTTACTTAGCAACGGTTGCCATGGAAATCGATACTCTAACAACAGCTGGACAAAATATGTACATATATGTTATATTTTGAATAATTAAAAATGATCGATTTTGTTTATAAAAACAACAATGGTAAAAAAAAAGTATTTAATCCTTGAAAACAATGGATGTATAAAGGTTGTATATATGTAATTTTTAGAGAGGGATAAAATTTGTTTGCCCAATCATTTGGTGTAAACTCACATGCTAGTAAAATGTAGTGAATCTGACTTTAAAAAAAGTACAGAAACACATTTGTGGAAAAACCAAAGATAAACACATAAACCAGTACTTTCTTCTGGTGCACAAACCAAAATACACTATAAAAAAGTTATTGCCCTTTGTAACACTCTCTTGCATTGGAAATATGACCGGCCTTCATTTGTGTTCAGTATGGCAGGAGGTGGAAATTGCAGTTTTTATTCAATTTGTTCTTCACAAATGTATCAATATCAGATGCTCTTTTTTTCACTTAATTCACTACCACGATCTTTATCTTCAATTGTGCTAAAGGATTCCGGTTTATTTCGTGGAATACAAATCCGTTTCATCTTTGTCATAGTCACCAGACACTAGTATCCTATCGTCTACGTAGTCGAAAAAAAAGTAAATGTTGTGGATTTTGACGGTTTATTGCATCACATCCGACCAAAAAAATGACCAGGGAAACAGAAGGCTGACGGACATATTCATAGAAAATATGAAAAAAGCCCTGTCTTTTGCCGTGTTGGAACTTGTACTGACATAAGTATTATATTTGATTTAGAATACAAATTTTAAAGTAAGGGCTGAATAAATATCAGAAAATTGGCTGATAATAAACATATGAGAACCCCAATGTATTTTATACTACCACCCAGGCTAGTCAGCTATAGTGGTATACATGTAGACTGAACATTGTAAGTAGTCCTGACATTTAATGCATTTATGTACAATATAATACTAGCTAAGTATGTCCCCTACCTAACATTCACTCAGGGAGTTTCCTATCACATTTACACAGAGTTCAAGATCTGTAAAATTGGAGAATACTTTTTAAACCATGTTTGATGTGGACATATTCAAAAAACTAGGCTTTATGTATGATATTATATGTAATCGTAAGTGATGACTGACCTCTCTCTCTCTCTCTCTCTCTCTCTCTCTCTCTCTCTCTCTCTCTCTCTCTCTCTCTCTCTCTCTCTCACACACACACACACATACGTGTAACGCGTGTCAAATGAACACCTTAACTTCCCACCTGCAACTGAACACTTCTACAGTTATTGGTATTTCAGTACGAAAATTTACTATTTGGTACTAAAAACAACATAGAAGACATTGCTGCGGTCGAAATTTGTGAAATATCGTTTTATTCACTCCTTGAATTTTTGCTTATCAAGTGAACACTTTCCTTTACACACGGTCAATTGAACACTTTCCTTTACACACGGGCAATTGAACACTTTCCTTTACACACGGGCAATTGAACACTTTCCTTTACACACGGTCAATTGAACACTTTCCTTTACACACAGGCAATTGAACACTCTGACACACACGGGCAAATGAACACTCTGACACACACGTGCAATTGAACACTCTGACGCACATGGCCAATTAAATACTCTGATACACGCAGCCAGTTAAACACTCTGATACACACAGGCAATCAAACACTCTGAAACATCCAAACAATCATTCTCACCACGCTAAATAAATAAGGCAAAATCTCTAAAGCTTACAAAAAAGCGTGAAACGATGATATAAATCGAAATTGGGATGGGATAGACAGGGAATCCACACATTTCGTTGAAATTATCGCCGCAAGAAAATAAAAAAAGGGGGGGGTAGTATTGATTGGATGATTGATTACATATTTTACGTCCCGTCGAGAATATTTTATTCATATTGAGACGTAACCAGCTTTAAGCGGAGTACCACGAATTTAGACCTATCCAATGTATCCATAGGGTTCAGGGTCGTAGCAGTGAGGGTTCTTTGCAATATCGTGGCAACACCTACTACATGTACGACAAGGGATATACGTTTATAAGGTCACATCCAAAAGATCCGTGATTCTCACTTCTAAACGTCGAGCGTTTGGCGAAGGAGCAATTAACACTACCAATTTTAACGTCTTAGGTTTGACGCATGAACGATGCTTGAACTCACGACCTCCCGGTTACGAAGCGAACGCTCTACCATTGAGCTACCGCGACCGGTCGGGGGGAGGGGTAGTAGTGTCCATAATGATGACTTTTAATGTAATAATAACTTATGATAATCAGCATTATTATAAATATATATATACTTCTATGATTATAGACTCCCTCGTTTGCCAATGCATGCTGTACGGGCCAGACTCTGTAGTAATTCGACCAAAAAGTATGATAAATAAAATCAAAATTCTGTAATACAGTGCCTAAAGGATCTAAAACAAGTATTCATAATTATATACATTTTTTGTATCACTTTAAGTTTTTTGTTGACTTTTGACATGAATAAAAATTAGATATCTTTGTAAAGAAATGTTACGCGATATCTTAATTCCACTCTAAAAGGGAACATTTTCATGAACATTCTGTTTAAATATGTAACTACATAGATGTGACCTTACAGAAAACTTTAATCAAACGTTGCAAAAACCATAAATTCTTTGAAAATCCGGTTTATAACACCAGTTTACATAACATAACTTCAGAATCAGGATTTCTTCCCGGTTCCTTTATATACTGTTACAAAAATATCTACATGTTTATGATATGTACATGCACATTATGTCAATTTTGACTATCATCTCACCTTGAAATATGAGGACAAAATTGTAATAGAGAACCCCCAAAAATCACGATTTTGATTCATCTTAGATATTTTTGTTTAGAGATTTCGTGCCTTTGGCACTCATTACGCCCTTCCCTAAACGTGTTACGTGTTGCCCCCCCCCCCCCCTCATTAACTACGTCTGAAACACACCGACAATTGAACCTGGTACATTACGCATAAATTGAACTATTATAACGAAAGGTAAAATTCAAGTTACATATTTGTAAGTTTTATTGATGAACTTAGTCCAGTCTCGAAAGGCAAGTAGAAATTTAAAACATTTCCTGAACATCGGCAATTCGCGCCTTCGAATGAGAAATAATCTCCCTCATAAAAGTGATTTGGACCCCCACTCCTTTCTCTGCCGATCTGAGGACAGAGATGACCAATTGCAAATTCAAGGGAATATATTACCTTCTGTTTTTTTCAAAAACTGGACGTGTCCTTTCATGACCTTTATAATACAAATTCACCAGGTTGATTTTTAAAATCTTTTTAATGTTTTACATAAGCTCAAATTAAAGTCCAATAATATACGCACATCAAATCAATTATCGCTCTCATTAATTCAATTGATGCGCACATCCATGGGGTGGAAATATTGCTCGCAAAAAATAATTTAGAGCTCTGTATGAATGACTTGATTATCTCTTTTAATTCAATGGAGGATCTTTTTAATTATATATACAAGGCTATTTCATAAGCAATTAATGCGCGCATCATTTTTTTTTTAAAAGAGCAACAATTCAATTAAAGAAATCATTCAATTGTGGATATCTTGAATTGAAGATTATATCTCAATTAGATAATATCTCTAAAATAATTATTCCACGCATCAATTTAATTAATGATATCATTAATTCAATAGAAGAGAGCAATAATTCAATTATTGTGCACATTAAGTGATGTTAGCATTAATGAATTATTGCTCTCTTCAATTGAATTGTAGCCTGCATTAATTCTATTGTTGGTATCATTAAATTATAATTCATTTGAGGAGAGCAACAATTAAATTATTGCCTGCATCAATTCAGCAGAATAAATAATGTTATCAATAATTCAATTCATGCTCGCAATATATATATAATGCAGAATTGAAGATATTAATTATTTGAAGAGATCTTTGATTGCAATGTTGGTGCATGAAATGAATTGATAATATCTTCAAATAATTAAAGATATCTTCAAATATTTGAGTTTGTTAATTTGGCGCTCCATAGATGTAAAACTATTCCTAGTGGATTCTGGTGCTTTCTGACTCAGACATCATAACAGCTCTTGCCACAAATGAATCTCACCATACAAGTGATAAAAACACACTTGAATATGTTGCAGAAAAATAAAGATCAGGTGGGTCGCATATACCTATAGCCACCTCTCTCTTAATTTCTTCATAGGATTCATACACAGGCACTCGACGTTTTAAATATCTATAATAAAAAAAAATTGTCTTCCTGTAAACATAATATTGACAAGGTATACCACGCCGCCATCTTGGTTTTCGTTTTTACCAGCTGCATCGCTTGAAAATTTCGGCGAAAAGTTCGATATAATGCAATAATTAGAACCCTACCGTTTAGAAGCAACTCTGTCAAGGTCTTACCTCTCTCATCGTCATGGTGAACTGGAAATAAAGTCCATTTATCGGCTATAATCAACCGTCAAACATCGTCTACTGCTTCTCAAATGCGAGAAATCGCTGAAAGGTGGACGTACGTGGACATAATTTTGGGATAGCCCTTTTTTCATTGGTCGATAAAATTAAAAATAGTAAATATTATAATTAGCAGTAAATATGTTCTAGTCAGCGAGATAATAGATCTTGAACACTATTCTATTAATACATACTTTATTTATTTTTTTAAACGTTAAACATGATAACTTCACTTATTCATGCATTCGTTTCTGTTGAAAGTAAATTTCATAACGTAATAAGAAAACTTCAAAATTGAATTCACACACACACGCACGCGCCCCTACACGTGGGTATACTCTCAAACGTACACAGTAACATTTATACATCCAAATGTCCTGTCCTGCTTATCTGTAAATTTTCAGTGTTGTCACAATAGGGTGAAATGACGTGGGTTGGAGTCGGAGGGGGGGGGGGGGGTCATGAACATTTCCAATGTTATTTGGTAATGTGATAGATTTACTAAATTTCCCGTGCCAGCCTGTCCCGAAACCACACATTTGTGCCGAGTTTTATTGTTTGCAGGACTGCAACTACCCTGCATTCAGTGCCCCCCCCGCCCCGCACAAGCGTCAGTGGGTACATATTAGCAAGGAAATTCTCATTTGCATAATGATGTCAACTTCCGTCCCTAGATCAGGAGTTATCGCATTTTGAGGAGCAGTAGACGATAGCTGATGCTTGATTATATCTGATCAATGGACATTATTTCGAGTTTTCCATAACGATGCGAGAGGTAAGACATTGACAGAGTTGCTTCTAAACGGTAGGGTTCTAATTATTGTATTATATCGAACTTTTCGCCGAAATTTTCAAGCGATGCAGCTGGTAAAAACGAAAACCAAGATGGCGGCGTGGTATACCTTGTCAATATTATGTTTACAGGAAGACAATTTTTTTTATTATAGATATTTAAAACGTCGAGTGCCTGTGGATTCATATACTTAAAGGGATTTTTCTCCTTGAAAAGGTGATATTTAAAAATATGTCACTTTTCAAGGAATTTTATAATCCCCCAATAGTATGTACCGGGGTAATTTCTAAACTGTTTGGTGAAAATGTTGACAATTAAGAATCAGTCACTGGTTATCCATGTGGAATTTAGCTATCTCATATGAATAAACTTTTGATTATTTTACTACAATGTACCATATTAACCAATTTCGGAAATAATTCCTTATTTGTCTTAAATTTTGATTTGACATAAAGAGCAAACTGAAATGATAAACCAAAGTTCACATTCAACACCAGTGAGGCAATTGTATACAAATATCAAATTCATATATTACAGAATTCATTAAGATATTTGAATTATTCTAATCTTTTAATGTTCCATGGTAGCAATGAAAACTGCAGGTCTTTTATTCTCAGTCATATATTTTATTATATTACAGGAGATGTTATATGTACAATTAGTATATATATATATATATATACATTATATATGTAATTGCATGTGTCAAAAAAATGTATACATACATGAGTAATTCAACCACAGACATATCAATAAATTTGCATTTAATACATTGAATGTAGTCCTTTGATTAAATAATCAACACAGATGGATCCATATGATAATACATGTATTTGTAAAAGAAAAAAAAAGTTCCATTTCTCATACAAATGATATCTGTACAAATATCAAAATCAACAAGAGGCCCAGGGGCCACATCGCTCACCTGAGTCACCTTGGCCCTGCTGTTTTGATTTTTAAATGCTATTTTATTAATCTTTATTCTCATGAATAATATGACCCAAACCTACCTCTAAAGAACACAACATTACTAAAATGAAATCATATAACACAAAGATATGACAAGCATGATATTGCTGTTCTGGATAAGACCAAGGTATGAAGTCATAGGTCTTGGTATGATATGAAAGACTTTGCCATAAGTAATCTATATACAATACATGAAAGCCCTATCTAAAATAGTCCTGGATATACTTAATAAGTTATACTTTCTTAAAAGTAGGTCAAACTCAGAGTTCAGGGTCACAAGGTCAAAGAACATAATATGATTGATTGTTTTAGCTGTTTTCCGCCACACTCAACAATTTTTCAGTTATCTGGTGGTGCCCAGTTTTTATTGGTGGAAGAGAGAACCCAGATACAATGTACCTGGGAAGAGACCACTGACCTTCCGAGAGTAAACTGGGAAACTTTCTCACTTACCGGTGCAAGCAGGATTCGAACCCACACCAACCAATGAAGAGACATTATTTGTCGAAATGCGCATCTGGTGCATCAAAATTGGTACCATATAAGTTTTACCTTAAACACAATGTAGTTCAGGACACACTGAATAGGTCAGATTTGTTTTGCCATAAAAATTGTATATACAAGATATGAAAGCTCTAGCTTAAATAGTTCAAGAGATATCTTTAAAGATTTTTCCTTTAAATATACATGTATCAGTATATAAAACTTTGATTCCCTATTGTTACCACACCATACCTCCCGGGAAATGATTTTAACAAACTTGAATATGCACTATGTCAGGAAGGTTTAATGTAAATTTGTGTGCTTCATACTAAATTTGAAAAGAATTCTGTTATTCGAATCGTAGATTGATCGCTGTTCGTTATCTTCACCTTTCAGTTATAGAATTTAGTTAAAAATATTCAATTGTTAACATCGACGGACTACAACGGACGCAGACCAATAGCAATATGTCATCTGAGTTTACTCAAGTGACCTAAAATTGTATAATTTTTCTAAAGCTTTTGAAAATTGATAATGCTATTAAAGCCTAGTCTGATCCCTTACACTCCATTTCAATAGTTAAGCGTAAAAACAGACTGGAGTGGATGGGGACCAAACTTAAGAAAGCTGTGAGATTAGTTCAATATTCAAACCTACATTTTTTTGAATAATAAGTATTTAACCCAACTAGGATGATTTCATCCAAAATATTTCACTAAAAATATTTGTGGGGATATTAGTTCACACAGACATTATGTTTCAAAATGAGTACGAGTATGGAAATGAACTGGGGTTCAAATTGACTGGCTACGTATACCTAACATGGCTACATCAACAAAGAAAATCACTTGAAGCTGTGAGTTTTTAGGGTATATGTGGGTTTAAGGAATATTTGAAAGTATGCTTGGAAACAAGTATAGTGGGAAAATATGTTAGGAATTATTTAATATTAAATTCATGAGACAGCGATGCAGGAATGCAGTGATAGAGGGACTTAACCATGCACTTTTTTTATGTGCCGTAAATTGAAGATTTTTAATAAGGGGCTCATTTGAAGCTCTAGCACTCTGACTTGCCCCAATATCTTCTCAAAGAGCTACAATTTTGGGTTTAGTTCTGCATCTAGTTTTTTAGGAGAAGATTTTAAAAGATTTTCCTTGTATATATTTCACATATAAAACTTAGATCCCCTATTGTGACCCCACTCTACCCCTGTGAGCCATGACCTTTAACAAACTTGAATCTGTACTATATATGAATGTAAAACTTTGATCCTCGATTGTGACCTCACCCTACCCCCGGATACCATGATTTGCACAAAACAGGAACCTTTTATGTGAATTCAACTTTCCTGGTCCAGTGGTTCTTGAAAAGGTTTTTTAAATGACCCCACCCAATTTTTGCATACCCCTTATATATTGATGATGCATACCAAGTTTGATTGAAACTGGCCCAGTGGTTCACTCTGGAGAAGAAAATGAAAATGTGAAAAGTTTACAGAGAGACAGACGACAGGCAAAGGTGATCAGAAAAGCTCATTTGAGCCTTTGGCTCAGGTGAGCTAAAAAGTATATAAACATGTTCAATGTTAAACCTGTTTGTTGTATTGCTTAACAGCTCCATTGCCAGCATCTACCCTTACTGAGCTTACAGTGTCAGACCTTGATATCATCATCATCACTCATTTTGACTATCCAGGCCAAATTAATAGTTTTGCAAGGGTGAGGCCTGGCTGTCCTGTCGAGGTTGAAGTTTGTACTTCTACACTTGGCGACCCAGTGGATTGATCCTATCCAATCCTCTAAACTCTAGGTTTCGTTTTAGGATCTCATCCCATGTCAGCTTTGGTCTACCTGTGAAGTTCTTTTCTGTTGATCATGATGCATAACATTCTGACAAATCTGCAAAAATATTTAGAGAAGTGATTAGTAAAAGGTCTTCGTAAAAGGTAGCAAGAAATGTACAATTAGATAAAATCATAATTTCTATTTCTACAAAGTAAGTGTTTATCAAATGATCAGCTGTAAATATTAATTCACACATCAATTATCATTTTTAAAGATTCAAAGTGATACAGATATCATAAACATTTTATGACAAATATATCATAACTTCAGATTGTTTATATGAAAAACAAATGTATTCCCAGCTCCCCAAATTGGAAGTGCTCCAAATGAAACCTCCAACCCCTTAATGTACTGCATAGTATGGAAGATAAAGCATGAGCAGGAACAGAGACATTATGAACTCCAATAATTAAGCCACATAGGAGAAGGGTTCACAAACTATTTTACACCCTCCACCCCTACAATCCACTATATTAGGGACAACATTTGGATCTTTGATCTGTCCCTGCAATATGCACATCGCAAATGGCATTGAAGTATTGTACAAAATTTCAAGTCTATCGGATAAGCCGTATAGGAGAAGTATTCACAAGCTATTTTAACATCCTCCACACATCTTAGATATACTATTAACTTTTAGAAAAATAATTGGACCCTCCTGTCCCGACAATATGCACATCTACAAATGGCAATGAAGCATTGTACAAAGTTTCAAATCTATCCAATAAGCCATATAGGAGGAGAAGTGTTGACAAGGTATTTTACGTCCTCCACCCCTCTAAGATCTACTATTAACTTTTAGGAAAATAATTGGATCCTTCCATCCCACCAATATACACATCTACAAATGGCAATGAAGCATTGTACAAAGTTTAAAGTCTATCTGATAAGCCATATAGGAGAAGTGTTCACAAGATTTTGTGGCAGACGGACAGAAAGTACAAAAACAATATGTCTCCCCTGAAAGAGGGGAGACATAATTACAGTACTGCAGCAATATTTTCACTGTATTTCAGTTGGAGGCTGTCAAAATACGAATTATCAATATACTCTTAAGGTGCAAATCAAAACTTGTATATATATACCTTTTCTCAATACATTTTAATGCGTTTTATTTCATCTCTAGTGGACTCTCTTTAGGACTGGCTCATTTTGCTGGGAATATGGGCATCTAGCTATCCTGGTGCCATGCTCTTTTTAATGAATGTAGTATTTTCTAGGTTATGTCAAAGCCACTTTTTCTCTTTGATGCAAAATTATGTTTGACTGAAATTAAAGTGAAGGTTATTTAACAAGAAATCTAGTAGACACATTCAAGCAATACCTGTTCCCTACCACTACTAACTATATATTTATTCAACATATGTTCAAATTCAATGGAACCATTGGACTTCATATACTATTTTGTCAAAATACACAGTATTAATGAAGAGGGTGTTACAACTTACATATACCAGATAAGACGTATCATCAATGTTCTACCTATTAATATCTGCTCTAGAACCTGATTTTCATGCACCCATGTTATGATGGACTGTATTATGGTATTTATCAAGCTCTTTCATCTGTCTGTTAGCTTTTATAAAAATTCAAAATCTTAGTTTATCAATCCTTATACCCACTCAGGTGATCTAATCAGTAATTAAAAAAAAAACTGATTAATCTTTTTGAACATCATATCTAGCAAAGATACTTACGTACATATGTAACTTTAAAATGATACTTATGCCTTGTTCAAACAGCGGTTTTAATGCATATTTTGAATTAAAATTTTCAAACTTTAATGCGCATCAAATATACTTCGTAGAATAGATATAGGCCCCTGCATAATGACACATTTGAGTCACATGAATCATACCCCTGGTTAGCTATAGATTTATATTTTTGCTAATTTTGACTGAAAAACTAATTTTAAAAAACCTAATTGATCGCTAAAAATAGTGAACATTAAGTAATTAGAAAATGCCAGATGTAGATCTGTGCTCTGCAGAGACATACTGGGTCATATATGCATAAAGAAGAAAAAAACTATAAAACAATTCTCTTTGATCCACTGTAAATTGTAGGAAAAAATTCGATCCCTGGGTCAGAAGAACGTGAACAACATTAAATGATAATGAAGTATTGTACACAATGGCCTTCATTTTTGCAGTTACTGCCATTACACCGGAAGTAGGGGGCGTGCTTACTGATGGGGTCCCCCCCCAATTGTGGTCCCACCCTACACCCGGGGGCCATGATTTGAACAAACTTGAATCTGCACTATGTCAGAAAGTTTTCATGTAAAAATCAGTTTTTCTGGCTCAGTGGTTCTTGAGAAGAAGATGTTTAAAGATTTTTCATATATATTTGTATGTAAAACTTTGATCCCTATTGTGGCCCCATCCAACCCCCGGGGCCCATGATTTGAACAAACTTGAATCTGCATTATGTCAGGTAGCTTTCATGTAAATCTCAGGCCATCATTAAAAATATTTTTGTTTGATGTACTCTGACTCACATTTTTCAAGGTGGGTCGGTAGGTAGGTTTTTTTTTTTTTTGGTTTTTTTTTAACGTCATGAAAATGTGTAATATTTTCTTTTAGAATAAGGAGAATTTTCTATTTTTCAAGGGACCCCCCCCCCCAAAAAAAAAAGTTTTAAATTGCTGGAAAAAATGGTCGGGTAGGAGCAAATTTGATTGGTCGGTCGGAGTACATCAAACAAATCAATGTTTATTTTTGACCTCAGCTTTTCTGGCTTAGTGGTTCTTGAGAAGAAGATTTTTAAAGTTTTTCCCTATATATTTGTATGTAAAACTTTGATCCCCCCCTTGTGGCCCCATCCTACCCCCGGGGGCCATGATTTGAACAAACTTGAATCTGCAATATGTCAGGAAGCTTTCAGGTAAATTTCAGCTCTTCTGGCCCAGTGATTCTTGAGAAGAAGATTTTTAAATGACCCCATCCTATTTTTGTGATTATCTCCCCCTTGAAAGGGACATGGCCCTTCATTTGAACAAACTTGAAAGCCCTTCACCCAAGGATGCTTTTGGCCAAGTTTGGTTGAAATTGGCCCAGTGGTTCTGGAGAAGAAGTCGAAAATGTGAAAAGTTTACAGACGGACAGACAGACGACAGACAAAATGTGATCAGAAAAGCTCACTTGAACCTTTGGTTCAGGTGAGCTAAAAATAAATTAAAATATGCAAATTCATTTTTGGGTTGAATGTATTAATTGTTACACAAATTTACTACATGTATATGTATCTATAGTTTACAAATCATTACATTTTGCTAAATGATATAATTATTCTACACATATCATCTAAGATTTTAATTATACAAAATAAGATCATATAAAATCTGTAAATAAATTATGGATCAACAGAATTGTTAAATACTAAGATCTGCTTTCATATTTACTGTACTTAAGGCCACATATAATTTCATATTTACAGATTATCATCCACGCCCACCCCTCTCAAAATTATCCACCCCATTGTTTTTTATTTTACCTTTTTAAAAAAAAAAAAAGAAGTTGAGAACAAATATTTGGCTGGTATATCAAACATTTAGAGCATTTCAATGACTGACCCTAACATTTTGGCATGTTGTGGTTATATTTGACATGTTTCTATTATAAGGGTACCCAAAGATGTGGTAGTTGTGAAGGACTGTTGCAGTGTGATATGCATTTGGTCAAGTGACTGCACATGTATGCCTTGTTAAAATTGATTAATGGAGATGCTATTGAATGTGAAAGTATGCGATACCATGCCATTTCCCAATTCTGTGTTTGGAACTTTTATTATTGAGTGTGCGTGTCTTAGATTAGAAGAAGATGATGGCAAACTGAATTGAATAATGTTAAGCAAAAGAACTACAGTACAGTGACTGTTGCTTTGTGGTACAATGATGGTAATTATCACTCATTAATTAGCGGATACGGCAATGGCATATCCTGATCCTGCATAAACTGTATATTCAAACAAGAGGCCCATGGGCCACATCGCTCACCTGATTCACCTTGGCCCATATTTAAAGATTTGTTCTACATATTCGCTTCTAAAACTTTGATCCCTATTTAAGTATTGTGGCCCAACCTACTCACGAGGCCATGATTTCTCCTACCTAAAATCTAACTCCAAAAAACCCCACACAAACATAGCTTGTAAAGGGGATAGGAGGACGAGCCTGGTGTTTAATAATTCAATGTGTACAGGCATTAGAAAAATGTGTATATGCAAAAACATACTTTAAATTGTATGCAAACAGTCTATACGAAAGTTTTTTGGACCACACAGGAGATTCGGTCCTGTGTAATCAATGAACACACCGGACCGAACCAAATTTTGTCAGACCGAAAAACCTAATGTAAAAAAGAGAAACACGTGAAAATGCAAAACCAAGGAAATCTTATTTATTATACTAGTAATACTATACCAGGGATCCCTCCCGCATAATACTTTAGACGGTCCATGCGTTTTAATCACATTCATTTACGTATTTGGATTTGTGTGATATTTTTTACTTACAACAAACATTTAATTGACTCCGCGTCAAAATAATAAAGCTTAAAACCGAATACTGAGACATCGGACATTCCGGTCCGGTGTAAAAAATGACACATCGGACCTGAGGCACTGCACATCGGTCAGGTCCGACGGTCCGATGTCTTTCGCATAGACTGTGCAAAATGATACCCATGTCTAGTCCTATTATAACATTGGAAAGAAAATTTGATCTGGCCACCATTGCTACACGACATTTTAAGTTACGAAAAATAAAAAAAATACATATGAACACCTAGGCTGTGTCAAGCTGAGTGAGCAAGTTTGTGCAGAACGAACAAAAATTACACCAAACACAGCGACACCTTTTCGAAATTTTATTTTTACAAACTTGAATCTGCACTACAGAGCTGTATGTCAGGAAGCTTTCATGTAAATTATGTAAACTGCTCTGGCCTAATGGTTCTTGAGAAGAAGATTTGTATGGCCCCATTCTACTCCAGGGGGTCATGATTTTAACAAACCTGAATCTGCACTATGTCAGGAAGTTTTTATGTAAATTTGTACTTTCCTAGCCCAGTGTTTCTTGAGAAGATGATTTTTAAAGATTTTATCTTTATATTTGTATGTAAAATATTTGATCCCCTATTGTGGCCCCATCCTACCTATGGGGGTCATGATTTGAACAAACTTCAATCTACACTATGTCAGGAAGCTTTCATGTAAATTTCAGCTCTTCTGGCCCAGTGGTTCTTTAGGGGAAAATTTTTAAATGACCCAACCCTATTTTTGCAATTTTGTAATTCTATATTCCCTTTGAAAGGGGGTGTGGCCCTTTATTTGAACAAACTTGAAAGCCCTTCACAAAGGATGCTTTTTGTCAAGTTTGGTTGAAATTGGCCCAGTGGTTCTTGAGAAGAAGTCAGAAATGTGAAAGTTTACAGACAGACGGACAACAGGGGATTGGAAAAGCTCATTTAAACTTTCAGCTCAGGTGAGCTAAAAATTACTATTATTCAAAAAAGCGCAAAAGAATGTTCAACTTCAGTGTTACATGAAAATGTACTTCAAAATCACTTAAAAACAATTATAATATTGCTGTATGAAAATTTTCTGTCCAAAGAAAACAATGTAAAAAAAAATATGAAGTAATCTACACTCTTCAGCAACATGCGAGTATAATGAACGGGAAATATATATTCTGAAAAATAAAAAATACACCACCTGCCCCATTTTTTTCCAAGCAAGGATGGAAATCTAAAAAATAATTTTATGACTATGGGGCCTAAAATATTTTGTATACTTACTAATTTCAAAACTCGAAAAGGAAATGTTATCCATGTGAAGCACTCTGTTCATCCTCTGGGGAAGACAATCTTTGATTTGCAGTTTGTGTCATGACTACACCATGATATCTTCTAATCTTGTCATACTATCAGAAAGTAGTTTTGGCAGTTGGCAAGTGTATCAATGGTGTAACTTCTTCATGATCAGATCTTCTATACTGTGTCATATTCAGCATAAAGTAACAAGGACTATCATCTAGTTCTGAGGTACTGAGGAAGGGCTGTTTTTCTCAACACAGCCTTTCTTCTGGTATTCTTATGGATACTTTATTCATCTTTTAATTACATTTCCTTCTTAGAGATTAAAAGTTGAAGACCACTGAAAGAAAAAGAAGTGATTTAATGAGTTCCATGTACAACTGTAGTTTATCGAATGTGCTGACCAGAATATTATCTAACGGTAGCCCCCCTCCCCGATCAAGCATGCAATGTCATACATGTATCTGAAATCAATACTTATAAAAATTAATTAAAATTAAAATGTTCAAATCTACAATCTTGTTTACACATCTCCTATATTTTTTACTTATCATAACTTTGAATTTTTAATAAGTGTGTCCTTTTGTCCACAAACTTTAAAAACCCCTCATAAACAATTTACAAATATGATATCAGAAATAATAATCTAAAAAGATTATCCTGTTGTTCATAGATGCCATCAACACTAAGAGTATAACAAATAACAAAAGCTCTCCTGACATTGTCCCATTCTGAAAGCCCAAAGGCAGGGGGTTACCCAGAATTGTGTCTAAAGAGAGGAATAATATTTATGGAATTAACCAAAACATTAGTTATAAATTTTTAAAATTTTTAGCTATGAATTCATGTTAAAAAATTGGTAGCTCAGTGGTAACAGAGCATTTGCTTCATGATGAAGAAATCATGGTTTCGAGCCATGCTAATGTACTTTATTTAGGGTGTAAATGTAGGTAGTGAGGTGAATGCTCCATCGTCATATTTAGCATTCAAAAGAGAAAGTTGCTGGTCTTTCAGATGAGACCTTCAAACACCACATGCATGCGTCTAAATGTGTCGCACTTCATATTACTGAAATATTCTCTACAGGTATTATACTAAAATCAAACAAACACATATAATCATATACATGTTAAAAATCTTAATTTTAGAAATTTCTTCTTCTGACAAAATGATGCGCAAGCATATAAATGGAAGCTATGCCACTATATGTCATGACACTGTACAGCTTGATCAGTTTATACATCACATAAACAATCACAGATGTAAACAATCAAGAAAAACTCAGTACACAACATCATCCCTTAATTTTGTATTGTAGCTGAAGATCATTCTTCCAAGATCGAAATGCAGCTTGGAAATGATTAGCGAGGGTTGAATTATTCTTAAAAAGTAGATTGAAAGCAAAGGGTAACTGCCAAAGTTACCAGGAGACAATAATCAATACATCGTTCGAATTTCCTCCACTGCCACCTAAAGTGCACGTGTAAACCACGCGTGTGACACCACAGCCCGACAGGCTACATTGTAAACAAATAAAATGCATTCAGAGTAATAGTTTTGCATATCATATTCTGTTTGGTTTATAGTCTTAGTAGTTACATACCTATGCGGTACGCCTGTACCATGTACGTACTGCAAGCAGTGCGGCGTAATGTACATTTGCATCCTCGGGGATTTCAACCCGGACAAAGTGGAACATGCCAATCCGAATACATATACATCTTTCTTTTTTATTTTTGCATTTTTATTTATTTATTTATTTATTATTTATGTCATGGCGTTGGAAAAAACTTCAAAGTAGGGAGACAGATGTAAAGGGGTATACGTTCCAATCATCCAAAAAATGTGCCGTGTGGGGGGTGGGGTAGGGGGGTTGATTCCTAAGGACCTGGCGCATTTCTTTTTGTGAAATTCTATCCAAAATCAATATGAATTCTTAGTATACAGAGTACATTAACTGCAAAGATTATATTTCAAAAAGAAAAGAAAAACCAAACAGTTAACGCAGATTTATCACTTTTATCATCGACATTTTCAGTAACTCGGGTACTCTGTCGCTTATACATAACACGATAGGTATGAAACACCATTTAATCAGTCTATGTAATAAAAAACCCATTGATAACATGCAAAAACATTCTTTCAACCGTGTTTACTTACCTCAGATGGGCCAACTTCTTTCCCTGGAAAACTCCATTATGATGATATCACAAATGACGTCATTTAAAACAGAGCATGCGCACTTCGAAAGTGTGTAAGCCATGCTCGCAAGGAAAAAAGATGGACGAGTGCTAAATCTTTACACACCTGTTACACACATCTCATAAATCCTGTTAAGTAAACACTTCAGGATTTTGATGGTAGATGACCTATTTAATGATTTTATGCTGATTTTTATAAAAATCCAACTGAACACCACCATTTCCGTGTTCCTTTGGCCGACCCCGTGTTGATTTACACGTGTGCCTTCTTATTCACTGGTTCAATTGACAGGGCTTACAAACACACACACACACACACACACACACAGACACACACACACACACACTCTCTCTCTCTCTCTCTCTCTCTCTCTCTCTCTCTCTGACTGTCAAGTTTACAATAAAAACTGTGTGTAATCTAGATACATACTGTTGAAATCATATATATCAGTGAGCCAGGCTACCTTCAACTAATCTGTGATGGTTTTAATCTACAGATGAAATCACAGAAATACTATTATGATTTAAAGTTTTCTCATCTCTGTACTTATAAACTTTAAACTTTAGGACACTTGATTGGGAAAAATTAAATGATGAAAGTAGGGGGAAATTGATGATTTTGAATTGGGTCCTGCAACTGGGCTCTCAAATTTTAATACATTTGGGTCCTCTCAACAGAAGTAAATAAAAAATGAAGTGTAAATTGTAAATATTCAAATATTTTTGAATTCTTACTTTTTGATCCGATCATCACATATTTTAGCCAGATTACATGGCCACTATTTTGTGTAATGTGTGCTTCTCTGTGTTTCGGCTATATGAGCTTCATTCATAATGTTCACCTAAAGATAGAGTTGACCAAGTTGCTGACTTTGAGGAAGTAATTATTCAGCATTAATACATACACATTGCGTGCATAATTGGAAATTCAAATTTGAATCCCAGCATTTGAAATCCTAAAACAAATTAATAAATGTGGGGGATGTGGTACATTGGGTTTAGTTTCTTGGTTAGAGCCTGCATAGAAACTGATTTCTCTCGAATAATCACATAAGACCATCCGTTTTTTTATGCGATATGATGACTTGAAATGTTTTCATCAGAATTTCCTAAAAAAAAAAGTATACTTCACTTAGCATATTCAAAAATACTAGTTATGTTGCCAAATGATGTGCATATATATATGTACATATGTGTATGAGCTCAGTATGATTTGTAAAAATGATTAATTCTAATTAGGTCAATATTAACAATCACTCAACTGACATACATATTGCTATTTGTTTGCGTCAGTCATCATAAGATTTAACAATTGAACATTAATATATTTTCGGGATACCATGCACCCTTCCAATTCTTTTCAATGCGATGCGATCTTTGTTTTCAGAAATATACTGACTAAATCGCAAATCAATTTAGTAATTATGTGTTACAGTTCATTATTATCTTTCCTTAGTTACTTGCAGTATAATGAGATAACCACGATAGAGAATGGTACATTTCTTGGATTGACCAGCTTACAGACACTGTAAGTATGTTTGTCACGATCATTGGAACCTTGTAATAGTTAATCTTGTAAGCATAGAGGAAGTTCATTATTATATATTAGTATTATGTATCAACAATAATAATGTTCCTTAGTATGTCAATTCAACATGTCCCAGTGACCCGGAAATAAGATACTCAACAGGGTGGTCAACTTTCATATTTTATTAAAAGGGAATAGTTATGGAAAACAAACACCTACACGGTATGATTATACATTGAAATATCTCCATCGTCAACATTTCATATTTAGGTAAAACTATTCCATTCTTACTTGTACATGGTGTTTCTATCTCTCAAGTGATTCGATGTGTAGGACTTTGCTCTGCATCTAGTAGTTTGTTTTTTTCAATCGAAGCAGGCTACTTATAAACAAAATGATGGGGCAGAGGTTCCTACATTATAGTTTAAAGTAAGCACGTCGCAAATTATATGGTCGTTATAACGACGAAAAATGAAGATAGCGAACAGTGATCAATCTCATAAAGCTTATAAGATATACAAATATAAAATTGGACACACACGGAACCCTGGACACACCAAAGGTGGGATCAGGTGCCTAGAAGGAGTAATCACCCCCTGTCGACTGGTCACACCGCCTTGAACCCTATATCCTTATCAGGTAACATAGTCAAATTAGTGTGCCAAGAACGGCCTAACAATCGATATGAAAGACGTCAGACAAAATTTGACCCGATGGTAAGTTGTATCTAGCTCGTCAATACAACATATAACTGGGTCAACTGCTGAATGCCGTGTTTCATGCCGATTGCCAGGTCGTTGTTGCACACTGATTTAACCATGGATAATTTCGTTCACCTGATCGATATATAAATGTCAAGGCGGGTGGGACCAATAGACAGGTTGCTCCTCCTTGACGACTGATCCCACCTCTGGTATATCTAGGGGACCATGTTTGCCCAACTCTATTTTGTATTGCTTAATGGGGTTATGGGATGGATAACTGTTCGTTAGATTCACCTTTCATTGAATAGTTAAAGAAGTAATAGTGTGCAGTGATTTAGTGAGACTGATGAAAGGTGACGAATCAATATCATTACTACTGCATGTAGTACAAAATAGAGTGTTCATTAAACACGAACCCCTGGATATACTAGGAATTGGATCACGTGCCCAAAAGGAGTAAACATCTCCTTTCGACCGTTCACTGATGTGATGAAGGAAGTATTAGTAACAAAAGAGTTGTTGTAACAACATGATGCCTTCAATTCGACATTAAGATACATAAAACATGTACTACCTATTTAAAATGATAACTTCCAATCTCTTGTGGATTAAATACCGTATATCAGACTTTTTCCGCATCGTGTTTTTTTCAACAATATTAGTTTTTTGATATTTTAAAAAAAATATAAATAAAAACAAATATGTTAATGATAGAAAAAAAAAAGAATCTAAAATATCAAAATTTAATGATGAAATGCAACTCTCAAGCAATGAATTACACAACAATGGGTTAATTTCTTCAAGATCAATCCTTGTTTCTGTGGAATTTAATAGACTTGACTAGCATTTACGAGAGTAACAATTTAATGTTGGACTGATGATTAGCATATCTTGAGCTTTTACAGAATGTTTAAATTGACATATATTGTTAGCTTTCAAAACAACCCAAAAAAGAGGGATTTTTTTTAAAGAAAACACATAGATGATAGAAGAGAGTTAAATTCATGTGATTTAATTTCTGTAAATAAACATTGTATGTGTCAACTTATATATATATCTAAAGAAAGAAAGAAAGAAAGAAACAAAGAGAGAGAGAGAGAGAGAGAGAGAGAGAGAGAGAGAGAGAGAGAGAGAGAGATACTAACTGTGTGATACATCTCTCACTCGGGAAAGGCGGAGGGTGGTCATTAGTTGATCCGTTTTCAAATAAGCAAACAAAAATCCATAAGTCAATTGTTTATCACATGCCGTCAGACATATTGGAATGTGGATCACGATTTGTCACTTGCTTACACATTATCTTGTGTCGGATTTAATATCAGCGACAGTGTTACACACAAGGATACATATTCATGTGGTAGAATTTTTCACCGAGTTAAAAGTCGCAGATTATTGCATTTTCTGATATTTGAAGACTTATCTTGGATAGGCCCAAACAATGCAATGTCCTGCATTTTCTAAATATGTCGGAGATGAGCGACTTCAAAGTCGATATATATATCTAAAGGCCAGAGAAATATACATTGCATGCATAGTCTACACATGTTTTATAGCATGATAAACTTTACTTTCGAAACAATATTTTGATAAATGGCTAGGCTCCGTAGAAATAAAATTAAATATGACTTACTTCCCAACTAGACGCTTCGTCGTCGCTTTTGCTATGTGAATTATTACGCGTCTCAGTTGACTTGTATTTTCCTAGTTTATGTACATTTTGATAAACGAAAGTTAGCATTTTTGTCTCTTGCATTACATTATCAGGAATGGCTCATTCTTGGTCAAGTTATGCGAATATAATCTGATGTGGGCCAGTGTACGCTTTATAACCCGCGAAGAGGATTACAAAAAAGGTAAACGAACCCAAACCAGGTTATATTTGTATAAATTGCCCCCGAATTAAAGGCATTCCTTAAAGACATAACATCCCCAAGTAGCTATTACTCTAAAGACTCACTATGAATTAATTGAATACAGATATATTCTTACAAAACACTTAATGAATTGCTATATATAGGGTAATCTTATGTTTGTGTTTCAGGAAAGTTCACGGTATGCTATGTTAATAAAAGGTCACGGCTTTTCCTGAGTGAAGATGTGATCTTTGTTTTCAGAAATATACTGTCAAAATCTGCAACTCAATTCAGTAATCATATGTTATAGTTCATTATTTTCTTTCCCTAGTAACTTGCGGACTAATAATATAACCACGATAACGAATGGTACATTTCTTGGATTGACCAGCCTACAGACACTGTAAGTATGTTTGTCACGATGGTTAGAACTCAGTAATAGTTCATGTTGTAAGCATAGAGGAAGTTTATTATCATCTATTAATATTATTTATCAACAATAATAATTTTCCTTAGTATGTCAATTCAACATATTCCAGTGACCCGGAGATGAAATACACTACAGCGTGGTCGACTTACATATTTCATTAAAGTGATTTTTTTATGGAAAACAAAAAATTACACAGTATGATTATATATTGAAAAATCTCTATCGTCAACATTTGAGGTATAGGTAGAACTATCCCCTTATCACTTGCATATGGTGTTTATATCTTGGTACCGTATACGTTTTACATCTTTCAAGTTATTCGATGTGTAGGACCATGCTCTGCATCTGGTATTTTTTTCTGTGAGATGCGTAGGACTGTCATTTGCAATTTTGGCTTGTTTACGTTGCTATTGTAAGGTTAATCTTGAATGCTTATACTCGGACTATTTCGGGCACACACAATTTACGCAATGCAAAGTTAGCTTTCAATAAATTCCCAGGATATTGAACGCTAACAATCTCTAGATTTTACGCAGATTTTATAATAGACTATTTATTAGTTATATAATACATGTCTACATAGCGTTACATACTCTACTAGCATTACTGAGCATCGAATGGAACTAAATCTGAGTGAATGGACGATGTAGTCTGTATATTAAATACCATTCAAAGTATTATACTTCTGATGATCATTTAGGAAGTAACACACAAAGCAAGTTTTCCCTGAAATAGAAAAAAGGAAACAATTTACATTAATGAATAAATCCTCACCCTGAAGAATAATTGTATTTGATTAATAAAAAATTATCCTTGATTGATTTTCCAGTTGTCATAGACGTTTCAGTGGCATCTACTGGAATCGAATCCGGCGGTTTAACAGCAACCGTGTCATCTGCTATAATTTCAAGGGATTAAAATGTCGAAGCTATAGAACATTTTTTTTAAAATGAAGTTTCAAACGTTCCCTTGGACGCCGTGTCCGATTGCACATTACCTATTAAATGCATAGTCTTCCAATCTCCAACATACTAAAACTTGACTTTGAATTCATAAATGCATGATACTATATTGATATGCCTGCATTTTTCTTTGTTAAGTGATTTGGATGGAAATGGTATAGCTAAGATATGGAATGGCGCATTTCTTGGATTAAACAGCTTGAAATCACTGTAAGTATGTTTGTAATGGTTATTAGAATTCAGCAATAGTTCACTTTGAATTCATTGAAGGAGGTGATATAATTGAATCAGATTAAGTGTTGTGTAATGACACAGTTAACTTGATTATGAATATAATGACATCGGTCGCCGAGTGGTTGGGCGGTCAGACTCTCGAGCAAAAGGTCGTGGGTTCGAGTCCCGGCCGCGGCAGGACAGACGTTGTGTCCTTGGGAAAGGCACTTTACATGAAGTTCCTCACTCCATCCAAGTGTAAAAGGGGTACCTGGCTTTAAACAGTGAAAGATATTGTTAGAATGTTAGTGCTTTAGTGCTTACAATGGCAGCTTGCACTGTATGCTTCTTAGGAGGCTGAGAAAGTTCTAGATTGATATAAGGTCTGCCGGGGTAATAATGTACATTGATTATTGTAAAACGCTTTGAGCAGCATATGTTGGAAAATGCGCTATATTAAACCAATTATTATTATTAGTATTAATACTGGAACTACTATGAAGCAGACATTATTATCAACGGAAGTTTAGTTTTGGAAAGACATATTGTTATTTGACATTAATCATTTCCATAAATTGAGATACACACTACCATTGTCCAAGAATTTCCATTCCATTGAAATATGTTACATCAAAATTGGTACCGTATAAGTTTTACATATATACAGAGAGATAATCTAGTTAGATTTGAGTAAAATTTAAAAATACTAGTTTTGTTATGGGTTAAGGAAATGAAACTTAAATTCCATTTTGTTCCAGATAGAAAAAAAAGCAAAAAATAAAACAAACATAAATTTTGAAAATATTAGTGTGAAGTGCCAATTATTTCTCTGAAGAATTTAGCAGTACTTACTGAATATCCACACCATACGTGATTCTATCAGATGTCTTTTACTATTCGTTATATTCACCTTTCATTCATCAGATTTTAAACAGAAAACATGTACCATTCAAACTTTCAATGCTCCCTCGATATAGTGACCATTTTATAATGTCACCAAGCTTTTTGCCTGAACATCCTAAAGAACAGATTCATTCCCATGTTAATACCCTACCTATAATACCAACAATAAATTATACCATTTGTCTATGATTTTCCCTAACGAATGGTAAACTTTTATATGGTTTCCCTCGATAATAATGTCAATTACCTGAAAACCATTTGTAGTCATACCTGTGTTTTGAAAATGGTGCAATGAAATATGACAGAGTGGACAAGACATTCAGGTGGTCAGGATAATTGCTTATAATAAACTGAAGATTAACTGTTAACACAGAGTGGAACCCAGATACATTTACGGAATTGAATATATTCTGATTACTCGAGGAATTTGTCAGTAATGGTAAATTCTTGATGTTGTCAAACCCAGTTTATTGCCTACATTCTTCTTTAGCAAAAGTTGACAATATATCGAAGGGGCATTGTAATGAAAATACTTTACGGTATTGAGTATTCTTGTAGAAAGGAATTGTTGGTAGCATTCAAAACCAACAGGAATCTCAAAGAGAGTAACATCATTAACGATATAAGACACTTAACTTCGTCTGATTTAAATCCTCGTGAATGAAAGAAAATGTTGTAGAGACTTGATTCTGTCACTGTAATGTAGCATGTATATGTTTTTATCACCTTTACAATTGCAGTTCGTATCATCACATTAACTATCGACTTTAACATCGTGAACAAATATGCACCTATGTTACAAACTTCGCTGAAATATGGAATACGCATTTATAAATGTTATAGAAGTTACATTAATCAGTAGAGTACACTTAATGTTTACACGATACTAAATAATTCAAGTATTAGACTGAAATACAAACTTTGAGATTGAAAGCTAATACGAAATTGATTCGATGAATTACTTTTCAATTTGTCACCTTAATTAAGGATAAGGGAACAACTGTATTCCTGTGTTCTGTATTGCTAATTGTGGATGGCAGTATCAACTCTGATTTTATTATCATTTCCATTAAAAATCGTTTTTTCCTCGCACGCAATTTCTATAATGTCCCATTTTATATCGGATACCTGTAATCTAAATTTGAAACGTTTATGGCATTGTTAGTTGTTTTTCTTTTTAGCGACTTGTCTAACAAAGAGATAACAACTATCGAGAATGGCGCATTTCTTGGATTGACCAACTTAGAATCACTGTAAGTATTTTGTGACGATAAATATGACTCAACAAATGTTCATAATGTAAGCATTGAAGTCAATTGAATTGTTTCAGGAGCTGTGTTTATTGTATTCATTAAATATATTTATAATTGATTGAGATGGTTGACTAACAATCAAAGTTATTGAAGGATTTGGTTTGGTATATCAGATGACCTATACAATGATCTAATTTGCAAATTCAACCTATCACTCCGTCAAATGCTGCTTGACAATTTTTATAAAAAATTTAAGTTGATATATTAGTGATATTCATGATATATTACTTACTGTAGATATTCAATATATAGTGTTCATGATAGATTGCACTGGTCAACAAAGGATCCTTTAGGTTCATCTTTACCTAGTGGTATTAACAATATATTGTTCCATTTAGATGTTCAATACGTAGGGTCATGACGGATTGGACCGGTCTACAGAGGTTGACTTCCCATCCCCGTTACATGTTCTATCCTCTGATCCGTACAGGGATCAGTGACTGTCATCAATGTGATTTTGTATTCTCCATGGGATTTATAAGTTTGATTTCTGTTCGCTGTTTTCCCTTTTCACCCATACTAGAAGGCCTAATTGTATATAGGAAGTATTTTTAACCTAACCGTTTTAATATAGCCATAACTGGCTGTTTTCTTCAGCAGTATATCTTTGCAGAAATTGTGATAACCATTTCTAAAATGTATTCATAATCATCAATATCAAACTAGCCTGTACTGACTGTCTTCTCTGCTTACAGTGGCATTTAGACGTTACTGTTATTATCCCATTTGTAGAAAACAATGCTTAGTATGCAGGGGGAAAATCAAGTCAAAATTAGCAAAATATCAAATAGAAAAGGGACACTTTTATAATGTTTGATGGAATATCACTGTTGATTTATCCAAAATGTATTGAGAATTGTCTCCCAAAGTACTTATTGGAACTGACGCATATTTGGACAAACAAAGATCAAGTGTTTATAGCATTAGAAATATAGCTTTCCAGCATATATTGTTGTTGAGTAAAATGCTGCATGACGTTTTTATAATGATTGTTGACTACGATTTCCTCGATTTACCTGATCAACATATATGGCTTACGGTGTATATGACGTTCTGACAAGTGATTCTTACTCACGATAGGCAGTTGTAATAATATCCGGTATATCCAAAAGTCTTTGTCTTTCCCAATCTGTATTTTGTATTCTTTGTACGCTGTATATTGTTTAACATTTCAATCGACACAAGAAAAAAACCTCATCCAGGATCCTTTTCTGAAAATATACAATTTAAATACTGAATTGAAATCAGCAATATGTGCCACGGAATTTGGTCTAATCTTCTTTATATTCTTGTTTTAGTAATTTATCTTCGAATAAAATAACCGATATAGAGAATAGCACGTTTATTGGATTGGACGGACTGCATTCGCTGTGAGTACTTTCATTATGTTTAGAATTCAGCAATAATTAATATTGTTTGCTTTGAGGGAGTTAAATGAATTGCTGACACAAACCAGGTTATACTCGTATAACTTGCCCCAGAATTAAAGTCATTCCTTATAATTTAATGCAAGAGACAAACATGCTATCCTTCGTTTATCAAAATGTACATAAACTCGGAAAAATACAAGTCAACCAAACCGCGCAATGATTTACTTAGCAACATCGACACAAAGCGTCTAGCTGCGAAGCCGAAGTTCGCCATCTTTAATCTTAGTTCTACGGAGCCTGGCCATTTATCAAAATATTGTATCGATAGCAAAGTTTATCATAATAGAAAATAGATGTAGACTATCCATGTAATGCTTATTTCGCTGCTCTTTAGAGATAGAGATCGACTTTGCAGTCGCTCATCTCCGACATATTGAGAAGATATGGGAAATTGCATTGATTAGGCCTACCCAAAATAAATCTTCAAATATCAGAATCAGATATTTACGGCTTTCAACTCTGTGAAAACTTCTACTAGATGAAAACTTACCTTTGAAGGCAATGGTGTCGCTAATAGTAAATCCGACACTAGACAATATGTAAGCAAGTAACAAATAGCGATCCACATGTCAATGTGTCTTACGTCATGTGATAAAATGTGATGTATGAATTTTTGTTTCCTTTGTTGAAAGACGAACCAAGGAATGAAACAACGCACCCTCCTCTTTTTCCCCAGTGAGAAATGTATTTCAAAATGAACAGGGTGATGCTTACTTGGCAAATCATAAATTCGAATATAATATCTTTGTTTTCATCTATTATTCGACCATACATACAGATAAAAATGTTTTACAAAAGTGATTTGCGTACAAGAGTAGATGCTAATATTGACAACGACAAAACAACATGTGTATCAAACCGAATTATCTTATTGTACACGTTGACTTTCTATTCCATAAAAGGCTGAAAACAGTGCTGCGATGTAAAAGAGAGAGAAAAAAAATAGTTCCGACATTTGGTTGTCAAGGAGGTGTGTCCCCATACCAAACCAGGTTATACAAAAAATAACTTGCGTTCCTCATTTGGAATTTGACCAGTCAGAGACAAGGGTATAATAAGAATTAAATTATCAGTGTATAAAGACTGCATGAGATATATTTATAGTATCAGGAGTAAAATGATGGAGGGGGTATTACAAACTCCAGGTCTGTAGTACGATATCGGCTTCTTATCTCAGCATTATATATTTATATTACATGAGTTGACTGTGAACTATTCGAGCTCGCGAGTGCATTTTGACAACCAACGAATGACACTATTCACCAATATAAGTTCAATAACCCTTTTATTATATAACTAGATAATTTAGTTGTTATTTGCATCTAAGGTGAAAGTCTGCAATATCAGCATCCAATTCTTAACTGTTCGATATCAAATTCGTTATTGATGCATGAAGCAAACTTTTGTGAATCGGGTATCATAATGTATGTACAGTAAAACTTTTTTTTTTCAGAAAAGAAAATGAATATTTGTTTTTAGTGCAATAAATACTGAATTACGATATCGAATACCGGCTCTGTGAGATGTGTAGTACTGTCGTTTGTCATTTTGGTTTGTTTACGTTGTTACGGTAACGTTACTCTTGAATGTTAGTACTCGGAATATTTCGGGCGCACACAATTTATGCAATGCAAAGTTAGCTTTCATTAAATCCCCAGGACATTGAACGCTAACAATCTCTAGATTTTAGGCAGATTTTATAATAGACTATTTATTAGCTATGTAATACATTTCTACATAGCGTGACATACTCTACTAGCATTAATGAGTATCGAATGGAGCTAAATTTGCGTGAATGAACGATGTAGTCTGTATATTAAATATCATTCAAAGCATTCTACTTTTGATGAACATTTAGGAAGTAACACACAAAACCAGTTTTGTATCAGATAGAGAAAAGCAAACACTTTACATTAATGAATAAATCCGCACCCTGAAGAATAAACGTATTTGATTAATAAAATATTATTCTTGATTGATTTTCCAGTTGTCATAGACATTTCAGTGGTATCTACTGGAATCGAATACGACGGTTTAACACCAAAAGTGTCACATTAAAATATGATATGATCAATATATTCAAAACGTTTGAATATAGTTCATATCAAGTATCACTAGTATTCCTAATCAACAAAAAACAAACATTTAATTACAGGAACAGCATTGAAAATGTAAGAGAATTAAATACATCTACTATAATTGCAAGGGATTAAAAAAGTCGAAGCTATAGAACATTTTTTTTAGATTAAGTGTCAAACGTTCCCTTGGACACCGTGCCCGATTGTACATTACGTTTTAAATGCATAGTCTCCCAATCCCCAGTATACTTAAACTTGACTTTGAATTTATAAATGCATGCTATTATATCGATATGCCTGCTTTTTTCTTTGTTAAGTGATTTGGATGGGAATGGTATAGCTAAGATATGGAATGGCGCATTTCTTGGATTAAACAGCTTAACATCACTGTAAGTATGTTTGTAATGGTGGTTAGTATGCAGCAATAGTTCACTTTGAATTCATTGAAAGAGGTGATATAATTGAATCAGATTAAGTGTTGTGTAATGACACAGTTAACTTGAATATGAGTACTGGAACTACTATGAAGCAGACATTATCATCAACGCAAGTTTAGTTTTGGAAAGACAGATTGTTATTTGACAACTAATCATATCCATAAATTGAGATACGTACCTGCACTTTAGAAGAATTTTCTTTTATGTTGATATATGGTGCATCAAACTTGATACCGTATACGTTTTACATAAATACAGAGAAATAATCTAGTTAGATTTGAGTAACATTTAAAAATACTAGTTTTCCAATAGTTTAAGGAAATGAAACTAAAATTCCATTTTCTTCCAGATAGAAAAAAAAGCAACAACAAAAAATTTAAATCAATTTTGAAAATATCATTGTGAAGTGCCAACTATTTCTCAGAAGAATTTACCAGCATTGGTTGAATTTCCACACCATAATTGATTCTATAAGATGTATATTACTGTTCGTAATATTCACCTTTCATTCATCACATTTTAAACAGAAAAAATGTATCATTCAAACATTCAGTGCTCCCTCGATATATTAACCATTTTATAATGTCACCCAGCTTTTTCCCTGAACATCCTAAAGAACAGATGTATTCCCATGTTAATACCCTTCCTATGATACCAATAACACATTATGCCATTTGTCTATGATTTTCCCTGACGAATGGTAAACTTTTATATGGTTTTCCCTCGATAATAATGTCGATTATCTGAAAAGCATCTGTAGTCATACTTGTATTTTGAAAATGGTGCGATGAAATATGACAGAGTGGACAAGACATTCAGGTGGTCAGGATAATTACTTATAATAAACTGAAGATTAAATGTTAACATAGAGTGGAACCCAGATACATTTACGGAATTGAATATATTCTGATTACTCGAGGAATTTGTCAGTAATGGTAAATTCTTGATGTTGTCAAACCCACTTTAATGCCTACATTCTTCTTTAGCAAAAGTTGACAATATATCGAAGGGGCATTGTAATGAAAATACTTTACGGTATTGAGTATTCTTGTAGAAAGGAATTGTTGGTAGCATTCAAAACCAACAGGAATCTCAAAGAGAGTAACATCATTAACGATATAATACACTTAACTTCGTTTGATTTAAATCCTCGTAAATGAATGCAAATGTTGTAAAGACTTGATTTTGTCATTGTAATGTAGCATGTATCTGTTTTTTACCACCTTTACACTTGTAGTTCATGTCATCACATTAATTATCGACTGTAACATCATGAACAAATCTGCACCTATGTTACAAACTTCGCTGAAATATGGAATACGCATTTGTAAATGCTATAGAAGTTAAATTAATCAGTGGAGTGCACTTAATGTTTACACGATACTAAAAGGTTCAAGTATTATACTGAAATACAAACTTTGAGATTGAAAGCTAATACGAAATTGATTCGATGAATTACTTTTCAATTTGTCATCTTGATTAAGGATAAGATAACCGCTGTATTCCTTTATTCTGTATTGCTAACTGTGGATGGCACTGTCAACTCTGATTTTATTATCATTTCCATTAAACATCGTTTTTTAATCGCACGCAATTCATATAATGTCCCACTTTATATCGGACACCTATACTCTAAATTTAAAACGTTTATGACATTGTTAGTTGTTTTTCTTTTTAGCGACTTGTCTAACAAAGATATAACAAATATCGAGAATGGCGCATTTCTTGGATTGACCAACTTAGAATCACTGTAAGTATTTTTGTGACGATAAATAGAACTCAACAAATGTTCATAATGTAAACATTGAAGTCAATATAATTGTTTCAGGGGTTGTGTTTATTTTATCCTTTAAATATATTTATAATTGATTGAGATGGGTGACTAACAATCAAAGTTATTGAAGGATGTGGTTTGGTATATTATATGGTCTATACAATGATCTAATTTGTAAATTCAATATATCACTCCGTCAAATCCTGCTTGACAATTTTTATAGAAATTTTAAGTTGATCTCTACCCAGTGATATTCATGATATGTTACTTACTGTAGATATTCAATATATAGGGTTTATGATAGATTGCACTGGTCAACAGAGGATCCTTTAGGTTAATATTCACCTAGTGGTATTAACAATATATTGTTCCATTTAGATGTTCAATACGTAGGGTCATGATGGATTGAACCGGTCTACATAGATTGATTTCCCCTCCCCGTTACATTTTCTATCCTCTGATCCGTACAGGGATCAGCGACTGTCATCAATGTGATTTTATATTCTCCTTGGGAATTATAAGTTTGACTTATGTTCGTTGTCTTCCCGTTTCACTCATACTACAATGCCCAATTGTATATAGCAAGTGCTTTTAACCTAACCGTTTTAATTTAGCCATAACTGGCTGTTTTCTTCAGCAGTATATATTTGCAGAAATTGTGATAACCATTTCTAAAATGTATTCATAATCATCAATATCAAACTAGCATGTACTGACTGTCTTCTCTGCTTACAGTGGCATTTAGACGTTACTGTTTTATCTCATGTGTAGAAAACAGTACATAGTATAAAGGGGGGAAATTCAAGGCAAAATTAGCAAAATATCAAATACAAGAGGGACACACTTATACTGTTTGACGGAATATCATTGTTGATTTCTCCAAAATGTATTGAGAATTTTCTCCCAAAGTACTTATTGGAACTGACGCATATTTGGACACACAAAGACATAGTGTTATTTCATTAGAAATATAGCTTTCCAGCATATATCGTTGTTGAATAAAATGTTGCATGACGTTTTTATAATGATTGTTGACTACGATTTCCTCGATTTACCTGATCAACATATATAGTTTACTGTGTGTATGACGTCCTGACAGGTGATTCTTACTCACGATAGGCAGTTGAAATCATATCCGGTATATCCAAAAGTCTTTGTTTGTCCCAATCTGTATTTTGTATTCTGTGTACGATGTATATTGTTTAACATTTCATTCGATACAAGAAAAAAAAATACCTCACTTAGGATCCTTTTCTGAAAATATACATCTGAAATACTGAACTGAAATCGGCCAATGGACGCCACGGAATTCGCTTTAATCTTCTTTATTTTGTTACTTTAGTAATTTATCTTCGAATAAGATAACCGGTATAAAGAATGGCACGTTTACTGGATTGAACAGCTTGCATTCGCTGTGAGTATTTTCATTATGTTTAGAATTCAGCAATAATTGATATCGTTTGCTTTGAGGGAATTAAATGAATTCTGAAGATGCAACAATGTATAATGACTTCATGAGGTAGATTTATAGTATCAGGAGCAAAATGATGAAAGAAATATTACAAACGCCAGGTATGTAGTAGGAGATTGGCTTCTTATCTCAGCAGTATATGGTTATATTATATATTTTTAACTTATATTGGTGAATATTGGCACGAGTTGACTTTGGAATATTCGAGCTAGCTTGTGTATATTGACAATCAGTGAGAGCCAATATTCACCAATATCAGTTAAAGAACCCTTTTATTATCTAACTAGATTATTTAGTTGTTAAATTGTATTCCATTTCATTCAAAATACTCAAATAATAAACGAAAATTTATCAATATTGAAATATAATGTGAAAGTGTGCAATATCAGCATCCATTTCTTAACTGTTCAATATTAAACCAGTCATTGATGCATAAATCAAAGTGTTTTGTGAATGAGAACATCATAATTTATGTACAAGGAAAATTGATTTGAAGTAAATACAATGATAATTTGTTTTTAATGTAATAAATACCGAATTACGATATCAAATACTGAATCTGTTAAATTCTTAGGACCGTCGTCTGCCATTTTGGCTTGTTTACGTTGCTACGATAAGGTTAATCTTGAACGCTCATACTCGCAATGTTTCGGTTGCACACAATTTACGCATGCAAAGTTAACGTTCAATACATTATCAGGATATTAAAGGCTAACATTCTCTACATTCTACGCAGATTTTATAATAGACTATTTATTAGCTATATAATATTTTCTTTATAGCATGAAATACCCTACTAGCATTCATGAGTATCTAATGGAACTAAATCAGCGTGTATCAACGATCTAGTCTGTATATTAAATATCATTCAAAGCATTCTATTTTTGATGGCAATTTAGGAAGTAACCCACAAAACCATTTTTTGCTTAAGATAGAGAAAAGTAAAACATTAACACCAATAAACAAAATGTCACCCCGAAGCATAAAGTATCTTTTATCAATAAAATAGCTTCATTTATTGATTTTCCAGTTTTCATCCACGTACAGGTGATTTCTAATCGAATCGAAACCGACGGTGTAACAACAAACGTGTAACATTAAATGATAATATGATGAATGTATTCAAAACGTTTCCATTTAAGTATCATTAGGATTCCAAATCACCAACAAAAGCATTTTTAATTATGGAAACAATATTAATGATGCAAGAAAACTAAATACATGTGATATAAATCTGGGGGATGGAACAAGACGAAGCTATAGAATCTTGCTCTTGTATTTAAGTGTTGTGTGTTCCTATGCACGCCGTTCATGATTTTCCATCACATTTTCTATGCATAATTTCCCAATCGCCAACACACTAAAACTTGACTTTAAATTTGTAAATACATGATATTATATCCATATGCCTGTTTTTTTCTTAAGTGATTTGGATGGGAATGCTATTGCCAAGATATGGAATGGCGCGTTTATCGGAATGCACAGATTGAAATCACTGTAAGTATGTTTGCAATGGTGATTAAAATTCAGAAATAGTTCGTGTTGAAGTAATTGAAAGAAGTGATATAATTGTATCATATTAAATGTTGTGTAATAGCACATTTAACTTGAGTAAGGGTACTGGAATTCATATGAGGCAACCAGTATTATCAACAGAAGTTTGCCTTGAGATAGGAAGATTGTTATTTAACAAGTAATCCTTTCCATATACTGTGATAAACACTAGCACTTTTTAAAAAGTGTCATTGTATTGAAATATGTACAGAGGAATAATCTGGTTTGAACTGAGTATCATATGAAAATAGTAGTTTTCTAATAGTTTGCGGAAGCTTACATTTCATTTTGTTCCAGATAAAAAAATAAGGAAAACAACATATTAATATCAATTTACAAAATATTATTGTGAGGTGCTAAATATTTTCCTGAAGAATATACCAGCATTGGTTGATTTTCCACACCATAATGCATTCTATAATATTATCTTGAATGAATCAGATTTTAAACATAAAGAATACATCATTCAAATATGCAATGCTCCCTCAATATATTGACCCTGTTATAATGTGATTCGCTCATTGCCTGAAAATCCTAAAGAATAGATCCACCCATATGTTATTAACCTCCGTATAATACCAACACAATATAATGTCATTTGTTTCAATCAATGTATGGTAATTTTTTTATATGGTTTAACATCGATAATATTGTTAATTACCTAACAACCATCGGTATTCATACATGTACTTAGAATACGGTTCGGTGAAATATGACAGGATTGACAGGACATTCCGGTGGTCAGGTTTATTTCTAAATTAAACTCAATATTATCTAAATGTTTACACAAAATGGAACTCAAATACATTTACGGAATTGAATATCCTTTGACAGCTCGATGAATTTGTTATTAAAGGTGAACACGTTATTAAGCAAGCCCTACTTTATTTCCTATATTCGTACTTTTAAAAAAGTTGACAATATCTCGAGGAGGCACTGTGATCAAGGTATTTTAAGATATTGAATATACTCTAATCAAGGAAATGTTGGTAGCATTCAAAACCAACACGACAATATTCTCAAAGAGAGCAACATCATAAACGATATTAGATACTTAACTTCGTCTGATTTAAATCCTCGTGAAGGAAAGAATTGTTTCAGAGACTTGATTTTGTGATTGTAATGTAGCATGCATATAACTTTTTTTTATCACATTTGCAATTATAGTTCGCGACATATCATTAATCCCCGACTGTAACACCGTGAGCAATTCTGTACCTATGTTACAAACTCCGTTGAAATATAGAATAAGCATTTATAAATATTATATAAATTACATTTATCAGGGAAGCTCACTTAATGTTTACACGATACTAAATGTTACCAGCATTACACTGAAATACAAACTGCGAGATTGAAAGCAAATAAAGAATTTATTCAATGGATTATATTTTCAATTTGTCATCTTGACTAAGGATAAGAGAACCGCAGCATTACTGTGTTCTGTATTGCTAACTGTGGATATCAGTGTCAACTCTTTCTATACTATCATTTTCATTGAAGATCAATTATTTATCGGACGCATTTTCTATAATGTCCCATTTTATATCAGATACTTAGACTTTATATTTAACACATTGATGGTATTGCTATTTTTCGTTCTCTTTAGTGACCTGTCTAAAAAAGAGATAACAAATATCGAGAATGGCGCATTTCTTGGATTGACCGACTTAGAAACACTGTAAGTATTCTTGTGACGATAAATAAAACTCAACAATTGTTCATGGTGTAAGCAATGGACGAGTTAATCGAATCGTTTCAGGAATTGTGTATATTGTGCTTAATCAATACATTTATATTTAACCGAGACAGGTAACTGACAATTAAAACCATTGAAGGCTGTGGTTTTGTATATTATGTGGCCTGTACGATGATTCAATTTGTAAATTCCATTTATCCCTCCGTCAAATGCTGCTTGTCATTTTGTTATAGAGATTTTAATTTGATATTTACATAGTTATATTGATTATATATTACTTCCTCTAGATGTTCAATATATAGGGTTCATGGTCAATTGTACCGGTCAACAGAGGTTCCTTTAGGTTAATCATTACCTAGTGATATTAACAATAGATTACTCCCTTTAGATGTTCAATGTGTGGTACTCATGTCGGATTGGACCTGTCAACAGGGTATGGTTTCCCCTCCCTGTTACCTTTCCCTACATCTGATGCTTCCAGGTGTCAGTGATTGTAATTAATGTGATATTTTATTCTTCATCGGAATTATAGCCATGACTTTTGTTCGTTGTCTTCTCTTTTCTCGCATACTACAATGTCTAATTCTATATACAGTAGCAAGTACTTTTAACCTAACTGTTTTAATAAAGCCATAATTATCTATTTTCTTCAGCAGTATATATTTGCAGAAATTGTGATCACCATTTATAAAATTATTTACAATCATAAATATCAAGCTAGCGTATACTAAGTGTTGTGTCTGCTTCCAGTGACATTTGGACGCTATTGTTTTTATTTCATGTGTAGAAAATAATACAGAGTATAGAGAAAAAGGAAATCAAGTCAAACTTAGCAACATATCAAAAATACGAGGAACACAGTTAGAGTGTTTGATGGAGTATCACTGTTGATTTATCCTCAACACTTTGTACCTTTATTTTCAAAAGGAATTATTGAACATGACGCTGAATTGGAGACACAGAGACTTAGTTTTATAACATTAGAAACATAACAATCCAGCACAAGCTATTTATGGGTAAAATGTTCTCTGACGTTTTCATAATGATTGTAAGTCCGTTCTTGGCACACTGGATTTGACTACGATTTCCTCTGTTTACCTGATCAACATATCAGACTCACGATTGTTATGACCGGTCGATAGGTGATCCCTACTCATGATTGGCATTTAATCTCATCACCAGTATACCCAACGGTCCATGTCTGTCCAAATATGTATTTCATATTGCATATTGGTTGTATATTGTTTAAAATTTCACTCGATACAAGGAGGATTTACCTTAACCAGAATCCTTTTTCTAAGAATACATATTTGAAATCCTGAACTGTACTCAATCAATACATCCCACATACTTCTTCTTAATTGTCTTTATTTTATTGCTTTAGTAACCTATCTGCCAATGCCATCGCCAGTATATATGACGGCACGTTTATGGGATTGACCAGGGTGCATTCGCTGTGAGTATTTTAATATGTTTAGAAATGTTTAGAAATCAACAATTGTTCATATTGTTTGTATTGAGGGAGTTGATTGAATTGCTACAGATATAATATTTTAAACTGACTTAATGAGATCGGTTTATAGTATTAGGAGTAGTATTGTGGGGGAATATTAGTAAGGTCAAATGTGTGGTAGGGTATTGACTTCTGAAGTTAACAGTAATTATGTCAGATGTCCAGACAGGTACTATTAGCATAGGTAGGTATAGAGTGAAATTAAATCAGCGTATATAAACGATCAAGCATGTATATTAAATATCATTCAAATAATATTATTTTTGATAATATTTAAGGAGGCACCATATTACGAACATAAATTAATAAGAGTATCGACATGAGGCATGCATGAATGATCTCTGATCAATAAAATATGTTCATTGATTGACTTTACACAGGTTACATCCACTTTTAACTGACATCTACTGGAATTAATTTAGAATGTAAACATCAAAACATAATATACGTAAAGTGTTTTAAACCCTTTAATAGACGTCTAATAAAGTATTACTAGGTTTAAAAAGTATAAAGAAAGGTGTTGCAATTAAAAGAACGACATTAATGATGGTAGATTGTTAAATTCATATGACATAAGTCTGAGGGAATAAAAAACAGAGCTTGATTTTTCGTTGAAATATGAAGTATACCTTGGATTGTATGTGGTATATATGCATGCAAGGTGAAGATAACGAACAGTGATCAATCCCATAACTCCTACAAGCAATATAAAATAGATACTTGGGCACACAAGGACCTCTTGACACACCAGAGGTGGGATCGGGTGTCTAGGAGGAGTAACCATCCCCTGTTGACCAGTCACACCCACCGTGAGCCCTATCTCCTGACAGTTTCCCAATAACCAGTATATTGGAGTTTGACTAGCAGAATCTGCTTTTTCCCTTTCTGTAGTGATTTGTATGGGAATGGAATAGCCCGGATAAAGAATGACGCATTTTTGGATTGAACAGCTTCAAATCACCGTTACATTTTCGTAGTATGGTTGTAGCAATGATTAAAATTCAGCAAAAGTTCATGTTGTCGTCATTGAAGGAAGTGCTACAATTAAATCTCATAGATTGTTGTAAAACAAGCCAATTAACTGGATTTTGAGTACTGGGACTAATATGATGCAGCTAATATTATCAACGCGAATTTTGTTTTGAGAACAGATTGCCATTTGACAAATAATAATTCCCATAAATTCGGGCACACACTCGTGCCGTTTAAGAATGTCCATAACAATCACATCTGTATTGATGAATAATACAGTCTTTATCGATTAACATTTAATTACTAGTAATTAATAATCAAACATTTTTAGGAACTTAAAGTTAAAACCAAATTTGTTAGAGATGGGAATAAGAAAAACATTAAAATAAATATAAAAATTAGTATTTTGAAGTGCGGAATATTTTTTTAATTATCTCTCAGTCTTGATTAATTGTCCCCAACATGATCGTTTTTATATGATTGTCTGGAATTGACTCAGATTTTAAGCAGGAAACACCCCCCCCCCCCGATATATTGTTCCCATACTGTTATAATATCATCGCGCTTACTGCATGACTATCCTAAACAACATATTACTTCCCATATTATACCCACGGTATAATGTCAACTCCACACAGTGCAATATGCCACTTATTTTCAATAACAAATGGTCAAATTTTATAGGATTTACCTTACAATAATGTTAATCACCTAACACCCATCCGTAATCATACCTGTACTTGGAAAGTTGAGACAGATTGGCCAAGGTGTCCAGGTTTATTGTTAATGATATCTGATTTAAACCCAACATTATCTAAATGTTTACACAGGAACCCAAATGCATTTACGGAATTTATTTTCGTTTGATTGCTCGATGAATTAGAAGAAAAACTGTTTCTCAGTATTCAAAACCTGTCTTTAGTATAGTGGGGCACTCACTCGCACTACGATCTCTAGTGTCTAACGAATTCAAAAAAAAAAAATCAAGCTAAATCTGAACTTTGCTAAGAAACCTTTGAAGCTAATCCCGGAAGTCCCTGTTCAAAAAATGGCGGATATATCACAAAGTAACACCTAGGACTATGGTTGTACACTTACGTGGATTATCAGTCATAATATTGCGATTTCCCAGTGTAACGCGATGAGCGAGGCTACATTCCAAATAACAAACACCAATCATTCAAACAATCGCTGACGGAGAAGTTGACCTTGCCTCCGCGAACTGATCTGCGAATCTCACCATGCCCTGAATTGTTTTGGGTATCCACTCTTTCAAGAACAATTTAAGCTCCTTCGAACAACACAAAATGAATTGTTCACGTAAGAATAAGTTTTATAGTTCCACAACTGCTTTATTTGTCTCTGAGAATTCAATCCACCGCTCGAGATAACTGTCCAATCTGGCTGAAATTTGCTCAACTGTCTCACTTCCATCAGGCTTTGAGGATCTGAATTTCTAATGAAAGTCATTGTCTGTCATATCAAAACGTTTGGGTAGAGAGTGCTTAAGTTCATTGAAGTTAAGTGCAGTATCTGGTGAAAGTCTTGCAAACACGTCTAAAGTTCCTTCTTTAAGAAGTGCAATAAGATTAACATCCCATCTAGGCACTTCATCCCACCTCAGGTGTGTTTAGGGGTCCGTGTTTGCCCAACTATATACTTTGTATTGTTTATAGGAGTGATGAAATTGATCACTGTTCGTTATCTTCACCTTACATCTATCATTTTGCCATTTCTGCGATGTTGCATGTATTTCAAATCGTTGAATGTATGCATCAATAGTATCCTTCTAGTCATCAAATGAAGGAAGTTTTTGACCCTGTATAGGATGTTGAGTTTTCGCAATTTGAGGAGAGGAATCCAATCTTCTCTGGGGTATATCCTGTTGAAGTTTAGCTTCAAGTTCCATAACTCTCATCTTACGTTTGTGTTCGAGAGTTGCGAATTGTTCCCTTCTATCTCCATCTATATTGCGTGTTCTCGTTCGGTCTGCTCTCGTTGCGCTCGTTCCTTTTCCATCTGTAATTGAAATGAACGTTCTTCATTTCCTTGTCTCTCCTCGCGTAGCTTTTCACGTTCATCTTGCATTCTCTTTCGTACCAAGCTCAAGCAGTATATGCATCTTCTCGACAGTAGATATTGTGATTGACTAAAATACTCACCTCACCAAACTTGCACAATGGAACTATATGATCACTACTTATCAAAGTGTTGCCCTAACTTAATCAGGGGATTCCCTCAATGTAACTTATCGTACACAATCTGACCAACCTCTACTCTTAGACTACCACTAAAGCCTAGAAGATTTAGCTTAACCTTGGCAACCCTTCGCCGTGTAAGATAGCTTGTTTGATTTGGAAAGAGTCTGCTATCCTTCCGCTGCCATCAAATTTCAACGGTATGCGCGAGTCTACATTCCAAATAACACACAGGAATCATTCAAACAAAAACAACGATTAATTACAAAAAAGCAAGATATATAGGTAATTGATACAGAAACAAATCTTATATGCATTTTATCTATTAACAATAATAGCTTTCATTCATTTGTCAATTTGATATATGCCTGTGACCTCGAAATCAAAGATACCACAGAGTCATCCACTTCTGCTTCATACTTAGATATTTTATTGAAAGTAGACATTAACGGCAAACGGGCAACTCAACTGTATGACAAACGGGATGATTTCAGCTTCTCCATCGTAACCTTCCCATATTTTAGTAGCAATATTCCATCATCACCTGTATATGGTGTTTATATATCTCAACTGATTCGATATGCAAGACCTTGTTCTGCGTATAATCAGTTTTTTAAATCGAGGTAAGCTACTGACAAACATGTTGATGGTACAAGGGTTTCAACAGTTTCGATTGAAGTCAGCATTTCGCAAATTCTATTGCCATCATAACGATTTAGTTCGTCAATACAATCTATTACAGGGTCAAATGTTGTCTGACCTGTTTCATATCGGTTGTTAATACGTTCTTGGCACACTCATTTTGACTGTGGATAACTCCATTTACCTGATTCGGATATAGGGCTTACGTCGGGTATTACCGGTTGACAGGGGATTCTTACTCCTCCTAGGCACCTGGTTCCATATCTGGCGTGTCCAGGGGTCCGTGTTAGCCCAATTATCTATTTTGTATTGCATATAGGAGTTATGAGATTGATCAATGTTCGTTATCTTCACCTTCAAGTCAATGGTCAAAGAAGGAAACATAGTCATGGACACCATTGATACAAAAGACGAAACATAAATGATGTCACTTTACCGTACGTCAACAGACAATTAAGTCCACATCATATTTTTATAAAACTTTACTTTGTTCCTTTAAGAATACTAAATACGTTATTTGAAGAAACCACATATTGTCTATACTTGAATTTTTCAACACCTGAACATAGACTGAACTTCATGATTATGAACATTACCTATCCCAGGCTCTTTAAACCACCAGGGGTCATGGGCGATATCTCTTCAAAACCATGATGCTAGTTCCTTACACAATAGAGTTAGGGTGTCCCGAGTAAAATAACCAATAATAACAAATATTCAAATTCTTCCAAGCGTCGCATATTTTTTTAGCAAAAATCGTTTGTCAGTACATAAACAAACATCGTTTAACGTCAGGAAATTCCTTTCTTAATTATTATGTCGTCATTGAAGTGACGTACAACTAATTTCATCCGCTAGACTTTCAGTTGTTTATCACTTTGGTACAGTTGGACGTTACACTCAAACAACTTGCCATTTGGGCTTGATATGTCGACATTGATATGGTACCAGATCCTCTCACAAATATCAATTTCTGTGGTCTCAACTCAAATGTTCACCATTTTCCACGTTTACTGCCAAATCTTATTCAAATGAGGCAAAATAGCCTACTCTCCGTATCAAGATCCTAAATCTGCAATTAGGAGTATACCTTGATTGAAATATAATATCGTCATATTTCACATATATCGAGTCGAAATGTACACACGTTGGCTCTAAGTAACTACACACATCTGGAGAGATTCCAAGGTTATGTAATGCAATATAAAGATTACTTTAGTGCACATTCGATATCAAAACATGAGATATACTAATTTGAAAATACGAAATTATATTCAATTGCTGTGGCAAAATTTAGAAATTCATTTCAAAATTAAGGATGATCTCTCCCATACATAGCTCTTATCCGTAGACAAATTTGAGTCTAGTTTTGACACTCTGCGTTCCCTAAAATAGCTCTCACATGTTTATTATTTAGGATTTCAAAACTTAAACACTAAGGTTAACATATTGCATCATCAATTCGACATTTAGATATAACGACGACGTTTTATCTATTAACAATGATACGTTCCCTTCATATGCGACAAACACCCACAGTCGTCCACTTCTACTTTGTAATTATATGTTTCGTTGAAAGTAGATATATTGACGACAAACTAACGACTCAACTTTACGACAAACTGGATAATTTTACCACTAGGATATGCTGTTTATATATCTCAACTGATTCGAAATGCAAGAGCTTGTCCTGCATATGACCAGTTCTTAATTCGAGGCAAGCTACTGACAAATAAGTTCATGGTGCAAGAGTTTCTAAAATTGTCGTTTAAAATTAACATTTCACAAATTTCATGGTCGTTATAACGATGTAGTTTATCAATACAACATAATTGGGTCAAATGCTGCCTGACGTGTTTCATACCGATTGTTACGCAGTTCTTGGCACACTGATTTTGACTGTGGATACGCCCGATATCAGTCGCATCCCTTGCTTAACTATCATTTGAATGAAAGGTGAATATAATGAACAGTGATGTATCTCATAACTCCTATAAGCAATACAAAATATATAGTTGTGCAAACATATATGCCTGGACACACCAAAGGTGGTATCAGGTGTATAAGAGGAATAAGCATCCCCTGCCGACCACTTACACTCGCCGTGAGTCCTATATCCTAAATGTTCTAAACTAATTGAATCAAATATTTATAATCCCGCGGATGTCATTTCTATGAAGTAGAATCATGCATGCGCATCCTTAAGAACACTGATAATATCTGATAATTTATATGACCTAGGTTCAGGTTGTGTTCTGTTCAAGAGATGAGAAAGCTTTACAGTCGCTTCGATATCCAGGATCTGATCTTTTTATGAGAATGTATTGCATACTAAAGTTGCAACATAACTCAGTAGAAATAGATTTAAAACGAAAATAATTGCCATGCTTATTTTTTTTGGCCAGGTTCTTGCATCATAATTGGATAACTGAAATAGAGAGTGGTACATTCCTTGGATTCACCAGCTTACATACACTGTAAGTATATTTATAACGATGATTATAACTCAGCATTAGTTTGTGATTAATTCATTGAAGGGGTTAGTTGAATTCCTGCAGATGGAATATTGTTAAATTATTGAATTACCAGGTTTCATAATACTAGGCAGGGCATGACATGAATTGTGAGACTGTTCACAGTTGTTTATATCCACATTTCATCAGTATTGTGGATGGAATGTGAATTGCCATTTGATGTTTAAACATTGCCAGAAATTGTTCCAAGGACAACTAGTTTATTGGTGAATCAATGTAAAAGACCGGTATTAAAGACATCTTAAAATGATTGTTCCCTCTATACTTGTGAGTTTAGTAAATATCACGTGATAAATTAATTGGATAGGCTAGTGTGACCAGGGAGTCGTGTTTACCCAACCCCCTAGTTTGTATTACTTATAGGTGTTATGATACTATTTGTCTTTCAACAGTAAAGATTTAAGAGAAATACATAGTGGACAATTTCTTTTAACATCTGATAGCTCAACAGAGATAGCCTTAAACATCAGAATAGTACTGGTAATAATGTTGCATTGCATTGTAGGTAGCTTCGATTACCTGATAAAGATATAGGGCTCACGGCGGGTTTAACCGGTCGATCGAAAATGTGTTCTCTCCCTAGGTACCTGATCCAGCCTCTGGTATATTCAGGGTTCCATGTCTGTCCAATGTGCTTTTGTGTATTTTTATAGCAGTTGAGATCACTGTTAGTTATCTTCACCTTTCATTAATCACTGTTCGTTCGTTAACTGTGTCATACTGGGACAAAACTGATTTGTTGTATACAATACATATGATGCATTGCTCGCATTCGCGTTAACCATGACTGCAAAACACCACGCCAAAAGTTTTTGTAATGATTCATAACAGTATAAACAAATTCATCTCCAAAATATTTCATTTTACCACCACCTGCTATAAACTGCGAAATAGTTTCACCCATGCATTATGACTGTTAATCATTTAATCCAGGAACATCTCAAAGACATTATTATTTTATTTATTTTTTTGGTATGTTTTTTTTACAAGCTACTCAGAGAAGACAATATATCTGTATTTGAATTGTAATGTAATGTAATAAAAAGACGATTTCGCTTAAATAGTTGTGTTTTTGCAACTGAGACTCGAATAATGGAAGTGGTTATCCCCGTATTCCACACGGGTATCGAAATCTTTTTTCTTAATTATGAATATTCTAATTTAAATCGACTATATTTTCATATCAACCGACAAATATAGTTCAAGTCACTTGGAAGTAGTGTATTCCCAGTATAGTGTTCGTATAAAATTCCAAGATATTGAGTCAAACTCCTTAAAAATATATGAATATAAGTAATCCTGGTGTGTTGCTTGTTTCTGTGAAAGACATGGGCTATTTGGGATGCTTACTCTTCCTCGACACCTGATGTCACCTCTGGTATACCCAGGGTTCCGCGTTTGTCCAACTCTTTAATTTACATTGTTTATAAGAGTTATGAAATTGATCAGTATTAGTTTTCGTCACCTTTCATCATACACCAACCTAGCATTTTCTCTTATGTACTGGTCCTTTATAAACCCGGACTGTTCGTCCGATATCAAATACGCTAAGGTAGATTTTATTCTATAACTTAGAAATCCTGATACTCAGTTTAGTTAAGTCTTCCCGTGAACAATTACGGTGCTGTATACAAATGTTCCTCAGTGCACTTCGCACCACATGACGTCAAAAGAAAACAATGTGTCACATTTGTAAAGTTATTATAGTTGTATTGCGGGGAAAATGACATAATGAAACGCGAAGGTTACGAATGGTAATCAATCTCACAACTCATATAAACAGAGAGTTGAACAACCACGGATCCATGGATATAACATATGTGATCAGGTGTCTAATAGGGTTAAGTGTCCTTTGTCGACCGGTCACACCCGCCGTGAGCCCTGTATCTTGATCAGGTAAACATCGTTATCCGTAGTGAAAATCGGTGTGCCAAATGCGGCCTAACAATCTGCGAAATGCTGATTTTAAACGAAACAGTAGAACCCTTGTACCATAAGTTTGTTTGTCAGTAGTCTGCGTCGATTTCAAAACTGATCATAAGCAGATCAAGCTCTTGGGTATCGAATCAGTTTAGTGATGTAAACACCATATACAGGTGATAATAAAATGTTGCTGTATAAATAGGAAAAGTTAACGATCGAGAAGTTCAAATCATCCCGTTTTTTTTCCAAAAAAAAAAACGATTGCTTAATTTGCCGTTAATATCTACTTTCAATAAAACGTTTAAGTATGACGCAGGAGTGAACGACCTTGTGGTGTCTGTTATTTCGAGTTCACTTGGATATATTGAATCGTCATATGAATGGAAATTATTATTGTTAATGAACAACATATCGTTAATATATCTAAATGTCGAACTGAAGGCCTCAGCAAGCTTTTTTTTTCTCCAAACGTAGAAATGTTTGAATACACTCTGCTTCATAGGAATATAAAAACAGTTCAGCTAACAAAGAAGCATTATTCGTGTCCTTGGGAGTTCCAATATACTGTTGGAAGACCTGATCATCAAAGAGCACGAATAACTTGTGTACGAGGAACTCCAGTATATTTTTTTTTCAACTTTCGAATATTTGTGCGTGGCATTTAACAAATTATTTTGGATGACTGATCATTAAATAGGACTATGTGCATTTTTCATTTTTGAAGAAGCAACTGTGTATTATATCAAAAGGTATTTAATTCATCGTGAGAAATGTCCGTGTAAAGAGTTGGAAAGTCATACATTTTGATGCTATTGATTTGGAAAAAGTCTTGTGATTTCAAATTAACCAAAAGCTTATTATAATTTTTTTAAAACCGCATTTGATTTACACCACTTCTGGCATATGTAGTCACACGGTGTGTTTGAAGATTCTACTTCACAACTGTTAATAAAAGCAGTATATATGGGAAACAAATGTTGTCAAATACTTATCATGACACGTGAAGATAACGAGAAGTGATCATATCTTATTTCTTTTGCATATGAATTCACTATGCATTTAGCATATATGCACTTAATGACCAAAAGTATTGCAACAAACATGGCTGACATCCTTGCAATGCAAATAACATCTGCAGGGTAAGAACCAAAATGAAATAAACAGTATTTACCTTTCATTTTTTTTAGAATTTTGTTGCAAAATCTTTCTAGATCATAACTAGTCGTAGTCTTTAATATGTCAAATCATATAAGCTACGGATGTATGTTTGAGAGAGGCCAATCCAAATCCTTGTCACTGCAGTCAATAGGCCATCCCTTCTTAATATCAATTTCACGCAGCAATTCGATTTTGATAAAATGCCAGATATTGTCAATGACTTCAAGGTATGGGGATCGAGCAGGCTAGTTGGATTTTGAAATTCAATTTTCTTGTTTCCAAGCATCGTATTAATCTGCCTAGAGGAATGAGGTGGCATTATCGTCTTCGGAAATAAATTGCTGATTTCCATCAACTTTGAAAACAACAGACCATACATGAGTATTCACAAATTCAATATACTTTGCCGAGTTAAGATTTCCCTCAACTTGTACAAGAACATCAATGCCATCATAGGTAATACACCCCTACAACATACCACATACTTTCACAGGCGTTTTCCGTAGGTTCAGACAGTAGATTTCCCACCTCTCGGACGATTTTCTTCACAAACTTACAGTTATTTTGTTCAATGACTACCTGTGTTTCATCTGGTAAAATAACGTTCCGCCACTGTTCAATGTACAATAAAGAATTGTTGTCTCTGGATTGATAGAAATAAAGCTGTAGACTTGTACATGTAAAACCTATACGGTACCAATGTTGATTCAACAGATGCACATTTCGACAAATAATGTGTCTTCAGTGATGCTCAAGCCGACATTTTGGAAATCTGAAATGACGTATTTTCAAGCTAGTGACGTAGTACTTAGCTACTGGGCGGTAGAGACCCTTGGTGATTAGCAGTCCATCAGCAGAGGCCTCGACCCAGGGGTCGACCCATAGAATGAATTTGCTACCCGCTTATCGTTCTTGATTATCTGTGTTTGTGACATCACAACAACCTATCGATGTAAACACTGCAATGAAAATAGTGTAGGCCTACCGTTTTGTCCAACGTAATATATCACTGCATTTAACGGATATGAACTAATTTCTGTTTTCTGACGAACTGTCCAATCTTGTGGTTTAACAATATCAGTTTAAACCAGTCAGGAATGATGCTCGGCAAACGAATGACATTCTTCAACTGAGGATGATATTGAAGAAGTCAACACTGCATAGGCACCTGAAGTATGACCACTGCTACCCAGTCCTTGTCTGTTGCACTTCAGCTACAACTGGTTACGGCTCAATTTGAGTGAAACATTCTCGACATGACGAAAACAAACAGTCATAATTACTTACTGATGGTGTTGATGTATCTAAACTGATTCGATAGGCAAACGCATATTTTTCACATCATACAATTAAGAAAGGCTATTGACAGTGAGTTGATGTTGCAAGGGTTTCAAAAATCTTGAAAGTTAGCAGTTTGTAAATAATAGGTCACTATAACAATCTTTATTACAAAATCAATCTGTCATTGTATCGAATGGTGTCTGACATGTTTTTTCGGCTGTTCTATAAATGCTAATTCTGATTACTCCGTTTGCCTCATCAACATTACATGATTGAAAACATGCTGACATTGTCGTATTTGTTAATATTTGCTGGTAATTATTATCATCATGCTGATGATGAATTATAATAATTCCTGATGTTTTTACTGATGGTGCTGATAAATACTGGCATTTCCTGTGGTTTACACTGCATGTTCTAAGATTCACTGATTGGTGCTAAAGAAGTGTCATCAATATCGAGAAGCACTGCTAAATGCTTTTGATATCAGTCACAATACAGTAGGTTTGAAAATGAACCTGTGGCAAAAAAGCATAATGCATGATTGTGCTTTCTAAAATACGAAACCCGTTTATGCCAACTGATTGTGACAATTTCAACCATACCAATGGCTTAAATGTTCAAACTTTTCGTACTTAGGTTTGTTTGTTGGAGTATTTATAAGAAAAACTCTGAAATTCATTAACAACATCCATAGAATAACAATCGATATCTACCTACAAGCATCAGCATGAATATAAAATAAAACTATTTATCATTCGATGATACCTATATTCAATATATTACCGTGCAAATGAAGTTCTGATCACCAATGGAAAAATCTTGACATTGGAAAATATCAATATATATATATTGTTCTATTCAGATAACCGCAATCAATATAAAACTGGGAAGTATTTTCCTGTGAATATAATATACAATTGATCTTCATGTGTGTCCTGTTCTTTGTTTAGTGATATGTCTTCGAATAAGATAACCACTATAGGGAAAGCTGTATTCCCTGGATTGACCAACTTGGAATCATTGCAGGCATAGTGTAGGAATTGTTGCATCGATGATTTGAATTTGACAATTATTTACCAATGTACTTATTACAGTGATTGACTTGTGTTTTTCCGATACAGTATCGTAGCACATAATTAGCTGATGTTCAAATACAGGGACGTTGGTATTGTGTAGAAGCTAGTATTAGTAATAATGTGTTCGGATAATTCGATTTGTTATCCGTTGCCAGTAATTGAATTAGGAATGCCAGTAATCGTGATCAATATTAGTAGTTTGCATTGTTAAGCATAGCAATGGAATCAGTATTGACAATGGAATCAGCATTGACGAATGATAGCATCTACAATTATCAAATATATTAGTTATCATTTCTATTTGCAGGTTCATAGGAAGTAATCCGTTTCGTTGCGATTGTTCTCTAAAAGGCTTCATAGAGTTTTTGCAAAGAAATCTTACATATGAATCGTCAATTTATAAGAAACCGAAGTGTGCCACCCCTACTCATCTGATAGACACGGAACTGACCAACGTACTATTTGAAGACATGGACTGCAAAGACTCATGTACATATGTTACTATACTAATCATGTCAAGTATTGGTAGCTTAATGTTTCTATATTTTAACCTGTTTAAAAAATATGTTTTTATTCTGTTAATGATGTTTTTCTATCAATGATTAGACAGATGTTGCACTATAAAAATCGTTGTTACCGGCATGATCATTTCACTTTACTTGGATGAAAACTAATTCAAACCGAGGTATTTTCCTATATGGAATTTGATTATCTTTTACTTATACTAATCACTTATCCAGAAATAGCATTCGTATATCACACCATTTTTGTACAGCACTATTCGGTACATGGTGTATTTTAGATTATCTGTCATAGTAGTTTTCTTTACATTACATACATACGTACATACTTTTCTAATATGCATAAAAATAAGTAACGTGGTTTCATAGTCCTCATATTTTATTAACAAACAAACGTACTTTCACCACTTGTACATGAAATGTTAACAACAGATAGCAAACTCACGAGAAAAGAATAAAGGGCTTTGGTATAATCCACACACATGCATACATACAGAACTGTATAGATATATACGTACCTACCTACACACACGCATACTCAAACATATCTGCACCCCTTTGTCAAAAACCCGCCGTTAACAGTATTGCTACTAACACGGTTTATAGAACTACACCTGACACTCTTTACTGATTTCATTTTAAAGATCCAGCACATATAATGTCAGAATTTATTTTATTTCACTTGGCATATTCGACTTCCTATCCGAATTTCCACAGCAGGTAAAAATGATACAGGTCTTGTGTAAAAACATATGCTAGAAATTATCCATGTGATGCTAGACGTTTAAGAAATATCGGGTTATAGACTCGCCTATTAGGTAAATTACTATCTCCAAATTATGAGAAACATATACCTGTATTGAAAGAAAATAATTGGCATTACAGATATACCATTTAAAGCAAAAATGCGAAACTTCTCCATGTACATGGAATTTGGAATTTTGCTATTCTATATTGCAGGGAAAAATATTTTCAGCTACCTCGATGTATGATATCATGGTCTTGACCAAATTTCGGAACCAGTTAATAAACTAACTTTGGTTCATTAAAAAAAAAATCAGAGAAATTAACTTTTAATCTTTTTCTGAATCAAACGTTGCAAAACTGACATTGTGGTCAATGTAAATTGTATCCTTCCAGAGTAAGTTCCTTGTAAATAATAGAGTTAAAGTTAGACAATAATGACATCGATGTTGCAGACGATTTTGAGTAGTGTCTACCATCAACTCATAGATATTATATATCAGTGACATATATTCTATATCAATTCCATCCAGTCTGTGTCAGTTACATATATTCTACATCATTTACAAATGTTCTATATTAACTACAAACATATTTCAGTTACATATATCCTGTATCAGGTCCAGATAATTTGTATCATTTACAAATATTTTATATCGGTAACATGTATTCTGTATCATGACACATATAGTTTACGTCTTTTACAAATATTGTATTTAAGTTAAATATATTCTTCATTAGGTACATATATTCTATATTATTTAGAGACATTATATTTCAGTTACATATTCTGTATCAGTTACATATAGTCTGTATTAGCTACATGTATCATGCATCAGTTACACATATACCCTATCATTTATATACATTTTATATCATCGAAATATAAACCATGTTAGTGAAATATGTTTACATCAGTCACATGTATTCTACATTTGTTACTTATATATTCTACTCTAAATTTGATAAGGATCATAGATATTTTTCTGTTTAAAAAATTAATAGCTGCATAACTGGTAATACTGTGTCCAAGTGAAATCAAAAACGTCTTCAACAAACTTGCACGTGCATTTCATGCCATGGGAAATGCGTTTCTCATCACAGTTTATGCTTTTGCTGCCATTGCACGATTTTCGCTCGGGCATCGGTGTCTGATTCTTTCTAAAATTTCAAACTCACTTTAGTGTTTACACTACGTTTATCAACACAATGCCCCCTCAACGTGTAAGGCGTCGCCTGACGACAGAACTGGGCAGATGTATTGGAATGCTTGACGATGGCTATTCACAAAGTGACGTTGCAAATGCACTAAACGTCAGCCAGAGCGTTGTAAACAGGACCTGGAACCGACAGCAAACTTTTGGTACAGCAGCACACCGACATGGAGGGTGGTCGTCAGAGGTCGATAATCCAACGCCAAGACTATGTTGTGGCTCTTTAGGCACGACGCCATCCCTTCTGGACAGCAACCAGCCTACGTAACGACCTCCTGAACGCTCGGGGGTGAATGTGTCCACTCAAACGATACGGAATCGGCTTTACAATGCAGATCTCAACTCGAAAAGGGCATGTGTTCGAGTCCCTCTGACTGTTCGACACTGGCGGGAGCGATTGGTTGAATATCATGTCACTTGGACACAGAACGATTGGGTTCAAGTTATATTCACCGATGATTCCAGGTATTGTTTGCACTTTACAGACAGGAGGCACCGAGTGTGGCGACGACAACGTGAACCTTTCCATGATGCCAACATCAGTGAACATGACCCTTATGGTGGTGGTTCCATCATGGTCTGGGGTGGAATGAGCAGGGATGGAAGAACATATCTTCATGTCCTGGAGAAAGGAACAATGACGGGGGTGCGGTACCGGGACGAGATCCTCAATGTTTACGTCAGACCCTACGCTGGTGCTGTTGGCCCTGAGTTCATCCTGATGGATGATAACACCTATCCTAATCGCGCCAGGGTGGTGGAGCAGTACCTTCAGCAGGAGACAATTGTTCGTATGGACTGGCCAGCGCACTCGCCGGACTTGAACCCGATTGAGCATGTATGGAACATGCTGCAGTTTGCCCTTTCACGCCGTAGAGCACAACCCACGACTTTGGCAGAGCTCGGAAACACCCTTGTGGAAGAGTGGAACAACATTCCCATTGGTAACATCCGCGTGCTTATTGACAGCATGGATCGACGTTGTCAAGCCGTCATTGATGCAAGGGGAGGCCATACACGGTATTGACACTTCATTGACGAAGTGTAATGATGGACTATCCCCAAAAACTGTGTAATTCTTCTCTGCTTTGCAGTTAACTTTTTGTAATGAAATGCCTGTTGGTGTTGTTATCAGATTTCAAGCATTCCGTATTGATAAAAGTTCATGCCGTTATTAAATTTTCATTCATAACCTGAGTAAACACGTTTCTAAGTCAAATTTATGTCTTTTGTTATGTTAGTGGTAAATTACACACATATAACCTAGTGATCCTTATCAAATTTTGAGTACTATTTATTCTATATCAGTTAAATAAATTTTATATCAGTTATGTATATCATATATGAGTAACGTATATTTTATCACAGTTACAAATGTAAAACTTATACGGTACGAATTTTGATGCACCAGATGCGCATTTCGACAAATAATGTCTCTTCAGTGATGCTCAACCGAAATGTTTGAAATCCGAAATAACTATGAAGTTTTAGAGCTAAATATAGCCAAAAACAGCGTGCCAAAAAGTGGAGCCAAATTCGTCCAAGTATAAGAGCTATGCATGAGGGAGATAATCCTTAATTTTGAAATGAATTTCTAAATTTTATAACGGCAATTAAATATGCATCCGTATTTTCAAGCTAGTACCGAATTACTGGGCTGTAGAGACCCTCGGGGACTAACAGTCCACCAACAGAGACCTCGACCTCATACATCCTGTGTCAGTTACATATATTCTATATAAGTTATATATAAGTTTTAGTGACACGGTGAGTGTGACCAGTCGACAGGGGACCCTTACTCTTCATAAGCACCTGATCGTCACTCCTCTGTTGTGTCCAGGTGTCCATTCTTGCTCGACTATCTATTTTGTATTGGTTAAAGGAATTATGAGATTGATCACTGTTCGTTATCTTGACCTTTCACGTACCATCAATTCACAAATATGTTTGATCACTTACAGATCATAATATCAGAACGACAAACCAGATTGCTGTCATCCGTAAGTTATATCTGTGATCTTAAAGTAAAATAATGGTAATACTAATAATACCACTAAAATACTAAAAAAATACTACTATTACTACTACTACTAATAGGATTATTACTATTACTATTAATGTAAATACTACTAATAACTATAGTATTAATAATACTAATAATACTACTATAGATATTAATAATATTAATGATAATCATAATAATAATGATCAGTAGAAATGCATTACAGGTAATAAGAATGCCTTCCGTGATACAACGTCATGTCTCTATTCTTTCACCTTTTTGGGATCTTGCCTGGATAATATTTCTTGAAAAACGAAATTCGGATAGATCTCATGAATGGAAGCATTTTTTTTTTAAGTGTTTATGGATAATTCCATTTTTCACCATCCCTGAATTTTTCAGTAAAATCCATGAACAATCGTACTAAAAAGAAAAGGAATCTGTCATTTTGTCTACCACTTCCTGTGTAGACTGGATGCGATGGACAAACATGTTAACAAAAATAAAATAAAAGCAAACGAAACTCGAGCTGTGAAGCTCCACAATGTGCTTGATCCAATGATTACACATTTGAATCACGTGATTTGCTCTTCATCAGCTCAAAAATTATGAGTATTACCCGTAATGTTTCTGAACAAATGTCGCCATCACTGTGGTCTACTTCATGGAAAGCCCCGTAGATAAAACAAATAAATACTTTGGAAAGTACCACACGCGTTTGTAAATTCAAGAGAAACTTTCTTATACCTTCATGCTTTTTTCTTGACGATTTGTTTGACGGAAAAAAAGAAACACATCACAGTCAATTGGACGCCACATTGCACTGTTTAGATCGACTGTTTATATTTCCCACGTTAAATAAATAGGCTGAATTCAAAAATGCATAGAGCCGTGTTGCAAGATATAACAGGACTTTGCTCCTCTTCTCGGTCACACCTTAAAACATAATATTGGTTATTGCTACCACCGGCTTCTTGTCTCCTTTCCTTTCTTCTTTCTATTTTTGAGATCTTGCGCAGAAAAAAAAATATCAATGAAAAAGAACGATCATCAGATATATATTAAAAAAGGAAATCAATTTAGAAAAAAAAGTATTGAACTCCCTATTGTTAATCACATTCTCTGTCATCCCTGGAAGTGTCAAGAAAACTCATCTTGCAGAATACATCTGAAAATTGCAACATTTTTCTATCACATCCTGTGTAGACCGGGCGTAATGAACAAACATGTTGACAAAATATATATCATTATTTATTGCTAATATATTATACCTACATGTGTCAAGTCTATGTCTTTACTCATTTCTGTATGCATTTTGTCAAAGCCATATCTCACGACAGGCATTGGATTTTAGAAACCAAAAAAACAAACCTTCATGTTTCTCTAGACGTTTATAGTGTTTACAACACATACTAAATACAAGGCAAACACTTGATTCATCAGCGAGATTTATAACATCGAGAAATCGGGGAAATACAACGTTTTGTTTAAATAACCGGAAGTTAACGGTTATAATTCCGGTTGTGTTAATTGTTTTTGACACTTCAAAGGAGACCTACATGCAATATAGTGATACAGGTTTCGATGTAAAAGAAACAATTTGAAAAATTCATTCTCTTCCTTCATTCCCGGTGACGACCGAAAGTGACGGCTGGAGTAGTTAACTCTAGTATCTACATTGAAAGTTGTATCCCACCTCTGGTATGTTCAGGGATCAATTTTAGCTCAACTCTCTATTTTGTATTAGTTATAGGAGTTATGAGATTGGTCACGGTTCGTTATTTTCGTTATAAAATATGATGAAATTCCTCACTGACAATATTTTCGTGGTCTTTGGTGATCAGGACTGTCATCAGTCTATTGAAATCCCCATGAGCACGAATAGTGATTCTTGTTAGCTGATCTGTTTTTATGTTCATATGATGCAGACTTTATTCAACACTCTCTATGAAAGGTGAAGATAACGAAGTGATCAATCTCAAAACTCCTATAAGCAATACAAAATAGACAGTTGGGTAAACACGGACCCCATGTCCATTCGATATTCCTGTGAACTCGAAATAATAAAAGATATCACAGAGTCGTCCAATTCTGATTCATACTTAGATATTTTATTGAAAGTAGACATTAACGGCAAACTGACAACCCAACTGTATGACAAAGGGGATGGTTTAAGCTTTTCCGTCATCAACTTACCATATTTGTGTAGCAATATTCCATGATGTTTATATCCCGCAACTGATTCGGCACGCAAGAGCTTGTTCTGCGTATGGTCAGTTTATAAATCAATGGAAGCTACTGATAAACAAGTTAATGATACAGGAGTTTCAAGAGCCTCGATTAAAGCCAACATGTCGCAAATTATATGGTTATTATAACAATCTAATTTGTTAATATAACCTATCGTTGGGTCAAATGCTGTCTGGTGTGTTTCATGTCGATTGTTACAATATTCTTGACATAATTATTTTGACTACAGATATATGAGCAGGATATTAAGCCCACGGTGGGTGAGACCTTTCGACAGGGGATATTTACTCCTCCAAGACAACGGGTCCCACCTCCGGTGTTTCCAAGGGTTTGTGTTTATGTAACTCTCTATTTTGTTTTGATTATAGGAGGTATGAAATTGATCGATATTGGTTATCTTCACCTTTCATCCAATATACCGTTTCCTATATGTGTATTTTAGTTTTATAATTTAAGATATGCAGTTGAATGTTGACATTTATAATTTGGTTGATATATATATTTTTTTTCAAATAGAACAAGAGATTATATAAAAAAAGTCGAAAAGGTGTTACTCGAAATTCTTTAAAAAATAATCAGTATTTGTGGCATTTTTTTCAAAGTTTGATATCTATTTCCAACCTTTTTTCAAACTCCATTGTAAATTTACAGACGATACCTTGGAAGTTATGTGAAATTTTTGAAGTCCACAGTACTCCTAATATGTCCCTTTACATTCTCAAATTTGATATCATGATGATTTTTCTCGTATATGAAGTGCAAAAAACCTTTACTAGTATTAGATTTGTTTTATCTGTAGTGTTAGAAGATATGATTATGTATCTCTTTATGCAATATTTGATTTATGTTGCTTATAATATGTTATTACCAACAGACAAGTTGGGTTTAATCCTTTCTAATTTCCTAATTCTCCTTCAATGTAAAAAAAAAAAATCCCCAAAAATGACATTACTCCAAATCTTAGGTGCAAACCTCTTTAATTATCTCTGATAAAGTTACTTTTCAGGCACTTTTAGTTTATCTTTTTGTTTTCACCCAGTTTAATGCAAGGCATGAACATTCTTTAAAACACTCAGTTAAATTTCAGTCACAATTCAGTCACGGTTCAGTGACAATTCCATCTAGCTTTGATAATAATTCAGTCACGTTTCAGTAACCCTTCAGGCATGTTTAAGTGACAAATCCACTTAGTCTAAATAACCATTCAATCTATTTCTGTGATTATTAAGTCACATTTCAGTGACCATTCAGTCAAATTTTAGTGCATTTTCAATTAACAGTATATCATATATCCTGACTATTAAGCCATATGCGTTTGATAGTTTATTTGTTTTTAGTGACCACTGTGTGGATATTTCTTAATATTCTAGTATCCTTTACTGATTGTTCAATTGTTTTAATGCTATATGGTTTATTCCATTAACTAATTTGTTCTTTAGTTACATAAAAATGACCAGCCACATTTTTGTAATTGTTTTACGTATTTCTTCCAGTGGAATTTCATGATTTCATTTTACTGTATACATTTAAAATCTTATACTGATTTGCATCGCGTTTTGTATGCATACAATATCTGGCTATCCAAATTGCTAATTTCCTTTCCATTAACCACAGTACCTTGTCAGTTTTAAATATAGTCACATGTATCGTGAACTAAATGTTCCTTTTATTTTTTCAGTATCTGTCGGATTTGTCCTAGCTTTGATTGCCACCATTTCCATTGGAGTTGGAGTGTATAAAATGAGGTAAGACAATTTATTTTTCTAAGTGAATTTAGAACTGAGAAGGCATCCTACGCCGAAAAGCATCATTACAAAAGCTTACATAATCAGCAAGCATTCTGAATCCAATTTTCTACCTGCCTATAAATTCCACAGAGTCAACATTTTACTGAAGAATTCAGAACGATTACCAAGTAATCCAGGGACAGAACAGAGCTACGAATTGGAAATGCACCGACCCGGGGAATCTATCTACTTAGATCCGGATTATCAGACCATAGAAGAAATTAACGACGGATACCAAAATCTCAGAAATGAGCTCAACGACATTGAAGATAACAGTGGAATAACGGATCTTAACAGAGGATCCTATGTACAGCCCAATGATGTGATCAAATCTGATGTAATTACAGATGAGGACAACAATGATCAACGTCATTCTTACATAGAAATCGTAGACGATCCAGAGAACTCGAATTTTAGGGGAAACGAGTATGTTACTTCTGCTGAATTACTGTTGAAAACATGCGATATCGACTCGACAACTGAACAGGAGAGAGAAAACGTGTCAGAGATTAACTGTGAAATGTCTGATACAAATCAACAAGAAACAGGACCTCTCACTGATGATTACGACGCTGAGTAATATTTCAATGTTAAAAGTCAAATTGTAACAAACGGAATAACTACTGCTACAGCGTCAGTTTATTTTTGTGCGACGCAGCAAAGGATTGAACATACTTTTAACTAGAAATATCAACCTGTTATTTTGACAAATAATTTATATTACTATTACTGTTAGACATTTTATATGAACACCGCTATCCTTTATGAGGTCAAATTGCCAGCTAAATGTTGGAATTCCCATGTACACTGTTCGTGCTCCTTTGTTAGCTGACTTGTTTTTTTTTTATATTCTCATGAGGCAGAATTTATGCAAACGCTTCTGCATGAAAAGGAAAACAATGTATGTTGTGGCTTTCATCTCGAAATTTACATATATCAAAAACGATTTGCAATAATCATTTTCATTCATATGTCGATTCTATTTATCAATCGACTTTGAATAGATGACACCACAGACTCATTCACATCTGCATCATATTTAGATATATCATTGAACTTACACGGCAAACTGATAGCTTAACTTTCTGACAGAGTGACTTCAGCTCGGTAATCAACTTTCCATATATATTTGAAGCAGTATTCCATTATCACCTATACATTTTTTATCTCAAGTGATTCGATATGAAATAGTTTTTTCCGCATCTGATCAGGTTACATTTTAGGTTAAATCAGGCTACTGAGAAACAAGTACATGATATAGGCGTTTCAAGAAAACAGCCTTATTTAATATAGGTATTCCGCAAATTCGATGGTACATGCAACAGGATATATATTTTATTTTTGTTTTAGATTAACAGGAAATTGAACATTTCAACAATAAAACATGCATACATGCTACCCGTTGGGACACATTCAATCCGAGCTATTTCAAATTTAGAATTCAACTATATTTTTATATGCCTAACCAAACATTTGATTAGAACTTTTATAACTACATATTATGAGATTGATCACTATTCGTTATCTTCACCATACATTCCAAAGTGATAGCATCACATGACTAACTTCATTCGGATTTGCTTCAGATTTGCTTATGACTTGTATTGTTGAATGAAGCGCGATATAGGGTGTGGTCAGCAAAATGCATTCCATGTAACAGGATTCTGTACAGTGATGAACTTGACTATGATGATCCATATGCTTATATTTACGATTATACATGCGCCGTTTTAATGTAACATTGTCGTTCATTTTATTTTTCATGTTTTTTCTCCAATTAAGATTCCTATGACCATATATTTGAATACATTTTGATCACGTGGATGTCCATGATACTTTAACCCTACGAGGCTGTAAATATACTGAGAGTGTCATTTTTTGTTGTTGATAGAGACTGATAATTACTGTTATCGTGTTGTCGGCATTGGTATGTCCAGAAGTCAATGTATTTGTTTTTAAATTGTGTTTAGCTATATTATTTGGATTATTTTGTGTCAGAAGAAAGTAAATATCATGCATCATGGACACTCACATCATGTTTTGGTACATTTGCAATATTGCGCATGATTTTATGTTTTGTTTCATTTCTGAACTGCAATTATTTTTCAACTAAGATTCTTATGACCATATATTTGAATACATTTTGATCACGTGAATGTCCATGATACTTTAACACTAAGGGGCTGTAAATATACTGAGAGTGTCATTTTTGTTGATAGATACTGATAATTAATGTTATCGTGCTATCGGTGTTGATATGTCTAGTAGTGCAATGTGTTTCTTTTTAAATTGTGTTTACCTATATTATTTGGATTATTTTGTGTCAGGAGAAAGTAAATATCATGCATCATGGACATTCACATCATGTTTTGGAACATTTGCATTATTGTGCATGATTTTACGTTTTTGTTTCATTTCTGAACTGTAATTTTAAAGACAACCTTTATCTTTTAATAAATCATCAAGTTAACAAGATTTTTCTTGTTTGAAATGTACTCAAAGTACATACGTTTCTACCTTTAATTATTTTGGTATTTGAAAGCAATCTATATATCAATTCGATCAATTTAACGAAGATGGATTGGAATTTTTCATCTGAATGTAGTTTCTTTTTATTATGTAATACCTCATAATGTTCCATGCTGTGCCTTGACCCATAATCCCACAAGAAAAATACGGTTTTAGCACATTATGTAATTATTATTCATAAGTTGAAAATATTATCTGAAATACATTCTCAATTACTTGGGATTTATTTGTAGCATGAAAAGACAAAGATAACAAACATTGGTCCATCTTATAACTCCTATAAAAATGCAAAATTAAGGCTAGGGCACACATTCGCCCTGGATTTACCAGAGATGGATTCAAAATTACTCATCCCCCTGACAATCGTCGAAACCCATCGCGGGCCCTATATCTCGATCAGGTCAACGGCATAATCCGCATTTAAATCAGAGCGCAAAGAACGACTTTAATTAGTAAGAAGCATATCACAAACCATTTTACTCAATAAGAAGTTGCATGGGTAAATTAGACTTTTATAACGACCAGAAACATCACAAACCAGCTTTTGCGTATAGAATCAGACGATATACAAATACAAGATTAAGGATATTGTTGTAACTACCGCGATTATATCATTAAAGGCATTCCAATGCGGTATGGGTTAGAAAGTTGGGCACTTAGGAAAGGTTCGTCATTATTTTTGTTTAATACACACAGGTAATTGTTGATATCACTATGTTCTAATGCTGTTGATTTTGCGTTTTGTGATTTCAGCTTATATAACTTTCTGCAATGCATGTTTAGAAAGATTTTTCGAATAATGCTTTTGAATCCAGTATAAGTACGGCAATTCACCGTCCAATGTCACATTGACTGGACTATTCTTATGTCCTTATAAACTAAACAGTGGTGTTGAAAGTCTTCGTCTCTTGAAATTGAAATATCGGTACAAGCTAGAATATTAAATGTAGATATGCATCATTTTTGTAACTTAACTGCGTCATCGCTTTGATCATTTTAAAATTTTATGTAACAGAGAGAGAGAGAGAGAGAGAGAGAGAGAGAGAGAGAGAGAGAGAGAGAGAGTGAAGTACAGGGATATAATACATAGGAAGAAACACATCAGTTAGGGAAATCTACTGTGTTCAATGTTTAAAATTATCTCAGGATACCTAATTAGATCGAAATTAACATACATTGTCAAGTACCGAAAAAAAGAAGATTACTTTTTATTTATATTGTGCAAAGAAATCGGGAAATTGCTACATATATTCGTGGGCAAACATCATATCAAAAAGGGAAAGTTGTATCCGTTATTACTTTGAGAGAAAAAATTGGTCGATGAATTGGTAGCGCCAAAGATACTTCGATACCTGAATGCCTATGCTGATCATAAGTTCACAGATATCCACCTTTCAGAATACACCTGTTTTGAGTGATCTCAATCTGAATTGACATTTACTTGCTGTATACAAGATCTGCAAACACCTATATGGATATTGAATGCAAATATTATGATACAAATCAATACAGATTTGGATCTATTATTGATACCGCCTGACAATGGTACAAAACGCAAAGATACTCTACCGACTCGCAGGTTGGATTTACAAATAAGATGATCATAAGGTGGGATAAAGTGCCTTAAAAGACTAAGATCACATTCAGACCCGCCACGAATTATTTACCCTGGTCAAGTGAACAAAGCAATGTGTTATCATAATCAATATGTAAATAATGGTCTAACAATTGGTACGATACATCCCAGACGACAATCTGTCTAGTGTTAGAAAGAACTACGTGGCGCTGCTATTGCTAGATCATGCATTGTGGAACAATGTTAATTATATATATTTATGTACACCATTATGTTGTTTCCAGATTCAATGATATATCATGATTACTGCTTTTATTACTATTCACAATTAACGATGTTTCTTCGCTAAAGTGTCCCGCAGGACCCAGGTTAGAATAGGCCTTAGGTTCAAGAGACAAGTAAATGGGGCTGTCCTTTGGATAAGACCGCAACAATCTAAGACCCTATATCACAACAGGTCTAGCACAATAAAGATCACTGACTACTCAAAGGCCATAAGCGCCGAACATAGGCCTAAATCTTGCAGCCCTTCCCGGCAATGGCGATGTCTTCATATAAGTGAAATATTCTCTAAAAAGACGATAAACACTGTACCATCAATTGATCAAAGGTTTGAATCGCCGCCCGTGACATACCTAAGTCTTTAAAATAGGTAGTGGTAATTTCATCGAAAAACGCTCGGCATTAGGTTTGAATGTCATAGCTCCTCAGAGATAACAATAAAACGGGATACCCCGTGTCACAGCAGGTGTGGTACGCTAAAGAACCTCCAATGCTCAATGGCTGTAAGCACCAAGGAAATACCTAAATTTGAAGCCCTTCACCGATCTTGATGGCATCACAATATGTATGAAAACTCATTGAGAGAGACGTCAAACAAAATGCAATGAATTAATAAATCTACTCTAAAGTAGCTGTCCATGAATCTCTTAATGATATTAAAAAATCAGCCACAATTTATTGATATATTATTGGCTATATTTAGATCTAAAACTTCATAGTTATTTCGGATTTCAAACATTTCGGTTGAGCATCACTGAAGAAACATTGTTTGTCGAAATGCGCATCTGGTGCATCAAAATTGGTACCGTATAAGTTTTACATTGATATATTACTGCTGTACATATTAATACGATGTATATACTAAAGATGACTACCTTCACCTGATCGAGATATAGGGCTCACGGCGGGTGTGACCGGTCGATTGGGGATGCTTACTCTTCCTAGGCAACTGATCCCACCTCTGTTGTATCCAACATTCCATGTGGGAACATTGCTTTCCCAACTTTCTATTTTGTAGTGCTTATAGAAGTTGTGAGGTTGATCAATATTCGTTATCTTTACCTTCCATTTACCTTCCATATTGTGAAACAGCATGAATGTATATCTGCACATGAATTTCCCTCACAAAATTACTTTAATGAAGACTTGAGACATGCCCGGGAGGCAAATGAAGTTGTTAGGTATATGTAAAAAGGTGACGAACAGTGATCAATCCTATGACATATATATCGATGTTGGTCAATGGAATATATCTTAAGAAAGATTAAGATACAATCAATCCGTTGCTGAAAATTCTTGATTGATAAAAGAGCAGATGTATATCTCCACACTAACGATGCCAACATACAATTCTTCCTAAGAATTCTTATACGGACTCACAGCGGGGTTAAGGTGTCCCGAGTAAAATAACAAATAATAACAGCATATTCATCTCAAAGTAAAATTCTTTCAAGCGTCGCACATGTTTAGTAAAAATCGTTTGTCAATACATAAACAAACATCATATCACGTGGGGAAATCCTTTGCTTAACTATTACGTCGTCACACAAGTGACGTTGAGCTATTTTTATCCGCTAGACTTTTAGTTGTTTATCACCTCGGTACAGGTGAAAGATGCATTCAAGTCATTTGCAGTTTGGGCTTGATATGTCGACATTGATATGGTAAATTTAAAGAGTGATACGGATCGGTACAATATCCTCTCAAATATAGCATTTTCCATAATGTCAACTCAAATGTTGGACATTTTCCACATTCACATCCATATCGTATCTAACCGAGGCAAAATATTGTACCTTCCTTATCAAAATCCTAAATCTACAACTAGTTACCTTTCTGAATAAGCCTTGATCGAAATAAAATATCGTCACATTTCACCTGTACCCAGTCGATATGTACATGAGTTGGTTTTCTTTATTCCAAATACCTATACACATCGGGGGCGACATCAATGTCACAAAGTGATGTAAAGATTACTGTACAGTCTTTCGTGCACATACTATATATAAAAATATGAGATCTTTATATTATCGAAGAAAACTGGGGGGGGGGGGTCATCTGACAAACAAATTTAAACACACACAGCTTGAACACTAGATAGCGGTAATAAATAGCGAGAAAATATTATGACATTTCCCCCGCGATACAACTATAGACCTGTACGTCGTGATATACTTTTATATTGTGACGTCATATAGTATGAAGTGCACCGAGGTACAGTTTATGTTGTTTCTTTTAACTTTATTCGGGACACCTTAACCCTGCTGCGATGTAAATAGTTCATTACTTTTATTCATTAAATTATATTACTTAGATATATTGACACGTCAACCAAACTTCGTTATGTTTTTCAAATATGATATCGATTTCAAATTAAGGAAATGGAATTCCAACAGGATGGAATTCATGGTACATGCTATGATGCCATACAGTTACGTGTTCAATGTCCCTTATCACAAAGCATGTGATTGTTGTTATCTATGATATTAAAATGAGGTTTTGTAGATGAATGATGAAACATTATGACGATGATTATTCCAGATCATAAGCTAAAACATGGTCATTTGTCAGAAAGGATCCTGCTATGTATGTTTGTAAGGAATTACCCTGCTATATATGTCTGTAAGAAAGGATAAAAATATAAGAAATTAGTCTGCTGTGTATATATCAGAGAAAAGATCCCGTTATGTATCTTTGTAAGAAAAGATCATGCTGTGTATGTTTGTAAGGAATTTCCCTGCTATATATGTCTGTAAGAACTGATAAAAATATAAGAAACTATTCTGCTGTGTATACATGAGAGAAAAGATCCTGGTATGTATGTTTGTAAGAAAAGATCATGTTATGTATGTTTGTAAGAAAAGATCCTCATGTGTATGTACGTAAAAAAAAATACCCTGCTATGCATGTATGTAAAAAAGAAATATCCTGTTTTGTATGTTTGTAAGAAAATATCCTGCTATGTATGTTTGTAAGAAATTATCCTGCGATGTATGTTTGTAAGGAAATACCATGCTATATATGTGTGTAAAAATACCTTGATATGCATGTGTGTAAGAAACGATCCTGCTATGTATGTATGTGTATATATGAAAGAAAAGATCGTGTTATGTACGTTTGTAAGAAATGATTCTGATATATATGAGTGTAATAAATGTAATTTATGTTTGCAAGAATATACTCTGTTATGTACGTTTGTAAGAAATGATCCTGCTATGCATCTTTCTAAGAAATGATCCTGGTATACTTAAGAAATAAGGTATCATTTAAAAATATTTATCGGGATATAAATACGGGTTGGTCACGTGATCAAATTCCATAAAGCCCGATCTTGCTATGTTTGTCTGTAAGAAATTACCCTCTTATGCATGTATCTAAGAAAGGATCCTGTTATGTATATATGACAGAAAATATCTTGTCATGTATGAAAGAAAATAGCCTGTATGTTTGCGAGAAATGACCCAGCTATGTATGTTTGTAAGAAATTATCTTGTTATGTAAATTTGTAAGAAATGATCCTGCTATGCATGGGTATAAGAAATGGCAAAACTATGCGTGTATGTAACAAATGACCCTGTTATGTACGTTTGTGCGAAATGATCCTGTTATGCATGTTTGTTTGGTGTTTGTGACTTGGTTTGTTTTTTTTTAATTCAGTATAGATGCTGTAACTCGCATTCCTACCTCTCATTTACTGGGATTTATTTTTTTTTTATAAAAGTGACACGTGATTTTCATGGATTTCGTTCTCTGAAACGGACATTTCACTGTAATTTATATTAACAAATGTAACAACGCACCCTTTTTTAAAGTAGGTGTGCTATCGTTTTTATTATTTTTAAAATTTCTGTAACAGACAGAATGAGATACAGGGATATGATATAGAGGAAGACAATGCATCAACCAGGAAATGTGCTTGTTTCAATGTTTATAATTATCTGAAATGACAAACTAATTCAATATCACGTGACATACAGAGTCAAGTACCGAGTTACACTGTACAGGAAAAATACGTTATATATATGATATATTTAACCACTACAGAGAAATCAGGAAACTGCTACATATATATTTCTGAAAACGTTAGATGAAAAAGGGAAAGTTGTACCTATTTTGGTTATGAAACAGTACTCTACGAATTGTTAGAGCCAATGAGACTCCAATATAACAATATTTATATAAAGTCTACTTTTAAGTATGCATTTTTGTGAATACTGCTGTGTAGCATCTGCTCACTTAAATATAACATTTTTTGTATGCAAAATATGCGAACAATTTCTATTAACATAGATGCACATTTCAGTAATCAATTGAGGCAGGATTAAATCTCTAATCACATATTGTTCAGTTCTTAAAGATCAATACTGAACATATGTGTCTATGAGTAACCCGTAGTGAACTGCAGTATTCATACGACTTGACAATTGGTAAAAACCTTGTCAGACTTTCGATCGAATGACAGATTAGGTTAACAAATAAATTCATTATAGATATAATAGCAAGATGAAAAGATGAAACATACACAATTGAGAGTATAGTAAATACAAAGAGAAAACTAAAGAAAAGGTTATATCAGAAGGGCATCCAGAACGATCCAGAACATGTTCTGCCAAACCCCTTTCCTTACGCAACTATTATACACTGTATACGAGTAACTTCAAACGTTCTCTTTCAAAACATATCCCAGTAGTGATATAAATCAAATGTGGACTCTCGATGAAATCACACAAGTTTTCAGTCGAGGCATGACAATGTAAAACTTTTAACAACAATGATTCCGCGTTTGCCCATGTATCTAGTTTGTATTCCTTATATGAGTTATGAGATTGATCAATGTTCGTTATCTTCACCTTTCATGAATTTTAAACTAGAATTTCAATACCATACACATTTGATTTCTTTCATTTTTTTTTCCAAATGGAACTCAGAAATATTTATATCATATGACACATCGTCTAACTCAGTACCTTTTTTTTTATATCATACATTTACTTTATTCATATCAATATGACTTGATGCTGTTGATATGGGAAACAATTTGCGAATTCAGTTGCTCCGTAATAACAGGTATTATTTTCGTAAGGGGTAAAAGTAAGTGTTTAGTGCAGCATTTATTGAATCATGCAATGTATGTTTGTAATGGGTTTTCTTATTTTTTTAAAATCTAGTATATGATTTTATATCATATCGGATATCCAGTATGCATCTCCTTGCCCGTTGACTGGGACATTAAATGTTTTTTTTTAAATGAAACGTGATTTTGAAGGTTTTTATGTTTGAAAGGGAAATATCGATGCAAATTGGGTTGACAAATCTGAATATAATCAATTCTTTGTCAGTTACGTGTGCTTTCGTTTTAACGATTTATATAGTTTCTGTAACGGACAGAGTGAAATACAGGGATATGTTACGGAGGAAGATAGCACTTCAACCAGGAAACTATGGTGGTCCTAATTAGTATCTGAGACACTTCAATTGAATGTGACAGCAAAAGTGAAGTGCAGATATACACTACACAGGAGCTATATTCATTTTAACATTACAAAGAAGCAAGAAAATTGCCACAATATATGCATGTCTAAACTTCAGATTTGTATTGATTGTGATTCTAGGAAGAGAATCCTTCAGTGACTTAGTGGCGCGACAGAAAACTGAAAAACTAGATACCAATATCGTACCGTTAATAAAATGACACTGTCTGAGTCTGCTTCATTCAATAATTTTTGTTATTTTTATACGAGTACACATACGGAAGAAAATGTGGAGATAACTAACAGTGTAGAAGGGAACTGAACTAGAGGGTAATTATCATTGTGTTACTGACCACATCAGTATCCTAGGTACCTAGTGTACTCGTGTTCTTCTTGTCAGTAGACGTTATTAGTAACTCAGGTATGCAAACGTGAAACTGAAAGCAACATAGAGTGATCAATGGTACACATCCTGAACAGAGCATGAATTAAAATAGGACAAAAACAGATCCCTAAATCTAGATGTATATTTAATTGCTGAGATAAAATTTTGAAATTCATTTCAAAATTAAGAATGTCTCCCTCATGCATAGCTCTGATCCTTGGACGCATTTGGCTCCAGTTTTTGGCACTTTAGTTTTCCTAATAGCTCTTACAAGTATATTGTCATTTTGAATTTCCAAAATGTTGGCTTGAACATCACTGAAGAGACATTATTTGTCAAAATACACATTTGGTGCATCAAAATTGGAACCGTATACGTTTTACGTACACATGTGGGATTATATGCCTACCTGGGGTAACATCTCTTGTTGAACAGTGAAACAACCATTGGCCCGATATCCTGATCCGGCAAAAACGGAGTAATACATATTACTTAAACATGTTAGAATAACGAATACTAAACCATCTCATAATCCTTATAAAGAATACAAAAGTTAAGAGTAGAACACTCAGATACCCCGGCCATACTAATGCTCTCTTCTCACGGTAATCAAAATCAAAATCAGTGTGTAAAGAACGGCTTACAAACTGACATGAAATATGTTAGACAACACTTGAACGAATAGCAGTTTACATTTTCAAATGAGATTGGTCATTGTTCGGTATCTTCACCTTTCATCTTTATGAATTTTCAAGAATTTTTTTTCAATTGCATGTAAACAAATTGTGAAATTTCAAGCTCAATAAATCTCAAATTTTACACTAGATATCTAAAGTTTTGTCTTCTGTTGACTTAAATTGGAAATTTGACATGCAGGAATTGAACGGGTAAAAGTTCAGTATAGAACCATTGCTTGGTGCAATTGTAATACGGAATGCAATATCAATATCCAATGTTTCATGAAAGGTGAATATAACGAACAGTGACCAATTGCATAACTCCTACAAGCAATACAAATATATAGTTAGACAAGCACGGACCCCTGGATACACCAGAGATGGGATCAGGTGCCTAGGAGGAGTAATCATTCCCAGTCCACCCTTCGTCATTTAACTGACATTTCATGCACCAGAGGAAATATATTTTTAAAACTAATCATCATTTTTATTAATCCGAAAGCTGTCAGAGAATACATTTCTCAAGTCACAATCAACACATAATGGATATACAGCGAATTAACGATTGTATTAAATTGCAAAAACGTAATTTTAACCACTGAATATTAGTCTTTCGAAAACGGTAATTAAATGTTGTGTCATCAGTACTGCAAAATAAAATAACTATCGTTGAAGTCGCAACTGAACCCGTTTCGGTGTTTCTCTGACTGATTTCTGTTGTCTCCTGTTGTGGTGTGAATTAAGTTCCTGCATCCATCTTTTATTTCCTTCAAAAATTTTGTCAATGAATTTGCCGACACGTATTTCCTTTCAAACAATCAACTGTTCTAAAGAACGATACCAGTAAAATAATTATTGGACTTGTTAAAGAAATACATTTAAAAAACCCGCTCTATTTCATTATGACCGAGTATCTACTATTTGGGAATTAGGATACTTAAAGGTCCTAAATACAGAGAATCCCGGTCTTTTAATTGGTGACAGAACGTCATCTCTATTATGAATTATGTCGAAGATTATGTCAGACGATGGGCTAAATATGAAAACGAAGAAATTGATACATTGTCAGAATGGGCTAAAAGCATAAGAGGAATATTAAAATTACGCATTAGACGTATGAAAACAAAAACACGTACCATATATCCTTCTGTGTTTAGTAAACCAGAAGTGATAAAAGAATTATATAGGTTACATGAGGAATATGTTTTGGTTCCAGCTGACAAAGCTAGTGACAACATTGTCTTTGTTTGTAATGATGTCATCGATGTCGAAAGTACTGAACCTGAGAAACTCAATTTTAATACTGAGATGTCGACGGGTGACGGAACATACAAAACCAAAGGAGCATCTAAGGGTTTCGTTCCAATGTCGCATACAAAAAGCAAAGCAGATGACAAACTTGCGACAACTACGACTGGATTTTGTATTGCAGAGGTGCACTTCGATCCGGACGCATCTGACTACTTACAACCTATGCCAAACAAAGATAGCAAGGAAATTAATTCATGCGTTGGAGAGGTAAACTTTAATTTTGAACACATTGAAGGAAACTCAGAATCGGATAAAGGGATCATTGGAAAAGTTTCAGACGAAAAACAAGCCAGTGCTACTGGTGGATTTTGCATTGCTGACATAAACTTTGATCTTCAACAGTCAGCATTAAAGATGCAGTACTCCTCAGACAAAGGATACGAACGATTGATAAGAAATTATACAGAGACCAACATAAACATACCAGAGGAGATCACAAGACAGATACACCTGCGACATTTGATGATACCGTAGTCGATGTTTGCTTTGCAGAATTGCAAAATTTCTAACAGCTTCTGTTGGAAGCTGAGACGGTGGAACCTGCATCCTCGGACGATTCACATGAAAGTCATTATAACGAGATTAAGATTGACGTTGACGTAAACCTTGACAATAATTCTGACCACATTTCCCAGTGACCACAGGTAAATACCACTTGCTGCTATTTGTGGGAAACAGTTCTTCTTTTCTTCCTTCTGTTTAAATGTTTCCTCCGCAGAGATTATGAAAAAGATTATTTTCTGACTTTTTACAGAGTTATTTAATATACAGAAAACTACCTGAAGCCTGAAACTGAAAGGATCTCCTGACGATTTACCATGCAGAGACATACCTAACTACTTGGTATGAAGAGAATCAACTAACTTTTGTTGTAAAGAAAATACCAGGCTTTTGTTATTAAAAAAGAAAACACCTAAAGACATGGTATAAAAGGAACCAGTAAACACTTGGTATACAGAAATGAAAGTCAGCTTGATATATTTTCTACAAAACTGACTATACAAATCAATATATACAAATTCATCATGCTTTATTGAAATTCTATATAATTTTCACATTTTTTTTTTCATTTTGTATTTTTGTGCTTTTCGTAGTCAACGACACATCCATGTCTGTTTTTGAAATAAAAAACAAGTAATCATAGACATTCGGAATGTGTTTTGGAAAATTTACGAAGAAAAAGTTTCGTTCACAAAAAACATTATGATGAAAGTCTTTATTGTGAATTGCTATATAAATCTTCATTAATGAAATATTGGCTCAACTGTTATAAATATGTAAAATCTTCAATTGATTTAATATTACATTGCGTTGATCCACAATCTTCTGACAAAATATAAACGTTTGATTTCTTGCTGTAAATACTTGTACTTGTAATAATTTTACGTTCAATTTACCGACAGATGTAGATTGCGTTTGTAAAATTTGCACATATAGCGTTTGCTTTAGTATATTGGTTTCAATTTTGGTTATTTGTGTGAAGCTATTAATGTATGATACAGTATACTCCAGACATTGAAATTCATGGGGCGAACTTGAATTATTCATTATATTCAAAGTTCAATATCACCGATATTGAACCATGAAGATATTATTACTTCAAAATAGCAGAGAGCACAATGCAAGTGACTTCACTAGAAGTGAAGTAGACTGTACACATAGATGCTGATTGCCCACCTATCAGATCAGCTCGAGACATCATGCAGGATTTACCAAGACATTTCCGTCGTTGAAATAGATATATAGATAAATAGATGTTTGCTTTCATAACAAAAATCGTTTAATGAGGATGGGAAATATGCAAACATTAGACAACTTGAGATGACATACTGTCAGTATTGGCACTACTTGCGATAAATATACGAAGAAGATACTGCTTTGTGAACGTTTAGACTTGATGTTTGTCTTGGAATTTTAAAATAACAACATCAACCAGTATATCTCATTTATCTAATTGTAATTTATATTTTGATTTGAAAATTTTTGTGCATGTATATTGTTCGTTATATTCACGGGTTTCATTATTTCCACCTTTTTTGGCACGCTGTTTTTGGCTTGACAAAGCTCTAAAACTTCATTGTTATTTCGGAGTTCCAACATATCGGTTGAGCATCACTGAAGAGACATTATTTGTCGAAATGCGCATCTGGTGCATCAAAATTGGTACCGTTTAAGCTTTACATTTTGAAGTTCATGTACTTGTGCTATTTTTTCTGTATACGAGATGGGTTCCTGGTATGTATTCTTTAAAGGATATCAGCCATTAAAACAATGTATTATTTCCCCTGAAGAAATGTTCTTCATTAGATAAGTTTGCCTATTTAATGATTTATCATTCTCGTGCTGTGTAGATTTAAAGTTTTCTATCCCATGATTCCTGCATTCACACGAAGGGTTTGAAGTTTTACATAGGAATTTATAACAAATACACCGGGATATTTATTCTTAAAAACTGGATATGTTTCAAAGTAATATGCAAATATGATAATTTACGGTAAATTGAATAGCTCACAAAGCATGTCAAGAAAGATTAAAGCAGGGTGACAGGACCTAGATCATTATCGAGAAATGATTTTTGATATAAAAGTAGGTCAGATGATCAATGTGGACCATAGATGTATCGATATATAATATTCTGTATTCAAATTATCATCACTACTACTATTGTACTAATTATCATTATCATCATCATTATTATTATTATTCTCATTACAATTATTATTAGTATTATTGGTTCCATGAATTACTGCTGAAAACATTATCATTTTGCACGGTTTTATTTTTATTTTTAATTGCAATCCCTTTCATCATTGCTTATTGTATTATTTTATTTTTATTAGTATTAATCATTATGAAAGGTGAAGATAACGAAAAGTGATCAATCTCATAACTCCTATAAACAATACAACATAGATTGTTGAGCAATCACGGGCTCCTGGACACACCAGAGGTGGGATCAGGTACCTAGGAGGAGTAAGTATCCCCTGTTGACCGGTCGCACCCGCCGTGAGCTCTATATCCTGATCAGGTAAACGGAGTTATCCGCAATCAAAATCAGTGTACCACGAACGGCTTAACCATCGGTATGAAACACGTCAGACAGCATTTGACCCAATGCGAGGTTGTACTGACCAACTAGATCCTTATAACGACCATAGATCTTGCGAAATGCTGACTTCAATTGAGTCTGTTGAAACCACTGTACCATCAACTTGTTTGTCAGTAGCTTACCTCAATTTAAAAACTGACTATACGCAGAACAAGCTCCTGCATATCGAATCAGTTGAAATGTTTAATCATTTCAAAAACAATATGATCATTGTAATTATTCTTATATTTCATTATTCATTATATTTTTCAAAATGTCGAATATTAGCATCGTATATTTAATAAAGGCTTATCAACGACTGAATTAATGTAATAATGTAATGCCGTATGTTTAAAAAATAAAGGTATAATTCCGTTCACCAAGTTACTTCTTGCAGAATGTCCCAACTTGGTTATTAATTGATTTGTTAATTTAACTGACCAGCTGCAATTGTCAGTTAACCAGACATTCCTTTGTAAGTTAGACAATAATCATGATGTGAATGTTGTATTCTGATTGACGATGCCTTAGAAGGTCACACTGGAAATGAAAGTGATGTTTGGACGAAGTGCTATTCCGAGGAAATTCATGATAATTATGCTGTGCAATTTGAGCACCTGAATTGATTCACACTTGTCAACTCGCAAGCAATCCTAGTTGACTGAGGCTAATCCAGTTGACAATGGTTGTTTCCGGTGTGTGTGTGACAATTTCCACTGTTTACCATACAAAACAAATAAAAAAGTAAAAATAACAAACAGTGATCATTCTCATATAAATTATCTAAAGAATACAAAATCAAGAACAGGGCAAACACAGGTCCTTAGATACACGGAATGAGCGTATAAAAATATCATGTTTCGCAAATTTTGAGCAAAACATCAGCTGTTTTGACGTACCATACGCACATGAATTATAATCAACCACACAACTAGTTTGCATACCTCCCCACTGATCAGTTTGAATGAATAAAGGGAATATCATAGTAAAGGGACATCAAAAAGACATGTACAACTGTATGTGATACAGAACACGAATATCTGTCCTATCAATCTACTTATTTTAGCAAGATTAGACAAGTCAATAAGGTTTATGATTCACATGTTGATTCGTTATATCCCCGTGAACCCCAACTTACAAAAAAAAACAGGGTTGTTAACTTTTGTGTCATACTTATATATTTGATTGGGAATGAATAAAAATAAACTAACAACTTAACATTTCGACATTTAGATATATCGTCGACGTTTTGTTTATGAAAAATTATAACTTTTATTCATATGAGGATTCAATATATCCCTGTGAGCTCAAAATAAAAGACACCACGGAATCGTCCACTTCTGCTTCATATTTAAATATTCTATTGAAAGTAGACATTAACGGCAAACTGACAACTCAACTGTGTGGCAAACGGGATGATTTCAGCTTCTCCGTCGTGAACTTCAAATATTTATGTAGCAATATTCCAGTATCACCTGTATATGGGGTTTATATCTCTCAACTGATTCGATATGCAAGAGCTTGTTCTGCGTATGATTAGTTGTTAAATCGAGACAAGCTACTGACAAAAAAATTGATGGTGCTGGGATTTCAGAAGTCTCGATTGAAGTCAGCATGTCGCAAATTATATGGTCGTTATAGCGATCTAGTTCGTTATTACAACCTATCATTGGGTCAAATGCTGTCTGACGTGTTTCATGTCGATTGTTATAGGCCAACTGATTTTGACTACAGTAAACTCTGTTTACCTGATCAGGATACATGGCTCACCACGGGTGTGACCAGTCGACAAGGGATGCTTAATCCCCCTAGGTACCTGATTCCACCTCTGGTATATTCAGGGGTCCGTGTTTACCCACCTATCTATTTTGTATTGCTTATAGGAGTTATGAGATTGATCACTATTCGTTATCTTCACATTTCTGTGAATTAATCTTTCATACTGATATGTAATCGGCTTCAGGATATTAAAATCTGTTTATCCGCGAATTAAAACGACCGCGATTTGTTGTTAAATTAAAAATTCCTGATTTTTTCCGATCGCGAAATTAACCTGCTGTACAGTATTCAACAAGAGACCCACGGGCCTTCTCGCCCACCTGGGTACTAGTTAAAATGTTACTAAACCCAAGGGCTATAGAATCTAGAAAAAAATTCCTGTTCTGAATATCTAAGAGTAAATTCTGATATTCAGCAACAGTATACAGCATGATGCCCTAAAATATGTATGTACACTGGTGAACAGTTTTAGATAATATAGTGTATGTATTGACATCAAACACTGTGACTATTTTAGACCCATCCTATAGTCAAATCCTTGGAGTTGCAAAATTCATTGTTTTATACATCGACCCTTTTCTGTTATTCCTAAATATGCATTTAAATATTAACGATATTTACATATGCACTTGAAGTTGTCAAAACACGGACAATCACGGAATCACAGAAAATACATTAAAAACGCAGAAAAATATCGAATATATTTTTTAAAGTCACGGTTTCAAGGATTCTCGTATACCAAAGCTATGGAAATTTTATTTATTGATTTATCAAGGAATCTATATGAAATATGGATTAAAATTAAAAGTATTACTTGTATAATGTAAGCATTACAGTCTCAAGTTCAGTCCGTAAAATCCACATGTTCATAATGTGATGAAACAATTACAGTGACGTCCCAATGCATGGGTAATATAAGTGGTGATATGCGCAGATTTATGAGCGGAAGCGCACAAATTTCGAATTGGGTCTGTCGTCCTTAAAAAAGAAACTGAAATGAAATGACCAACATTCAGAATATTGCGATTATTTTTAATTTGAACTAACCCAATCGGAATTATAGAAAATATTTCGATGATGAACTCATTCTTCATAAGATGTGTATGAACGTGTCATCAAATAAAATTTTAATGTAATGAGCTACCTTAAAGGAAATCGATGTCTTGATGAAAAGTGCATAAAATTAGCAACAATATTGTAAGTTTCGTAATTTATATCATTTTTCACCGGGACCGGTACTTTTTTTACCGGTTTAGTTTAAATCCAAAATAAGTGATGATTCTTAAATTTGGTCACTTTATTTCAAGTTCATTTTAAAATATACTTGTTTGAAGCATATGTTTCTTGAACATTTTAGACGTAGATATCAAAACGATATCAATATAAAAGTGCTATAGCTTTAATGAATATTGTTTTAATTTTGAATTGAAATTTGTTTACAGTGTGGTCCGTGGGTGTACGGTGAGGCCTAAATAGTGCATGAGAGGTGAAAATTACGATCCAAGCCCTATATCTCAATATATAATAAATGTCTTAAAATCTAATAGAGTAACACCTGTGACTTTTCAACACTATACACGACCATTCCCCACGATAAATTAAAGACTATACTTTTTGATATTAAGACAGTTGCTTTTTCAACAAAAATGGAAAACGGAAATATTCATATCTAGTGATCAGTTATTGAAAAATTTACTTTGTTAAACACCACTCTTATTCCACGCACAGGTACTCTGTAGTTGAAATTAAAAAAAATATGCTAGAGTTCCCCATTGACATTATATTCGTGGTCTTTGGTGATCAGGTCTTCCAACAATATTTTGGAAAACCCATGGACACGAATTGTGTTCCTTTTCTATATTCATATGAAGCAGAATTTATTCAAAAACTTTTAATTGAGAAGAAAAAAATATCTCGCTATGACCTTCAATTCAATATCTCGATATATTGATGACGTTTTGTCTATTAACAATAATAATTTTCATTCATATGTCGATTTGATATATACCTGTGAGCTCAAAATAAAGGACACCACAGAGTCGTCAGCTTCTGCTTCATACTTAGATATCTCATTAAATGTAAACATTAACGGCAAACTGACAATTCAACTGTATGACAAACGGGATGATTTCAGCTTCTCCATCGTCAACTACCATATTTATGTAGCAATATTCCATTATCACCTTCGCATCGTCTTTAAATATCTGAACTGATTCGATATGTAAGAGTTTGTTATGCGTATAGTCAGTTTTTAAATCGAGGTAAGCTACTGACAAAGAAGTTAATGGTGCAGGGGTTTCAACAGTATCGATTTAATTGAACATTTCGCAAATTATATGGTCGTTATAACGATCTAGTTCATCAATACAACCTATCATTGGGTCAAAAGCTCTCTGACGTGTTTCATACCGATTGTTAAGCCGTTCTTGGCACAATAATTTTGACTACGGATAACTCCATTTACATGATCAGAATATAAGGCTCACAGTGGGTGTGACCGATCACTAGGGGATGCTTACTTATCCTAGGCACCTGACCCCACCTATGGTGTGTCCAGGGGTCCGTGTTTGCCCAACTATCTATTTTGTATTGTTTATAGGAATTATGAGATTGATCACTGTTCGTTATCTTCACATTGCACCATGTATACTCATATCAATATGTAATAATTCCCAGATAATGCAGTTTGGAAATGTTGAATTCATGTCTCCGAGTAGGTGCGACATTTTCAAAGGTACATATACTACATCTTTAAAAAAAAAATATAGATATACATTCTTTACCGGTAGTGTTATTTGTGTTGAAGTGTGTTGAATTCATGTCCCCGAGGAGGTACGGTGGACCACTAAATGGGATCGAAAGTTTTAAAGGTACATAGACTACATCTTTCAAAAGTGTCTCCTAATGAACAAAAGGGTCAGGATTCAGTACATTAACATACAGGTACCCCCAGTTAGTGTAAATTCAACGCTCTTAACACTTTGGTCCCCAGGAGTATGTTAGCCCTGATAGTGTATCAACAATTTGATAGGGATTATAATAGCAGAGCCCCGACTACCCAATGTGCAAGTAGTGCAGATTGAAATAGGTTGAAATCACGACCACTGGAGGGTAGAACGGGGTCACAATAGGGTATCCGACTTTTATATCGGAAGATATAAGAAAACGTCTTTGGAAATTTCAAACCATCAATGTTTTATCTTGCGACATTGTATTATAGTTATATCATGACCCTATACGGCTACATTTGGGTCACAATATGGGGTCAAAAGTTTTGACTGGAATAAAGACTGCAAGAAATTGCGAAAACAGATATGAATTTGTGAACAGCAGCAGGCCTACGACCAAGGATATCTATGAGAGCGATGCGGTCAACATTCCAAATATTTTATTGTAAATGAAGTTAAAAAGGAACGAAAAGGACTGGGTACATTTAACACGGAATTCTGGAAAACTATGTAAGTTTTAAAAGCATATGATACAACATGCGGTCCAAAACACATGTATTGATGTATATCTGGATCTCTTTATGGCAATTCATTCATTGACCATGTTTTACACAGAAGAAAAATACATGCATATTTCCTTGTTTATATTAGCATATATATTTCTCTGTTTACATTTGTATGTATGCATCAATTCTTTGCTGCTTTGTACTGGTAGAAGTCTCTCCTTCCGCTATAGTGTATCTATGTACTTCTCTCTGTCATGTAAAAGTTAAGTACACAGCTGAAGATGATGTTTGAAGATTAAGACCAGTATAATTTCCTGATTGAAGTGTTCTCTTCTCTGTAGTAAATTACTGAACCCAGGTTTTCAAACACTGGTTACGTTTAACACCGTGGTTAAGTTTAATGCAGTGTTAACTCCTAACCAAGTGATCAGCTAACGCAGTGATTAAATTTTGTTTTTCCAAAGCATTTTAACACAGTGGTTAGTTAACACTGTGTTCACCGAGTTAACCACTAGGTAATTATTTTATTACCAATAATGCACATTTGCTCCCTATGTAGACAAGAATAATTCAGGTGTACTGAAATAAACGTTGTGTTTGTTGAAGATAGCTATTGAAATGTTCATGTTTGGTTTGTTTCGAAATATATGACAGTGATTGTTGCCCATACACGTATGCTAATATAAGTATATTCATTAATATATGTAATTTGAATAGTCATAGAGCTATTAGATTATTACATAAGGATATATACTAGGCCTAAGCGTGGTCGAGAAAAACGGTGCTTATGTTGTAGAAAGCAGGTTCATTGCATAGTTTATCAAAGTGGAGGAAGGCCTCCGTGGCCGAAGGATTAGAGTATCGCGCTCAAAATCACACGATCACTCACTTCTGGTCGGCGCGGGTTAGAATCCCGTTCGCGCCGGTAAGTGAGAAAGTTTCACAGTTTACTTGCGGAAGGTCGGTGGTCTCTGCCGATGTACATTGTATATAGCTTCTTTCTCCCCCCAATGAAAACTGGGGGTTACCAGATAACTGGAAAATTGTTGAGTGTTGCGGTAAACATCAATCAATCAATCAAAGAGGAGATTAGATGGGAGTTGAACAAGGTAATTTCACAATTGTCTGAAAATGCTTGGCAAGCCAAAATAAGATAATGTATAGACGCACACCCTAAATGTATACAAATCCTAAGTTGCGTGATGGGGTGGGGGGTCTTTCTTTATCAGTACAATATACGGGTTCAATTGATCAATTCTAGTTTATATTTCAACCACCAACCCCTAGTGTTATGATATGGTTTCATATTGTATGTAAAAATAACAGTAAACGTACGTTGTTAAACAGAGAGGTGCTACATGTCTTGAAAATCCATATAACAAATAAAACATGATTTTCTACATTGTTTAATTCATAATCGGAAAAAAAATATTGGAGGGGATTAACGACGATGCTATAAAACAATCTAAATTTCTAGAAATATCTTCATTTTTTTCATATATTCATAGTCTTTTTTTTCACAAAACAAAAACATATTCCTGAAGAAAACGATAAACTAATCTACCTTAATGGTCTATTCACATACACATCTATAGCATTTTATGTCTATGTTTTTTTATGCATTTATTTATTTCATAATTCTTTTTGTTTAAAACATAGTACTTGATCCAATACTTTATTTCTAGTAAGGGAGATTAATCTGGAATATTAACAATGAAAAACACTTATTCCTAAGTCTCTGTTAACAAGTATTCTGTATTGGCCGGAATTGAATATTGTTCATATTAGATAACTTTCAAAACAGAAAATGTGTAAGTTTCATGCATGCAAATCTTCTTTGGAACCTGTTTTAAATGGTACAAGGGTTTTTGCAAAAGGTCAACGACAATGTAGACGATGTTTTAAAACTGTATCAATGAACATTATCAACAAATGACCTAATGGTCTCTATGACATTTGGAAACAAAAAATAGGCAACATTACATTTTAAGCATAGCTTCCGTTGCAGTGTAAAACTTATACGGTACCAATTTTGATGCACCAGATGCGTATTTCGACCAATAATGTCTTTTCAGTGATGTTCAAGCCGAAATTCTGGAAATCCGAAACAACAGTAGACTTTTTAGAACTAAAGAGAAAAGCAATGTGCCAAAGTCTTGAGTCAAATTCGTCTAAGGATTAGTAATATGCATGAGGGATAAAATCTATAATTTTAAAATGAATTTCTAAATTTTATCACAACAATTAAATATACATCCGTATTGTTCAAGCTTGTAACAAAGTACTTACCTACTGGGCTGCATAAGTACTCATAAATGAATATTATACGAGTTTAATTGATATTCCCTTCATTGAGGGTTTATGCCGAAAGTATTTATAGATTCTTGTGCAATACATTCATGATATTTCCACTGACAGAAAAGTGTAACACGTACTAGTTTTTCCATTAGGTGAATTTCAAAATAGTTTACGAATAAATATACCCATGACACGATAAATAATACGCATTCATAGTTCAGTATCAATACACACCTCAAAATGGCTGAGCCCTTGAAATTATCATGATTCTTAGTAAGATGCGCATTGAAGATGGGTTATACTTAGCACAGGTATTGGAGGTGGATTGAAATTAGCATAGCCTTAACACGGTGTTAACGCAAACTCGCTTTTGAAAAAAAAACAACTCAGTTAATCACATGACAAACTTTAACACAGAAGTTAACACCGAGTTAATACCGTGTTAAATTTAACAGCAACATTTCGAAAAGCCTGGCCCTGTACTTCACTCTGTCATGTACATTTGAGTACCTAGCTTAAGATAGGCATTAACGGAACATTTGTAACTGGATCTCTCCTTAAAAAAAAAAAAAAAAAAAAAACAGAGGGACCACAAATTCAGAGGATGGAACTGCAAAAATAAGAGCTCCCTTCAAGAAGTGCTCCATGATCCACTACGGCACACACAATGCTTATAAAATACCTAATGGGGACAATGACCTAGTACATAAACAATGTTTCAGAGTTACTCTTTTTGTTCATTATCGTTCCCTTGTCTTTCGATACGCTCATCAACTGTAACCCACTGTCACCACACATCGATGATATACAGTATCCCAATAGAGGAAACATAGTGTAATCGTATGCAATGTGTTAGCCATGAAAGGCGAAGGTAACGAACAGTGGTCAATCTCATAACTCCTATAAGCAATACAAAATATATTGTTGGGCAAACACTGACCCTGGACACATCAGAGATGGGGTCAGCCTAGGAGGCGTAAGCATCCCCTGTTGACCGGTCACACCCACCGCGAGCCCTATATCCCGATCAGGTAAACGGAGTTATCCGTAGTCAAAATCAGTGTGCCAAAAAACTATATGAAACACGTCAGACAGCATTTAACCCAAAAATAGGTTGTATTGACGAACTAGATCGTTATTATGTCCATACAATTTGTGAAATGCTCACTTCAATTGAGATTGTTGAAACTCTTGTACCATCAACTTGTTTGTCATTAGCTTACTTCCATTTAAAAACTGACTATACGCAGAACAAGCTCTTACTCGAATCAGTTGAGAGATATAAATATCATATGCAGGTGATAATGGAATATCGCTACATAAATATGGGAAGTTGACGATGGCCAAGCTGAAATCATTCCGTTTGGATTGCAGTTGAGTTGTCAATTTGCCATTAATATTTACTTTCAATAAAGTATCTAATTATGGAGCAGAAGTCTACGACTCTGCGGTGTATTTGAGCTCACAGAGATGCAAGGTGAAGATAACGAACAATGATCAATCTCATAACTCCTATAAGCAATACAAAATAGATAGTTGAGCAAACACGAGCAAACACGGATCCCTGGACACACCAGAGGTGGGAGCAGGTACCTAGGAGGAGTAAGCATCCCCTGTTGACCGGTCACAACCGCCGTGAGCCCTATATCCTGACCAGGTAAACGGAGTTATTCGCAGAGATATATCGAATCGACATATGAATGAAAGCTAATATTGTTAATATTCATAATGTTGTAGATATTTTTAAATGTCATAAAGCGAATGAACATAACAATTCAAAATAAGTATAAACTAAGCGATACTAGTAGACAATGTCAGGAAAAACAACAAACAGATACATATTCTCAATTTAAGAAATTTGGACTTTGCTTAATTAGATTTTCCAGTTTATGGTTGCGTTCTCTGAATTTTTTTTTATCATTTACGAAACATTATCGGTAAAACTATATCATAATTGCTCATTAGTGTTGCGAAAACTTTTACATTATCACTGGATTTTCAATGTCTAGTATTTCTATCCGATAACGTGAATTTTCGCATTAACGATATTTTTTTTAAAGCTGCATATTGTATTTTAACGCTCAAATAGTGCATTTATAAACTTTCTACAGCAGATTCACTTTCCCAACAGATCTTAATTTTGTTCCATATCAAATAAAAGTGCCTTGTTGCTTCATGAAAAAAAATGAAGATACCATACAATGACCAATCTCATATATCCCATAAAGAATACACAAATTAAGAGAAGGGCAAACACATGCCAATGATAGAATCAGATGTCTAGGAAAAGAAAGCAGCCCTGCTGACCAGCTATATCCGCCGTGAGTTTGTCATCTTGACCAGGTAAACGAAGTACTCCGTAGTCAAAAGTAGTATGTAGGGAACGGTCTAGCAAATAACATGAAACACCTCAGACAATAATTCAGAGGGATACCCGAGGTGGTTGGTTGGAGTAGACATCTATTCAGTGAAATATATTACTCGGATTTGTTTATTGAAATAAATTAAGGTCCCACTTTGTTTAGGACATCTCAAACTCTTCCCTCTAAAACTCAAAAGCAAAAAAGATAAACAAGAAATATTTATCTACAACTATTGACTATTGTACACTTTCATTGTAGTACTCACTTTAAGAGAGCATCAATGTTGTCTTTTAATTGATATCACTCCAAGAGGTTAAAAAAATTATGAATGCATGGCTTATCATTTTGTATGTTTCATTATTGGATGCGCCCTGTTAAAATTGCGGCAGAACTTTAAAAAAGATAACTTTTAAAGTTAGCCTCTGAAGATCTTAAAAATGCGCCACGACATTTATATAGAGGGAGTTCAGAGAAAAATATATTTTTAAAAAATATGAACATTACCCAAGCATACCAAAAGCATACTAGACAAAGGGAGACAACAGCGCTATGAAACATGATTCGATGAAGTGTAAAAACTGAACTATTATTTCTACCCAAGTTGCACCACGTATGCTTGAGGATGATATTAGTGTCCCACCAGATTCCATTATTAAGATACAACTCAATATGGGTTGTTTTGGGAGGGTTGTCCTCTTGTGACTAATCAGAGCGAAGTTGGGACCAAAATACGATCAGCATATCCCTGTATCTCAGATGTTTTTTTTTTCAAAGGAAAACACAGACGATTTCATGCTTAACATGAAAAGCATGTTGACCGGTGACAATTATATCACCATTTATGAAAAGCATCGCTGTAGCGAATCGTGTCACGATTATCCAATAAATTATTAGATTAGAGTAGGGAAATAGATGTTGAACTGAATGGGGCATTATTTTCAATGATGGCAGGACGTGTCGATATCATTATCGAAACGACTTCTAGAGGGATATTGAAGAGGATCCATGTTTGTCCAACTTTCTTTTTTGTAATCCGCATGAAAGGTGAAGATAACGAACAGTAATCAATCTCGTAACTCCTATAAGCAATACAATATAGATAGTTGGGTAAACACATATCCCTGGAAACACCAGGGCTGTATAGGAATATTATCCTTAATCACTGTTCGTTTTCTTCACCTTTCATTCATATCTTCATTTATATTTTATTTTCCACAATCCCGAGAAAAAGCCACTGTGCATAGAGGAACCTAAATTTGATTTATATTATGTTTGCTTCATTTGCATATCACCATAATGATACTTCGTTATTTTATAAACCAATTTAGTTCTTTTAGTATTATTATATTTTGAGTTCCAATAAATTGCACTAACCAAACATGCTCGAAGATGGGCATAGGTGTAATAAAATTCAACAGAAGGGCATGCCCTGGATCCCAATCACCTGATAATGACCATAACATTTACTGGACTGACATTACTGTGAAAGTCAGCAATTAATCCGTTTTTTCGCGGATTTTGAACAAAGCAATTACCAAGTTATGCATATCTACATGGATACTTGTAGTTGTTCACCCCCCCCCCAAAAAAAAAACTCCATTATTTATAGTAATCAATACTGATATATATAAATATATATATTTAAATAGTGTACAGAATTGCTATCCATGCTATTGATAAGGAAATATTCTACTGAAACATTAAAAATGATTGTTCATGTCCTAATATGCACTTTCTAGCATAATAAGACATGAATTGGCTGCTCCTGTGGTTGATTATTACAGTACCAATCTGACACCCAAGCAGTCCCAGAAAGCAGTCCCGGGGACTGCTCTAGGACTGCTTTCTCAAAAAGTGGGACTGTTCTGGAACTGTCCTAGGACTGCTCTGGGACTGCTCTAGAAAGCAGTCCCAACAGTGCCAGCGGTCTCAGTTATCCTTGGGACTGTTTTCTGGGACTACTTTGTTCAGCCAAGAGTGAAAGAATTACGTAATATTATGATTGACAAGAAATCTCTACTTTCTAACTAAGTGTTAGTGTCTTAACCAGAACAATTTGATTCATGATCACTGTACATGTGCACGCACATGTATGCACATATTTTTTAAGAAGCATATTTTAAATGAATGTGAACAAGTTACTCCTTCATCTCTCCCCACTAAATCATAACTTTACGGAATATTTTACAAGTATGTGTACTTCAGTGATATGTTCATGTAATGATATATTGCCAGCGCCTCTTTGGTTTCAGTGACATCTTCGGTGTTGGATTTTCTAACCCACAATGAACAATCACTCTTTTCGGATTCAATTAAAATTCACTTTATTAATTTTAATTAATCAACTCCATTATAACTCCTATAAGCAATACAAAATACAGGAAGGAGGAAACCTGAAACCCTGGACACACCAGAGGTGGAATCAGGTGCATCGGAGAAGTAACTATCCCTTCCCGACCGGTCACACCTGACATGAGCCCTATATCTTTTTTCAAGTAAATGGAGTAATCCGTAGTCAAAATCAGTGTGCTAACAGCGGCGTAAAAATCGATATGAAACACTTCAGGCAGCATTTGACCCAATGATATATCGTATTGACAAAAAATATCGTTATAACAACCATATAATTTGCAAAATGTTGACTTCAAATAAGACTGTCGAAACCCCTCCACTATTAACTCAGTGGGCTGCATGAATTTAAATACTTACCATATACAGAACAAGCTCTTGGACATCGAATCAGTTGAGATATATGCAGACCATATGCTGGTGTTAATGGAATATTGCTATAAAATTATAAGAAGTTGACGACGGAGAAGCCGAAATGAACCCGTTCACCACAGGTGAGTTGTTAGTTTGCCGTTAATACGTACTTCCGATAAAATGTATAAGTATGAAGCAGAAGTTGACGACTCTGTGGTTTCTTTTATTTTGAGTTCACTGGGATATATCGATACATCGATGGAAATTATCATTGTTGATAGATAGTTAATATCCACATATAATGCTTATTGTAATGTTTAAAAGGAAATATGACTAAAAAAATGCACTAATGATAACTTAACACAGGGGCATGATATTATGATACAATGACATTGTATCGTCAAAGTATAGCTGTAAAATGATTAAGCATTTCCTTGTTATTTAAAACATATAGTAATGTTACCCAAACCACCCAACCTGTTTGATTATGTGTACAAAATACTTAGGAATATATAATCACATACCCAGTATGTTTGACTATTTGTACAAAATGCTCGCTATAACGATTTAGTTCATCAATACAACCTATCATTGTGTCAAATGCTTTCTCACGTGTTTCATACTGACTGTTAGATCGTTCTTGGCAAACTGATTTTAACTACGTATGACTCCGTTTACCTGATCAGGATATAAGGCTCACGGTGTGGATGAAATCCCATATTCAAGCTGATGAGTTATTTGAACACATGCCGAGACTGTTTGGTTATTTGATCACACACCCAGGCTGTTTGATTATTTGATCACATACCCAGGCTGTTTAATTATTTGATTATGCATACCGTGTCATTATCTTCAACTCTGGGATCTTGACCTGGATATAAAACTCGTGAGGAAAACTGTGTGTTACCAAGCATTTAACCTTGTGGCATTAACCTTGGAGTTTGATCTACTTTGAAGAAAACCTTAATCGTTTAAGGTAGGTGTTTCATATTTTAATTGGCAATTCCTTGCGTAAATAAACCGAGTCGCAACATTGTAATCACTGAAAACAACTGGTCGATGAGGGTCAAGGAACCGGTCTTTTTATTTCCCGCTACACTGTAATGGCAGGACAAGTCTAGGAAACCCTTTTATCTGTCTTTGGCATAAAAATATAAAAGAACTATCAAAGTGAAATGTTGTTAACTTTCCAAAAATACCCCTACAATACCACTGATATAATGCATCACTATCAAATTATTGAAATTCCCTGTATATACATAAAGAATGTATAAATTGACTTGTGTTATTATATTTTCATGGTTAAAGCGAAATAATTCAACTTATTCATCATAACTTCCTTTTCTAAGCAAATCTCATTTACTTGTAGTGTGCTAGTTTTTATATATGAATTGTCTTTTCAGAACAACAATCATAGCATCATGTATCACAATTTCAACGTTTAACCATTATGACATTACAGCAATATAATGTCAAAATATATACCAAACGTAGTACCCACTGGATAAAGAACTAAAGGTGTGACAAATATATGTACAACACTAAACATAAATTCACAATATCAGCAAACATATTGAAACAGGTAACCTGTGTAGCATTTGGTTTTCTCATCATCATCTTTAATGATATTGACATCGCACTGGGTATTTCATAAGTCCTTCACGTATTGTTGTAGTTCCTTGCTAAACTGTCCACACGCTTTAAACTCTGGAACTGAAGCTGCTTAGATGTTTAGACAGTACTGACGAAATGTACCCGTTTACATGTAAGTTCCCTACGCTGCCCGCACGACACGGCATATTCTATCAATTCAAGAAAATACATCATCGACAGATATTCATATTTTCAATTTCTCCATAAAATGTGCAATATATCGAAGATTATATTGCAATGTTGATTTGCCATGTACGTACTCCAAATATATCATTTATGCATATTTAACACATTCATGTATTTTTTGTTTAATATATGAAATGCACTTTTATATTGTTGACAAGAAAATTTATTTCATACGTGCAACGTCCTGGGATCAGAACCTCTGATGTTTTGATAAGTGACACACACCCTCCACTCATCAATACATTACACATATTAACAGTGAAATAGAACCTAACAGGCACACCAACAAATCCCGAATGACTAATAACATACGATGAGGGTGACGCATAGCTTAATGCAGATGATTGCTGTCCTATACAGGAAACTAACGTTAAGCGTCGCTTAGTAATAACATTTAATTCAGCAAGTGTATTAATATCCCAATGATTATCTCAAGTGGAGACGGGTCGCAATAGTTTAGTGGTTACAGCGTTCTCGTCGTAGTGGAAAGTATTTGTCTCCGAATATGACCTTAAAATCAGTACCCTATGCTGAGTAGGCAACGGCAGGAAAACGGAACTGTATTGGTACAGCGACGAAGATTATGAAGAAGTAAAAAAAAATCCCACTTCATTTAAGACTGCTGAATGTTTTGTATGAATAAAATAAGAGGACCACAGGTCTTATCGGTCATCTGAGTTAACAGTATAACTAACCCCAGTAACTATGAAACCTATCCTAAATCTCCAATTCTACACATTTGTGTTAAATTCTAATAATATAAAGCAGTATAAAACAAGATTTCTTCTGAATTTAACCCCGTCTATCTTTTAAATATCGACTTACACTAGGTGATGGTGCGGAGTTCTCATATCTCACTCACTAAAAACCAAACGGAAATGTCTGCCATTTATTAATAATTTCTGTTCATTAAGAACATTACTTCACAGTGAAAATCTTGATCTGTATATAAACTACAGGACGAAAACTATGACATGGAAATTTCACATTTTGTCGCTGATTTTCATGTAATTTAAATGACTTGTGGATATTTTCAGCAGTGATATGTGTCGATATAAAGTATGATTGTAATCCTAATTTCCAATACTAAGTGATGCCCCTTATTAGAGATGGAATGCCATATCTGAACTCAAGTTTTATTTACCCTGAATTAAAAGTGAACTTTTTAAACTTGAGGACACATAACAGTTATGAAGATAAAATCTAAGAATATTTTTCATCATTCATTATTCTGAAATACAGGGATCGAGTTTACTGGTTTTCAGACATTTCAGTAGTTTAGTAATCCGACGGGCAATGATTTAATTTCCCGGACCAGTTATCTGCCCTGGAATTTTCCAATGTAAATGAATTAAAACACTTCATTATATTATTTTTATAAATGATAAATGCAACATCAGCGGAAAAACATAACATACAATTTACAACAACAAATCTCTTCTGATCAATAGGAAGTTGTGATGAGGATAGCGAGTCTGGTAACGAGGATTGTTGTTCTGTGCAGGAAACTAAGTGTCGATCAGCACAAAAACAGTACACTAGACATACAACAACAAAGACCCTGTCACCAATAGACGCTGGGATGAGGACATATGATTGGTAAAGAGGATTGTTTTCCTTTGCACAAAAATATCCTTAAGTGTCGCTATGGAAGTACTAAAATTTGATGAACCAAGTAAATCAATATCCCCATGATTATCTCAGGTGGAGACAGATCGCATGAGTTTAGTAGTGTGGGTGTTCCCATCGTAGCTTTTTTAATATGGCCTTGAAACCTGTGTCCTGCGTTGAGGAAAGCATTGCTAAGATATATGACCTTTATTGATACGCCCCTGAGGATCATGCAGAGGTTAACATTGTTTGCACTTCACTTCAGACTGGTGGATTGTAATATGGGTGAAACCGGTCTTACAAGTCACCAGACGTGCATCTAATTTAAACAATATTCTATTAAAAAAATGAATACCATTGGGCAGCAGGTACAGCCTATTTTAGCCCTCTCCCTAATTAATGACATACATGTGTGACGGACCAAAGAATCATAACATCCCAATCTACATACAATGAAACTAAGCCGAAATTCAATACTCAGCTGCAGCAATAAGAAACAAAATGAGTTCAAATTACACAGATGTCCCCAAAAATATTCATATTGATGAAAGACTTTATATAACATTTGTACACTAACACTATATGACTGTCTCACCCGGTCACAATCTGGGGTTGCGAAACTCACAGTTTTGGTACATTATCCTTTGCTTCTTCTAAATATGCATTTTGTTTTGCCATACCATATCATAAAATTTAAAGGAATCTGTTTACAATTATTAGCATAAAGCTGACCCTACCCTGGAATTGAAGCCCCTAACCCTGGGTCATAAAAATCAGAACTCGGTATAGAATTCCTTCTAAAAACCTATTTAGTTTCAACTTAGCATCAATACTATTATACATGTTATCCTTAATGTTTTACTCATACACATTATCTCTCATTTTGACCTCAACCTGGATTCAGAACCTGAAATGATTAACATCCGGTCCAGATAGTCTGCGGATCCCTTACGGCTCCCGCGACCACTTGTTATAAAGTGCAATATCAATACTGATTCTTGATAAATGATCTGGACTATGCATCGAGTCCATGATTTGCAGAAAAGTTATACAAATAAGTGAATAGATATGGCAATTGTGTTATAGCGTATTAGCATATTTTACAATGATTAATGATTAAACGAATACATGTATATATCCATGGTTTGAGTTGTGTTTGATGAGGGATAAAAATTTCCTATATCTGTGTGCAATTCTATTTTCAATTTATTATCTTATTTTTTCACCAATACCATTTCATTTGTTTTTAATCCTTTGAATACAATTTACTTAGGGGTATATTGATGGAAACTTGACTCAATAGAGCAGATCGATACGTGACATTTAAAACTCTATAAAATGTAGATCTTTTACGTTATTTTTTATATCATTTTTTCCCCAATTTTAACTGAGTTACATGAAAGTCAATAGAAATTATTCTATCAATTGTTTTAAGATTCTGGGAATTTTCTCTACGTTACAGTAGGGATCGGGCTCAACATTTCCATTATTTTTGTTGACAACATGCATGAGTTACTGCAGATGATAAAATGATTATGTTTAAAACCACGAGGAAATAATGAATGCATATTTCTTTCCATGGTAGGATTAATTTTAAGTCTACCTCCATAGAGAAAAGAGTTCTAAAAAGTCAGACGTAAATCGCAATCGTAAGTGTTACGACTACCATAGGTTTCGTGAAACGCTCGTATACGTACAAGTCAAATGATCCTAAACGTAATTGTACGTTTACGATCTACGATCGATTAGTGAAACGGACGCCAGACCTACCCGAAGTTATTCATTGACTGTTTCAATATTTTTTTTTCTGAAAATAAACCGAATTCATATTTTTAAAAAATAAACATTTCTTCCAGAATAATCCTACATGGTCTCTTGTAGGGGTCTGGGATTTAAAAGCTCCTCAGTACCCCTTGCTGGCCGTAAGAGGAAATTAAATAGGGTGCTCCTTCGGATGAGACCGTAAAAATCGAAGTCACGTGTCACAGCAGGTGTGGCACATTGCATATCCCTCTCTGCGGAAGAGCCGTAAGTGCCGAACTTGGCAGACATACACCGGCAATGGTGACGTGTCCATATGAGTGACAAATTATTGAGCGGTACAATATAAATGCGATATAAATGCAATAAATCCTACATGGTCATAATAAACCTATAATTTTTTGAGAATCACGTCACATATTAACACAAACGTCGGGTTTTTTTTTGAGAGTGTTCAAAATTAAAATACATGTAAGTTGTGTTTTGTTTGTTTTGAAGACATTGCATTGAGAAAATCGAATGGAATGGAGAAAGGTTTTACAATCATTAGCCATATAGCCGTCATTCTCCAAGAATAATCATATAATTACATTCACTACACCGCCGCTCCAATTATTGTAACGCAGTTACGTGATAGAGATGAAAGTAAGAGGTAAAAAAGTCCTTGTCTTTTGATTATTTACACATCTTTAAATTTCAATAAATTTATGTACAAATGTTAAAAAATACACACATGGGCGGCTGTAGTTATAGACATATACAGAAACATATACACATATTTACATTCAACATATTATTTATATGTCAATGCCCCGACGCCAAACCTACACACCAGGTTTCTGAATGTTTATTTTTTCACAGGGGGGGGGGGGGTCTAGTGCAAACTATAGTGATCAAAGTGTATTCATTCATTATTTTGTGTCTGCAGATTTTGAAACTGCGTTGGCCCTTTATCCAATACTCCGGTGTTAAGAGGCTCGGGTGTTTATTTATTGATTGTTTGTTTGATTATTTGAAGTCTGGTCGTGAATATGTACCTCACATAAACACATCACCAACTGTCTGTAGGTGAAGTGTCACACATAAAGCTCTGGCTCGTAGTTGGTAGCAGTGAGGATTCTTTATCGCGACAACACATGACCTTCCGTTTTGAGGCCATATCCTAATGACCCGTCATTCTTACTTCCGATCGTTTTCTGAAGTGCAGCCACGACCCATTTGTACGTCTTAGACATGAGGCGACCATGATACGAGCGGCGTTCGAACTCAATAAGCGAACGCTCTACCACTTGACCTAACGCGACCATGGTACGGACGGTGCTAGAACTCACCAAGCGAACGCTCTACCTTTGAACTACCGCGATGATGGTACGAGCGGCCCTCAAACTCAGGAAGCGAATGATTTACCTCTGGACTACCGTGACTATGGTACGAGCGGTGCTCGAACTCACTAAACGAAGGATTTGCCACGCGACCGATATGTAGGCTCAGGGTATATCTACTCATATACTTTCAAAAACTAAGACATTTCTAAATATTGATACACAAAATGTGAAGATAACGAACGGTGACCAATCTCATAGTTCCTATAAGCAATATATCAAAAGTATTTTAACAATAAACTCATTCTGTACTCTTTAGGCCAAGTGTATTGATATTCAGTGATTGGCTTAGTTAAAAAAAGATTTAGAAGTTGATGATATATTAACCCTTAGTTTCTGTAAGTAAATGTATGTCGCTTACTTGCTGACTTAGCGCTATAGTGTACAGATAAACACCACGGCAAATACAGGTTAAATAAAGGTTAAACTCTGATTAGTACACAGGATCTCGCAAATCATTAAACCACACACATTTCTATACGTGAGCATTTAATAAATTGCGTAGCAGGATGTTGTATACACAAGTGATTTATGAAACGGAACAGCCTGACCTTTAAACTTGAATAAGGAGATCGCTATTCTAATAACACGTGCTGTGTATACAAAATTCTAGAGCTGGGTTAGATCAAAACAAGATGAGTTTTAAAATATTGAAAAACGAGATTTATATCAATATCCTTTTGACGACCGGAATTTTTCAATAATGTTCCTCTGAAGGGAATTAGGGATTAAATAATATGGAAAATATGATCCACTGTATAAAATACAAACTCTGTACCATGGAAACGTATGTTTCATATTCTACAGAATGAAGGTCAGGATCGGTCCTCGTATCTAATGGTCAAGACACAATGGTCAGTCCTTTATTTTAGGGTGACTTTTTGTTTAAACTTTATTCCTTCACCTTCTATTAAATGTTATGTTTTCTTACGCCTAGTCTTTGTGCGTGCCTATTAAGCCGAACATATACTGACTAAAGTTTAAAGCTTATCACGTGTTTGAGAATGTATAAAATTATACAAAATAAAGGCAGACCTTTGTAATATCAACAATTCATACATATAGAAAGTCACGCCCTCTTATTGATCTATTATAAATATCCTGTGATACCCTCCTCTAGGACCCAGCGCAGGGGATGATACATGTTAATACCATTCATGTGATTATGCCAGGTTGTCCTCTTTTTGACCATTACGCATTTTAAGCTAATGATATAGAACAGGGTCGATCTCGCACAGCATATTTTTTGCTAGACTGTTTCCCATAATCATGCAAAATACTTTGTTGAAGCAAGTAACTCAAGAAAAATATGAGTTCAGGGCAGAACGTAGGCTTACATTTGTGACGCAAACATTAAAGGAAAAGGACGGAAACAACAGTGGCGGATCTAAAATCTTAGGTCACGCCTCCTGGATTGTTTCTACCTACCTCTAAATAGTTTGAGTGCCAATGAAAATGGCTGTTTTCGCACTTCCCGTCATCACGTGACAGGGCGGGAGGTATATATTGTAGTTTGGCGCGCAGATTACATTCACTCATTATCAGGTCGATATACCGAGAAGAAGCGCCTGGCTGTACAGAGGTGGATATTTACAGGTTAGATGTCATTATTTTACAATACACGTTGCACTGTTTATGAATTGACAAGAATGTTGATTGATCGATTGTATCTTGTTTAACGTCCACTCTAGAGAATGTTTTCACTCATATGGAAACGTCACCAATACCGGTCAAAAGTTCCAAACTTAGACCTACGCTCGGCGCTTATGGTCATTCAGCAGTGAAGGTTATTTAGCGTCTCACACCTGCTGTGACACGTAAAATTCGTTTTAAGGTAATATCCGATGATGCGTGACATTTACACTGTATCTACCTGTTTTAACGGCTTAGGTATGTCGCGGCTGTAATTCGAACCCCGACCTTGTGCATGCAAGGTGAACACTCTACCTTTACACCACCACGGGGAATCAAGTAGTTATTTGCATGAGCGAAATAGTTAAAACTGAGATAAATAAGTTTACAGCGAACATCTTAATTTCATTTAACTCAAGGGAAACCTTTGTTTATATATAGAGGGGAATATTTACACTAATGTATAGATAAAACATATGATCATATGTTTTATCTATAAATTTTGAATAAATAACCCATGCTTTATACCATGTGTAATTTTAAATTGTTTCGACAGTTCTATTAAAATTAACCCATTATTCCTCTGTGTGTATCTAATTTTCTATGTGATACAAACAAGAAACCTAGATATGTATATCTTATTTTGTGTAAAGCATGTATAAAGTTCTATTTGAAAAGAAAAGTACCTGATTTTATCAAGAAATAATGCAGTTTACAGGTATTGACATATTTGTCCATTACTAACGAAACATCAGTCAATGTAAATACATTGTTTTAATAACCAGTTTAAATTGATATATTTTTCCAATTCCTTTTTTATATCGACAGTAAACTACTCATGTGACACCTGACCCCAGAGATGGACCCACGTGCTCAGTACGTTCTACTGTGTGACCTCTGTGAAAGTGACCCCCTACAATATTGCTGTGAACATTGTGATATAAATCTGTGTACTGACTGTGTCAGCAAACATCTTTCAGATTCCTCTAAAAAACACAACGTCATGCCGTATCATTTACACCGAAAGTTTATTCCTAGATACTCAATATGTGTGAAACACGCCGACAAAGATTGTGAAATGTACTGTGAGAAATGCGTTCTTCCTGTCTGTTCTATTTGTGTCACTTCCGGTAAACACGAAGGTCACAGGTTAACTGATGTTCTGGAAAAATTGGGCTTTGAAAAACAAAGTTTGAAAAAAGATTTGGAAGAACTAAAGACCAGAATTTACCCCCGATATGAAGAAATGGCGTCCGATGTCCAAAGTGAAAAAGCCGAGTTAGAAACGAATTACGGAAACATGACTACTGCTGCTGACCAACAAGGAGATGTTTGGCACCGCGAGGTCAACGCCATTGTTAGCCAACGGAAGTCAGACATTGAAGAGACAAAAACTAAACATATGGCTCTGTTAGAGAAACACTCAAACGAAATCACGCACAGAATGACTGAAATCAAACAGGTCATTCTAGAAATGAAAAACATTCTGGGCACCAATGATATTTCCTTAACATCTACTTACAAATCTAGAAATGATGAATTCAATAAGCTTCCTTCTAAAATCAAAGTTACATTACCAAGCTTATCTACTCCAACAATTAACACAGAAAAACTTAATGAGATGTTTGGTTCATTATCCTCATTATCCGTTATAACAGTCAGACCACTGCTTGCTGAACCGCGATACACTGCCACAATCAAAACTGGATATTACAGACTACTCAGTGTAAGATGCCTCATTGATGAAGAAGTCTGGACATGTGGGGATAACAAAACCATGAAGCTCCTCAACCTCCAGAGTAAACTACTAGCATCACTACAAACCAAGTCAGGAAACTTACCAACGGACATAGCAGTTACACGGGACGGAGATCTTGTTTATACTGACTATCATAATAAAACTGTAAACCTAGTGAAGAATAAAAAGATCCGGACCGTAGTCATACTACAGGACTGGACACCTTTCTATATCTGCAGTATTTCATCTGATGATGTGTTGGTTACCATGGTCAGCGATGACGGAAAACAATCCAAAGTTGTGCGTTACTCCGGCTCCACTGAGAAACAAACAATTCAGTTTGATGATCAGGATCGTCCATTCTATTCATTTGGTTATTACCCTCACTACATCAGTGAGAATAGGAACCTGAATATCTGTGTGGCTGACTCTTCAGCTAAAGAATTGGTAGTGGTTGATCAGTCCGGAAAACTTCGATTTAGATACTCTGGTCATCCCTCTAATACCAAGCAATCATTTGATCCACGCGGTATCACTACAGACAGCCAGAGTCACATCCTGACAACAGACCATAGCAATCACCGTATCCACATCCTAGATCAGGACGGAGAGTTCCTCCGTTACATTCAGAATTTAGAGCATCCATACGGTTTATGTGTGGATATCAGAGACAACCTCTTTGTGGCTGAGCATCACACTGGTAAAGTGAAGAAAATCAAATATATATAAACACAGTGTTAATTACGCAGCTCAACACAGTGTTAATTGCACATCTCTACACAGTGTTAATTACATATCTAAACACATTGTTAATTACACATCTACACAGTCATGCGTTGATTACAAATATGTTAATTATACCAGTCTCTGATATTGGTAATTAACGTCTGTATTACCAGTAAATGTGTATTTGTTCATGTGTGTCTGATTGAACATTATTTTGTTTGTTATTTGTGTTATGACTTAATGTATATAAAGATACACAATATTTAGATGGATTGATTGTTTATTATTTAACGCCCATTTTAAGATGTTTTACTCATAAAGAGACGTTGCCAATACAAGGGAAGCGATGCAAAATTTAGGCCTATGTTCAGCACTTACAGTTATTAAGCAAGGACGGATCTTAATCGTTTCACAACTGTTATGACACTGGGCATCGGTTTTTGTGGTCTCATTCGAAGGACTGTCCCATTTAGTCACCTCTTAGGACAAACAAGGGGTACCAAGAGCATATTCTAACCCGTACCCTCACGGGAAATGATTTAGAGCACATGCTTGTATTATTACTGAGTACTTACATAGATATGTAGTATACACATCCGGATTTCATCACAGAACTTCGGATACAAGGTTTTCTGTTTAACATGTTAATAAAGAACAAGTATTTAAATCTGCACAATTCTACAAAATAAACACTGACAATTAAAATCATGTGAAACTCAGTTTTCTTTCATACTACAAAGCTGCAAAGAGATAAGGGAAGAGAGCGATCATTTCCCGTGATAAATTATGCATATACGGTGTTCGCTTTATTCCTAAGAATAACACAGGTAGTCATCAATCGCATGACCTATCACCTGACCCACCTGAATTCACACAAGTAATGCTACGCACAGACAACGTCAAGGAGCACGCGGTGGTGGTCAGGTCAGAGGATGTACAAAAACAAGAAGACGATGGAATAACCGGGGAGGGATCCATTACAGAATCGATTAAACTAACAATAAAATACAAACAGACACGGGTTCTCTCAATTCCAGACACGAAAACAGGGAACTCAAATATTGTCATGAAATGCGTGTAGTATTAAAACAAGATTGAACTACCCGGAATTTGATGAACTTATAAAAGATTATGATATATTGTGTTTTACAGACACAAAAACAGACAATTTAGATACTATTGTGATAAACGATTTTCAAATATACATAGACAATAGACATGATGTAGATTCTCGTAGATCAGGGGGTATATTGATTGCTTCCAAGGATGACTTAGCAGAATATATATCTATTGTAAAAACAGGGTATAAATGTGTTCAGTGGTTTAAGTTTGATGGTACAAGTATGAACTTAATTGATATTATGTTGGTGCAGTATATATTCCGCCAGAAGGTGTTATGCAAGGTGAAGATAACGAACAGTGATCAATCTCATAACTCCTATAAGCAATACAAAATAGATAGTTGGGCAAGCACGGACCCCCGGATACACCAGAGGTGAGATCAGGTGTCTAGGAGGAGTAAGCATCCCCTGTTGACCGGTCACACCCACCGCGAGCCCTATATCCTGATCAGGTAAACGGAGTTATCCGCAGTCAAAATCAGTGTGCCAAGAACAGCTTAGCAATCGGTACAAAACACGTCAGGCAGCATTTGACCCAATGCGAGGTTGTATTGACGAACTAGATCGTTATAACGACCATATAATTTGCGAAATGCTGACTTCAATCCCGGCTGTTGAAACCCCTGTACTTGTTTGACAGTACATTACCTCGATTTCAAAACTGGCTATACGCAGAACAAGCTATTCCATATCGAATCAGTTGAGATATATAAACACCATATGCAGGTGATAATGGAATATTGCTACAGGAGTACTTGTGTGTGGAATCAGAGTGGTGTTTAACAACGTATGTTTTTGAATGACTGATTACTAGATATGAATATTTCCGTTTTCCGTTGAAGAAGTCACTGCCTATGATGCCAAATAGCCTAGTCTTTAATTTATCGTGAGAAATGGTCGTGTATAGTGTTGAAAAGTCATAAGTTTTAATGTTAATGTTATTGATTTGAGAAAAACTCTGCGATTTCAAGTTTACTAAAAGTTCTTTAGAATTTATTAGAAACCACATTTGATTAACACCACTTCTGGCATATGTAGTCGCAAGGTAGGTTTGAATTTTCTCCTTCACAGCTGATAATATTTTCGTGAGAAACAAAGTCAGGGGCTTGGTAGAGCACTTACTGGATCCAACAATGTATCATTTTTTTGTAAGGGTTTTCATGTAGTTATGAAATCCAGTATAGGTAGGGTAACTCATATTCATTCGACCCATTGACTGGGATATTAAATGTGTCTAAAACTGAAGCATGGTTTTGAAGAATTTCATCTTTTGAAAGGGCAGTTGGAGTATAAGTATGATTACCAAGAGTGGAATTAATGCCAAGTTCGTTTAAAATACAGTTGTAATAATGAGCCTTACAAACAAAGACAATGTTGTTACTAGCTTTGTCAGCTGGAACCAAAACCTATTCCTCATGTAACCTATTTAATTGTTATCACGTCAGGTTTACTAAACACAGTTGGATAGATGGTACGTACTTTTGTTTTCATTGTCTAATGCGGGATTTGAATATCTCTCTTATGTTTTAACCCAGTCTGATAATGTATCAAGTTCTTCTTTGACATAATCTTTATGACAAGCAATTATCATATGCAATTTCTCCCATATTTAGTGTTTATGGTATTCTATGATTATATGTACTTTAAGCTATATTTTAATGTTAATGACAAGCTATGATTGTATGTAATTTAAGATATACTTTAATGTTAATGACAAGCTATGATTATATGTGATTTAAGCTATACTTTAATGTCAATGACAAGCTATGATTATATGTGATTTAAGCTATACTTTAGGGTTAATGACGAGTTATGATTGTATGTGATTTAAGCTATACTTTAATGTTAATGACGAGCTATGATTGTATCTACTTTAAGCTATACTTTAAGGTTAATGACGAGCTATGATTGTATGTAATTTAAGCTATACTTTGGTGTCTATGACAAAATAGGTACATGTTCAATCTAACATAGATTCATTGTTTTTGACAAGCTATAATGAAATGTAATTCAATCTTTTCCAAATTTGGTTTTGTGTGAATACGGAATGATTGGTAGTTTTCTTCAATGAACGAAGCTTCCAGTTCAGTGACCGTGTCGTTTTAAGTGCACCAGTATTTCAATATAAGTCATTTGAAATACTGTATATCACTTTAATTTCGCGGTACTTTAATTTTGCGACAATGCATTGCTGTATATTTTCACTAGACATAACTTACGCAAATCTGCATCTACATGTATTGCCTAGTTCTTTTACATGTATTTGTAATAGTTTATTTACGAGAACTACATTTTCTTGATTGGCTAGTACCGCGAATTTCCACGTAAATGATGTTCTCGGGGAAGCAATGTGATTCACGGTAAACTGGGGAATAGTCTTGGGTGGCATCTTACAGATTGAGACCCTGCAATCTAAATGCATATCACAGTAAGAGATGAAATGAAAAGTCCAATGTCTAACAAAAAACTAAACTCGCATCTTTTTCACCAAGGCCCCCAGCTCCTTTACAACTTAATATGATGAATGTTGAAATTGATCGATTAACAAGTAAAAGCATACAACTACATACAAATACATTTTCTAGTGTTTATTCACAAGTGAATATGCAAATTAAAAATATTAAATATTGATTAAAAGCAATTATTCTTGTGGCGTTTAACAGTCGCTTTCTTTTTTTTTTCCTATGGAGTGTAATCGGTGTCGGTTGACAGAAACTTATGGGATATTTTAGCCTCTCTCCTCTTAAATATTTGAATTTAGATTCTTATCTGACATCGAATTTTTTATCTCCTCCCTAAAAGTATCTTCTTTACTAAAACTGTTTTAAATCTCTATGCTCTAAATCAAAAATGCATTTTCTTTTCTGCAATTTTGATAAATGTGTATGCAGATTATAGAAGACATATAAATCAAGCACATTTGTTTTTAAAATGCTCATTTATATCAAAATAAATTGCTACATCTTGTCATTCACAGTCAAGGTAGACAAATCACGAAATAGTTTTCAGCAACTAGGGATACTGCAGATGCTCCAGCGTTTGTTTGGGTTGACAGTGTAACACCACGGGCCGCTTTCGCCGTCCGGGTTTCGACAGTAGTTACTCTGATCGGAAAGGTAAGTAAGACTATGCGCATGCGGATACTGACTGTCCCATCTCTGACAGAGGTCTCCGGTATCGGCGAAATTTTGTGTTCCGGAATACTGCCTGCCTGTAGGATCCACAGGTGTTAGGCACTCCAGTTGAGTGGTGACTGAAAAACAAGATCAATATTTATATTCCGAATGGTGATTGTAAAAAGTAACAGTTGACTTATAACCCGAGTGGGGATTGTAAAAAGTAACGGTTGAATTACAACCCGATCGGTGATTCAAAAAATTAACAGATAAATTTATAGCCCGAGTGGTGATTACAAAAAGTAACGGTTGAATTATAACACGAGTAGGGATTGTAAAAAGTAGCAGTTGAACTATAAGCCGAATGGGGGTTGTAAAAAGTAACGGTTGAATTATAACGCGAATGGTGATTGTAAAAAATTAACAGATAAATTTATAACCCGAGTGGTGATTACAAAATGTAACAGTTGAATTATAACCCGATCGTTGATTGTAAAAAGTAACAGATCGAATCTATAACACGAGTGGTTATTGTAAAAACTAATAGTTGTGTTGCAACGCGAGTGATGTTTGTAAAACGTAATAGATCAAATAATACCGAGTGGTAATTGTAAAAAGTAATAGATCGAATTTACATGTAGTGGTGACTGTCAAGAAGTTATATCCTGATAAATATTTTTAGAGATCGACTTTATATCCCAACAGGTTGACTGCATAACAAGATAAGTGTACACAACAGTTATTCAATGAATTGAGGAGGTTGGGCAACAAGCTTAATTCATACCTATTTTTGATTAAAATTACGACTGACTGATAGATCGTACTGGGTTTACGGTGGTCACGATAATTAAAATTTACAGGTTTCCAGTTTACCTGATGACCCCCAGTAACCTGCTCTTTACCACCGCGGTGGTTAAACTGTAGAGCGCTTGCCCCGCTTGGGGAAGGTCGGGATTTTTATTCTGGTCGCGATAGACCTATATCGTTAAAACAGGTAGTGACAATTCCGCCGCCAAACGCTCGGCGCCAGGTGTGAATATCACGGGTCATCGGTTATGCCCTTAAAAAATGGTGTTCCGTGTTACAGTTGGTTTGGCACCCTAAGGAGCACTAATTGCTCGATGGCCGTAAACACTGAGCATAGACCTAAATTTCAATTCTTTCACCAGTAATGGTGACGTCCCCATATGAGTGAAACATCCTCGAGAGGGGTATATTGAAAGTGTTGAAAATCTACATTTATGCATCATTAGAATTGTATCGATGGTGATTGTTTTGTGCTAACGCCTAACCTGTTACTATACTTTTTTAAAAATATCATCCGGTGGTTTATCTCTTTTCCGAAAATTAACTTTGAATCAACCATTACTTAGTATGTATGTCTACAGCAAGTTCAACCGCGGTTAAAGTTTAGTTACGAGCCTGGGGGGTCGAGAATGACTATATGCTGCATAATACATTGCAAACTTCACACCGCAATAGGTTTTCATGAAGCACGTTTATGAATATTTGAATGGGTTTAGAGCATCTGAAAGGTGACGATAACGAGCAGTGGTGAATCTCATAACTCCCAAAAGCAATACAAAAAATAGAGTTGGGAAACACGGACCCTTGGATATACCAGAGGTGGGAACATGTGGCTAGGTAGATCAAGTATCCCCAGCCAAAAGGCCACACCCGCCGCAAACTCAACATCCCGGTCAGGCAAACATAGTTCTTCGTAGTTAAAATATGTGTGACAAGAATGCCCCAACATCGGCACGAAAAAAGCAGACGGCACTTGATCCAGTGATATGTTACATTGGTAAACTAGATTGTTATAACGACCATGGTATTTGTGAAATATAATATGCATTCTACACTGATTTCGGTCAAATTCCCCAACTGTTGAAATATACACACTATATTAACCAGGATTGATATGAGCATTTTTCACAACTACGTCGCATTCTTGAGAAAATGTCCATCATTACGATACTTAAAGATATCAAATGCGAACACGCTGAACATATCTATATTGTGTTATGATATCTTGGTGACATCATTAATTTTCTGTCTTTGATACAAGGCAGTGAACTGAACATATCTATATTGTGTTATGATATCTTGGTGAGATCATTAGTTTTTTATCTTTGATACAAGGCAGTGAACTATTCGTTTATGAGATGGACAGTTACCGGTGTGTGATTCTATTGCTGTAATTTTATAACGGTGAATATATGTCGTAGAAAACTTCTTACCACAATCAGGAATATCGCAATAATCCCATCGTACGTGTGGGTCTGTGGTATAGCACCAGAGTGATGCTTCACCATCCGGGTTCCTGCAGTAGTTGTTTGGTAGATCTGTCCCTGTGCTGTGAGGGTGAGGAGATTGAGATCCCCAGTCCTGGCACGTCCTCCCAGTCTTTGTCACGTGAGTATCTCCCGTATAGTCACTACCAGTAGGTGAGTTCTTACAATTCACGTCGCTAAAATCTAGATATATAAAAGTAAAGGCATGTTTCAGTCGACACCCTCTTCAAACATCTACACACATAAAAGACTATTACAATCAATATCTTCTTCAAACATCTACACACATAAAAGACTATTACAATCAATATCTTCTTCACACATCTACACACATAAAATACTATTACAATCAACATCTTCTTCAAACATCTACACACATAAAAGACTATTACAATCAACATCTTCTTCAAACATATACACACATAAAAGACTATTACAATCAACATCTTCTTCACACATCTACACACATAAAAGACTATTACAATCAACATCTTCTTCAAACATCTACACACAAAAAGAATATCACAATCAGCCCCCTCTTCACACATCTACACACATAAAAGACTATTACAATCAACATCTTCTTCACACATCTACACACATAAAAGACTATTACAATCAACATCTTCTTCAAACATCTACACACATAAAAGACTATTACAATCAACATCTTCTTCACACATCTACACACAAAAAGACTATCACAATCAACACAGTCTTCAAACATCTACACACAAAAAACTATTACTATCAACACCCTCTTCAAGCATCTACACACAAAAAACTATTACAATCAACATCCTCTTCAAGCATCTACACACAAAAAAGACCTCCTAATACCCTCGTCAAAATCCACACACAATAGGGCTGTAATATTCAACATTCTTGTTGAGACCTGCATAGTAAACTTAAGTGTGAATACCAGCGACCTTGTCAATAAAGTACAAGTCTCACAAGGGATCAGTGGGCAACATGGCTAATCCGAGCAGCGCGTTGCTTAGCAATAAACAGGCTTGAGCAGAATTATGATATTTCAAGCAGTTCGGTTCCGAACAGTAATTTGTTCAAATGTAATGAATGAATTTTCATTATGAAACTCAATCCCAAACATATCAGGAAGTTTTCAGGTAAATTTCAGCTTTTCCGGCTCAGTAGTTCTTGAGCAGAATATATTTAAGACCCAAACCTATTTTTGAGACAATCTCCCATTTGAAATGAGCATGATACTCCATTTCAACAAATTTCAATTTACGTCCCCAAATGCTGATCTGCTTTAAGTTTTATAAAAATCAGTCCAGTCATTATGGAGCGGATTTTCCTATGTATCTTCATGTAAAACTTTGATCCCCTATTATAGTCCCGCCCTACCCCTGGGGACCATGGTATTCAAAAACTTGAATCTCTAGTATGTCAGAACGCTTCCAGGTACTTTTCAGCTTTTCTGGCAAAATCGTTCTTGAAAAGATTTTTAAGGACCCTGCAGTATTTTTTTTTTTTTTTTTTTTTTTTTTGCATTTTTTCATCATCTCCTATTTGATTGGGACGTGGTCCTTCATTTGTATAAACTTCACCCTAGGATGTTTTATGCCACGTTTGATTAAAATTGGCTAAATGGCTCAAGAGAAGATGCAAATGTAAAAAGTTCACATCGACACCAACGACGACGTAAGAGAATCGGACAAATGTGGAAAAAGAACCCTGCTAGTCGTCGGCTCCGGAGAGCTAATGGAGCAGTGAGATCAAAGAAGTTTGGAATTTCAAAAGAAATGTTCCAACAATAATCAAGTAGACTACACAATTGATAAAGTCAGATGGAATCCCCCAATTATCATTTAATGGCATTTAAAGTCATTACAAATTATCTAATAAAACATATTACAAACACGTTCATTTTTATGAAAACAAAATTTATGATACTATAGGTAAACTCCGTGTTTTTTTTTTTGTGTGTGTTTTTTTTTGGGGGGGGGGGGTTCCATTTCCTCAAATATAATTGGAAATACTATATTTGATTGCCAGCCTGTAAGGTGGTTCCGTACTCGCACTATTATCTGATGTAAGTTTACAATGTGCATTTATTTCAATTCATTAAAGTTAAAACTAGCAGATTATCAAATGAATTATATAAATTATCTCACGCTTTAGGTTGTGAGATATGCATATTTAATATCTTACAATGTATTAACGTCAGAAAATTGCAATTTCCTTCATGTGTGTTATGAAAATTTCACAAACACTTGTTAAAACGAAATATTTTTCATGCTTGAAACAGTTACATTACAAAACTATTCAAAAATGTCTGTAAAAAATAAAGAAAACCTATCGCATACTGAATTTGATAAAGGACTCAATAACAAACAAAACCTTGGATTGAACATTTTGAAACATGTCTTTTATCATTGACATAGAACGTATATTTAAAGTTGATCGATTCTTATGTTATGTCATAGGTTTTTGGAAAATCTTTATTTAATTGCATTTTGCGTATGATACAAATATCTCTCTCAGGGGAATTTAATTCACTTAATAGAATAAAAAAATGGTAAACTGTTGATACTGAAAAAGTTTTTAAATTTCAAAGATAATCAATTATTTATAATTCTAAAAATATTGTCAAGGGCAATAACTCCTATGATGAAATTCCCTCTATTGCATGTCTATGACACAATGACTCCCCTAATATCCACAATTACTTTATATATATCTATGAATTACCAGTGTTCTTAAATTGTTGTATTTAAAATGTGTCATTTTAGCAGGTATTTATTAAATTTCATTATTCTGTTTGACGAAAATGTGTATTTTTTTAAATGTTGATATATAATTCCGTTTTGTATGTCTAACATCTTTAAAAAGGTGACAACATACTCATTTTATTTGATTATTAATAAAATAAACTATATTGAGTAGAAATTATATTAAAAAGTTCTTTTTCCACTTTTGACCATCAATATGAATGAAAGGTGAAGATAACAAACAGTGATCAATTTCATAACTCCTACAAGCAATACAAAATAGATAGTTGGGCAAATACGGACCCCTGGACACACCAGAGGTAGGATCAGGTGCCTAGGAGGAGTAAGCATCCCCTGTTGACCGGTCACACCCACCGTGAACCTTATATCCTGATCAGGTAAACGGAGCTATCCGCAGTCAAAATCAGTGTGCCAAGAGTGGTTTAACAATCGGTATGAAACACGTCAGACAGCATTTGACAGCATTTTACCCAACGATAGGTTTATTGGTGAACTATGTCGATATAAGGACCATAGCATTTGCGAAATGCTGACTTCAATCGTGACTGTTGAAACCCTTCTATGATCAATTTGTTTGCCAATAACTGACCTCGATTTAAAAACTGACTATACACTGAACAAAATCTTGCATATCGAATCAGTTGAGATATATACCACCATATGCAGGTGATAATGAAATATTGCTACATAACTATGGGAAGTTGACGATGGAGAAGCTGAGATCATAATTTTGATACATCATTTATTCTTATGACGTCACATAAGGGTGGAACTGCTTCAACAGTATTTAAGGGTCAATGTAATTCAAAGTAGTTACTAAAAGTAAATTGACTGTATATCTGGTTGAAACTGCAAAATGAAAAACAAAAAAATGTAAAGACAACGAACAATGATCAGTTTCATAAATTCTATGAAGAGTACACATTTGGGGGGTAGGGTATATCCAGACATATTGTCAGGTACTTAGGATAATTACACATCCCCTGTTAATCACAAATTGAGCGTTTGATCATTAATCTACCGTTAACGTTGTAGTGGTTCTGAAAGTGTTGAGTTATAACTCACACATATTTCGTTAACAGTATTATCAAATTGCTATGCTAAATAATGTCTACAGTAAACAGACGATCAAGTCGATAGGGGATGTTTACTCCTACCAGGCGCCTGATCCCACCTAGTATATACCCAGCTCTTTTTGTATTCCTTTCTGTTCGTTATCTTCAACTTTCATTGTATAGTCAACGGTTTACAACAGTGAAGGAAATATACAAATATACACACATATACAAGTAATTTACTAAAGAATACAGGTATTTACTGAAGTACAGTAATTGTAATTATTCACAGTAACATTAGCCAGGTATTCACTGAAATATAGTAATTGTGACTGTTTTTAATAATATCCAGTTATTCACTGGAATGTAATAATTGTAACTATTTTTAGTAACAATATTCAGGTATTCACTGAAGTACAGTAATTGTAACTATACATAGTAACATCCATGTATTCACTGGAATGTAATAATCGTAACTATTTATAGTAACATCCAGGTAGTCACTGAAGAACAGTAATTGTAACTATTTATAGTAACATCCAGGTATTCACTGAAGTACAGTAAATATAATTATTTATAGTAACATCCAGGTATTCCCTGAAGTACAGTAATTGTAACTATTTATGGTAACTGTGTTAAGATAGACAGGCACCAGTGACACTTATAAACGTCACATCTGTATATAGTTGCGCACCTTGAATATCTTGCACATTTTCCTATTTCGTAATGAGTAACTACTTCACAGAAATATGATGTAAATAGAAATAAATTGAAGATTTACTTAAAAAGAGATTTGAATGCAACTCTTTGGAAATCAAACTTGTAGTAGATAAGATTGGTAAATATGCAGTAATTATGCATATAAACTCAAAGAACATCATATCAGTAATTATTTTCAGTATATGCCGAGTTTTACCCTCTGTTTCACATCTTTCTCCCTTGAATCCAGACAGGCACGTGCATGTATAAGAGGACCCACTGACCACACACTCTCCTCCGTTCTTGCACGGGTTTGAAAAACACGGTGAAGCAGCTGAAATTCAAGAATACGATATATTGAAATGGATTAGATATATGGAAAAAATATGCTGAACAATGATGAACCTCATACAAGGTGAAAATAACGAACAATGAACAATCTCATAACTCCCACAAGCAATACAAAAGAGATAGTTGGGCAAACACGGACCTCTCGACACACCAGAGGTGGGATCAGGTGCCTAGGAGTAAGCATCCCCTGTTAACGGGTCACACCCGCCGTGGGTCTTATATTCTGATCAGGTAAATGTGATTATCCGCAGTCAAAATCAATGTGCCAAGAACGGATTAACAATCGGTATGAGTCACGTTAGACAGCATTTGACCCAATGCCTTTAAGGAACACAAAATAAAGAGACTGGCATACCCTTACTCCTGGCTATAAAAGGAGTAGGATCAGGTGCGTCTATGTGACCACCCCTTGTTGACCCGAGACACCTACCCTGGACCTTATATATTTATCACGCCAGACAGCATTCGATGAAATGAGCAAGCATCCCCTGTCTACTAGTCACACGCGCCGTGAACCGTACACGAGCCGTATGTCTTGATCAGGTAAATAAAGTAATACGTAGTCAAAAGCATTGAGCCAAGGCCGGCCTAACAATCGAGAGTGACCGATCGAACAGGGATGCTTACTCCTTCTAGGCACCTGATCCCACCTCTGGTATATACAGGGGTACGTGTTTGCTCAACTCTTTATTTCGTATTCATTATAGGAGTTTCGAGAATAATCACTATTAGTTATCTCCACCTTTCATATACATAGTTAGGATACCTAGATAAGTTCATTCAAGACTGCATATAAGGATACGGTTTTGCAATGTAACGAATGTAAGATAGGTATATACTAAGATCTGGTTACCACAAGATGGAATGTCGCAATATTCCTTGACCGGTCCGAGTTCTCCCTGTACGTAACACCAAGGCTTGGGAGAGGAATCCATATTCCTACAGTAATTGGAATCCTCATTCATTCCTCCTGAAATTACATTACTTTGACTTAGTTCTCAGACATATTCGTTTTTACCCCCATACCAAAATATGTCGATGATGTTTAGTTGATATTAGAAATGTATTTTGCAGCAGAATATTCGACCTTCTGTCCAGGGTAAGCACGCTTTTCCGGATGATGCCATGCTCTTTTTACCGCCATAATCTATACCTCTTCCAGTCATTATGCACTCTTGCTGCAATTTCTCTGAAAGCAAAGAAAATTCTTGTCTGGGTATGTATACTTCTTTTAGCATAGTTGTCATTCTTAATCTACCGCTTTCCCTGCGCCTTCTCTTAGACATTTATTTTGATGTATACCCAGATAGTTACATGTTCAATCTGGTATGGAAAATAATTTTCCTTCTTTGTATTCTCTTCAGGAAAGTAGAGTTTAAATGGAATATAAGTATTTTTAGGAAATTAAGCTGTACAGTCTAGTAACTGCCATCGGAAACATGGGGTTCTTTATCAATAACACGTTCCATGGCGATCCGGGTTAGGGTATGTCCTTAGTACCACTTGTTTGTTGTAATGATGAAGTATCCGTATGTGGGAAAATCTCGAGTGGGACGTTAAATAATCACCACCTTGATTATCAACACTAGACTAGTTGACTGATTATATCTCGTTTAACTTCTATCTCGAGAATTTTTCACTCATATGGAAACGTCACCAAGACAAGTGAAGGGTCTCAAATTTAGGCCTATACTCGGTACTTACGGCCATTGACCAGTGAGGGTTCTTTAGCGTGCCGCATCTACTGTGACACGGGGTATCTGTTTTTAAGGTCATATCCGAGGACCCGTGACATTCACACCTGATAACGAGCGTTTGACGATGGAACTGCCACTACCTGTTTGAACAACTTAGGTATTTTGCGACCGGGATTCGAACCCCGGCCTTCCACATGCGGGGCGAACATTCTAACCTCTAGACCACAGTTAACACTAGAAATTATTATGTTCCCCTTTCTGAGTCAGGAACCGAATAATTCATGATAGTGGTTGATTTGTTGTGTATTGTTTAACACCCCGCTCGAGGATATTTCACTCATATGGAGAAGCCATCATAGCCGGTGGTGAGCTGTAAATTTAGACCTATGCTTGGAGCTTACGGCCTTTAAGCAAGGAGCGATCCTTGTCGTGCAACACCTGTTGTGACACATGGTCTCGGTTTTTGTGGTCTCATCCGAAGAATCGCCCCCATTTAATCGTATCTTGCAACAAGCAATGGATACTGAGGATTTATTCCAACCCAAATCCCTATGTATATTCATGATAATGGGTGTGTGAAGAATGGTATATGTTCTCACCACATTGTGGAACGTCACACAACTCCCATCTGATGTCCGGATCTTGTGTATAACACCAGGGCCCAGCACTGCTGTCCGTGTTTCTGCAGTAGTTCTCGTCCATGTGTAGGTAATTAAATTTATGAGGGTGAGGAGTCTGTGCGTCCCATCTCTGACACGGTATCCCAGTCTTGGTGTGACTGACTGTCCCGCTGTAGTCCGACCCTTTAGGTGTGTAGCTACATTCCTTTGCAACTTTTAAAATGAATGCATGATGTAAATCAATTGTCATACCCCTCTATAGCAAAAATGAGAAATTTCCTTCTCGCCTGTCTGTAATTTCACAGGCTAGATGATAAATGAAATATGATTTGAGCTATAGCAACTATCTACGGTTAGTCTCTATGATAACGCTTACGTCATAGCTTTTTTCCAAGGAAGATTTGACAATATATCTTTACAGAGCTTCGTATTTTATTTTTCTACTAATACATCGTATAGCATCGAATACGGCCAAAAGACAGCTAACTTGCGATATGTATGTTTTCTTGATGTTTTATATTTACAAAATCGTATTGCTAAATCTCCAACAACCCCGTCTAGATCTGCTGTCTCCGTTTAATATCAGGACACTCATAACATCTAGTCCCATTGTATATTGTATAAAATCAGGATACTGACAACAATTACAATATCTGTGTTATATCACCACAATACTGACAACACGCACAACATCCGTGTTATAACATTAGAATACTGACAACACACACAACATCCGTGTTATAACATTATAATTCTGACAACACTCACAACATCCGTGGTATAACATAAAAATACTGACAACACTCAAAACATCCGTGTAATAACATTAGAATTCTGACAACACTCACAACATCCGTGTTATAACATTACAATACTGACAGCACTCAAAACATCCGTTTTACCACATTAGAATACTGACAACACGCCAAACATCCGTGTTATAACATTAGAATACTGACAACACTCACAACATCTGTGTTATAACATTAAAATACCGACAACACTCACAACATCCGTGTTATAACATTAGAATACTGACAACACTCACAACATCTGTGTTATAACATTAAAATACCGACAACACTCACAACATCCGTGTTATAATATTAGAATACTGACAACACTCACAACATCCGTGTTATAACATTAAAATACTGTCAACACTTACAACATCCGTGTTATAACATTAAAATACTGACAACACTCACAACATCAGTGTTGTAACACCAGAATACTGACAACACTCATAACATCCGTATTATAACATTAAAATACTGACAACACTCACAACATCCGTGCTATAACATTAAAATACTGACAACACTCATAACATCCGTGTTATAACGTCAGAATACTGACAACACTCACAACATCCGTGCTGTAACATTAGAATACTGACAACACTCACAACATCCGTGTTATAACGTCATAATACTGACAACACTCATAACATCCGTGTTATAACATTATAATTCTGACAACACTCACAACATCCGTGGTATAACATAAAAATACTGACAACACTCAAAACATCCGTGTAATAACATTAGAATTCTGACAACACTCACAACATCCGTGTTATAACATTACAATACTGACAGCACTCAAAACATCCGTTTTACCACATTAGAATACTGACAACACGCCAAACATCCGTGTTATAACATTAGAATACTGACAACACTCACAACATCTGTGTTATAACATTAAAATACCGACAACACTCACAACATCCGTGTTATAACATTAAAATACTGACAACACTCACAACATCTGTGTTATAACATTAAAATACCGACAACACTCACAACATCCGTGTTATAATATTAGAATACTGACAACACTCACAACATCCGTGTTATAACATTAAAATACTGTCAACACTTACAACATCCGTGTTATAACATTAAAATACTGACAACACTCACAACATCAGTGTTGTAACACCAGAATACTGACAACACTCATAACATCCGTATTATAACATTAAAATACTGACAACACTCACAACATCCGTGCTATAACATTAAAATACTGACAACACTCACAACATCCGTGTTATAACGTCAGAATACTGACAACACTCACAACATCCGTGCTGTAACATTAGAATACTGACAACACTCACAACATCCGTGTTATAACGTCATAATACTGCCAACATCACAACATCCGTGTTATAACATTAAAATACTGGCAACACTCACAACATCAGTGATATAACATTAAAATACTAACAACACTCACAATACCCGTGCTATAACATTGAAATACTGCCAACACTCACAACATCCGTGCTATAACATTAAAATACTAACAACACTCACAATACCCGTGTTATAACATTAAAATACTAACAACACTCACAATACCCGTGCTATAACATTGAAATACTGCCAACACTCACAACATCCGTGTTATAACATTAAAATACTGGTAACACTCACAACATCCGTGTTATAACATTACAATACTGACAGCACTCAAAACATCCGTTTTACCACATTAGAATACTGACAACACGCCAAACATCCGTGTTATAACATTAGAATACTGACAACACTCACAACATCTGTGTTATAACATTAAAATACCGACAACACTCACAACATCCGTGTTATAACATTAAAATACTGACAACACTCACAACATCCGTGTTATAACATTAAAATACTGTCAACACTTACAACATCCGTGTTATAACATTAAAATACTGACAACACTCACAACATCAGTGTTGTAACACCAGAATACTGACAACACTCATAACATCCGTATTATAACATTAAAATACTGACAACACTCACAACATCCGTGCTATAACATTAAAATACTGACAACACTCATAACATCCGTGTTATAACGTCAGAATACTGACAACACTCACAACATCCGTGCTGTAACATTAGAATACTGACAACACTCACAACATCCGTGTTATAACGTCATAATACTGACAACACTCATAACATCCGTGTTATAACATTATAATTCTGACAACACTCACAACATCCGTGGTATAACATAAAAATACTGACAACACTCAAAACATCCGTGTAATAACATTAGAATTCTGACAACACTCACAACATCCGTGTTATAACATTACAATACTGACAGCACTCAAAACATCCGTTTTACCACATTAGAATACTGACAACACGCCAAACATCCGTGTTATAACATTAGAATACTGACAACACTCACAACATCTGTGTTATAACATTAAAATACCGACAACACTCACAACATCCGTGTTATAACATTAAAATACTGACAACACTCACAACATCTGTGTTATAACATTAAAATACCGACAACACTCACAACATCCGTGTTATAATATTAGAATACTGACAACACTCACAACATCCGTGTTATAACATTAAAATACTGTCAACACTTACAACATCCGTGTTATAACATTAAAATACTGACAACACTCACAACATCAGTGTTGTAACACCAGAATACTGACAACACTCATAACATCCGTATTATAACATTAAAATACTGACAACACTCACAACATCCGTGCTATAACATTAAAATACTGACAACACTCACAACATCCGTGTTATAACGTCAGAATACTGACAACACTCACAACATCCGTGCTGTAACATTAGAATACTGACAACACTCACAACATCCGTGTTATAACGTCATAATACTGACAACACTCATAACATCCGTGTTATAACATTAGAACACTGCCAACATCACAACATCCGTGTTATAACATTAAAATACTGGCAACACTCACAACATCAGTGATATAACATTAAAATACTAACAACACTCACAATACCCGTGCTATAACATTGAAATACTGCCAACACTCACAACATCCGTGCTATAACATTAAAATACTAACAACACTCACAATACCCGTGTTATAACATTAAAATACTAACAACACTCACAATACCCGTGCTATAACATTGAAATACTGCCAACACTCACAACATCCGTGTTATAACATTAAAATACTGGTAACACTCACAACATCCGTGTTATAACATTACAATACTGACAGCACTCAAAACATCCGTTTTACCACATTAGAATACTGACAACACGCCAAACATCCGTGTTATAACATTAGAATACTGACAACACTCACAACATCTGTGTTATAACATTAAAATACCGACAACACTCACAACATCCGTGTTATAACATTAAAATACTGACAACACTCACAACATCTGTGTTATAACATTAAAATACCGACAACACTCACAACATCCGTGTTATAATATTAGAATACTGACAACACTCACAACATCCGTGTTATAACATTAAAATACTGTCAACACTTACAACATCCGTGTTATAACATTAAAATACTGACAACACTCACAACATCAGTGTTGTAACACCAGAATACTGACAACACTCATAACATCCGTATTATAACATTAAAATACTGACAACACTCACAACATCCGTGCTATAACATTAAAATACTGACAACACTCACAACATCCGTGTTATAACGTCAGAATACTGACAACACTCACAACATCCGTGCTGTAACATTAGAATACTGACAACACTCACAACATCCGTGTTATAACGTCATAATACTGACAACACTCATAACATCCGTGTTATAACATTAGAATACTGCCAACATCACAACATCCGTGTTATAACATTAAAATACTGGCAACACTCACAACATCAGTGATATAACATTAAAATACTAACAACACTCACAATACCCGTGCTATAACATTGAAATACTGCCAACACTCACAACATCCGTGCTATAACATTAAAATACTAACAACACTCACAATACCCGTGTTATAACATTAAAATACTAACAACACTCACAATACCCGTGCTATAACATTGAAATACTGCCAACACTCACAACATCCGTGTTATAACATTAAAATACTGGTAACACTCACAACATCCGTGTTATAACATTAAAATACTGGTAACACTCCTAATATCCGTGTTATAACATTAAAATACTAACAACACTCACAATACCCGTGCTATAACATTGAAATACTGCCAACACTCAAAACATCCGTGTTATAACATTAGAATACTGGCAACACTCAAAACATCCGTGTTATAACATTAGAATACTGGCAACACTCACAACATCCGTGCTATAACATTAAAATACTGACAACATTCACAACATCCGTGTTATAACGTCAGAATACTGACAACACTCATAACATCCGTATTATAACATTAAAATACTGGTAACACTCACAATATCCGTGTTATACCAAAAAAATACTAACAACACTCACAACATCCGTGTTATAACATTAAAATACTGGCAACACTTACAACATCCGTGTTATAACGTCAGAATACTGACAACACTCACAACATCCGTGTTATAACATTAAAATACTGGCAACACTTACAACATCCGTGTTATAACGTCAGAATACTGGCAACACTCACAACATCCGTGTTATACCAAAAAAATACTAACAACACTCACAACATCCGTGTTATAACATTAAAATACTGACAACACTCACACCATCAGTGTTATAACACCAGAATACTGACAACACTCACAACATCCGTGTTATAACATTAAAATACTGGCACCACTCACAACATCCGTGTTATAACATTAAAATACTGGCAACACTCAGAACATCAGTGTTATAACACCAGAATACTGACAACACTCACAACATCCGTGCTATAACATTAAAATACTAACAACACTCACAATACCCGTGCTATAACATTGAAATACTGCCAACACTCACAACATCCGTGTTATAACATTAAAATACTGACAACACTCACAACATCCGTGTTATAATGTCACAATACTGACAACACTCACAACATCCGTGTTATAACATTAAAATACTGTCAACACTTACAACATCCGTGTTATAACATTAAAATACTGACAACACTCACAACATCAGTGTTATAACACCAGAATACTGACAACACTCACAATACCCGTGTTATAACACCAGAATGCTGACAACACTCACAACATCCGTGTTATAACGTCAGAATACTGACAACACTCATAACATCCGTATTATAACATTAAAATACTGGTAACACTCACAATATCCGTGTTATACCAAAAAAATACTAACAACACTCACACCATCCGTGTTATAACATTAAAATACTGGCAACACTTACAACATCCGTGTTATAACATTAAAATACTGACAACACTCACAACATCAGTGTTATAACACCAGAATACTGACAACACTCACAACATCCGTGTTATAACACCAGAATACTGACCATACTCACAACATCCGTGTTATAACATCAAAATACTGACAACACTCATGACATCCGTATTATAACATTAAAATACTGACAACACACACAACATCCGTGCTATAACATTAAAATACTGACAACACTCATAACATCCGTATTATAACATTAAAATACTGACAACACTCACAACATCCGTGTTATAATATCAAAATACGGGTAACACTCACAACATCCGTGTTATAACATTAAAATACTGGTAACACTCCTAATATCCGTGCTATAACATTAGAATACTGATAACACTCACAACATCTGTGATATAACACAAGAATACTGACTACACTAACAACATCAGTGTTATAACATTGAAATACGGACAACACACACAGCATCCGTGTTATAACACCAGAATACTGACCATACTCACAACATCCGTGTTATAACATCAAAATACTGACAACACTCACAACATCCGTGTTATAACATTAAAATACTGCCAACACTCACAATATCCGTGCTATAACATCAAAATACTGACAACACTCACAACATCCGTGTTATAACATTAAAATACTGATAACACTCACAACATCCGTGTTATAACGTCAGAATACTGACAGCACTCACAACATCCGTGTTATAACAACAGGATACTTACAACAATGTGGTACATCGCACCAGCTCCATCTGACCACACTGTTAGTGGTGTAACACCACGGTTCAGGTTCGTCAGCGATCCGACAGTAATTGGACTCGGCAGCCAGATATGAATATTCTAAAACACATCATACGAGATCACATTTCATCTTTCAACTTACTATTGTAAGTTCTATGAAATTGAGTATATATCACTAATTATTAATAGAGTTCACACTGATGTCCAGCTTTACTTGAGAAGGGCGTGTTTATAACAGAATTACAGCTATGTTTATAACAAGTATGCAGCAATTATGAAAGAAATGTGTTTATAACAGATAAAAAATAAATTATGTGTATAAGAGATATAAAATAATTATGTTTATAACATATATACAATACTTATGTTTATAACAGATGTGGAATGTTATGCTTATAACAGATACACAATAATTATGTTCACAACAGATATAAAATGATTATGTTTATAACAAGTATAGAGTAATTATGTTTATAACACATGTAGAATGTTATGCTTATAACAGATACGCAATAATTATGTTCACAACATATATAAAATGATTATGTTGATAACAAGTATAGAATAATTATGTTTATAACATATACACAATGATTAAGTTTATATCAAATCTACCATAATGATGTTCATAACAGGTGTACAATAATTATATTTTACATGATAAGATTATATTTATAACAGATATATATATAATGTTTTGTCCGTACAACATCGTATTTATAACAGTGGTTATCATCTTTATAACAGTTGTTACAGTATTGATAACAAGTTTCACTTGAGGGACAATATTGATAGAATGTATGTATAAGGTTTACTTAAAGACCCAAATAAAATACCGTACGGTTTATTCACGGATCACTGGATGTGGGTGGAACTCATCTATATTCATTGTTATTTACCTGGTCCAGAGATCAGGGTGCTGTGTATACTTTTGATGTACACAGGAAGTGTTTCTGTGGTCATAGTGTTTGTATAATGGTTGTATCCCTATGGCTAGATGATACAGTCTACACCACCCCCTCTTTCTCTCTTTTACTCTCAGTCGTTGGCCCAATGAATATTTTTTTTTATAAATATAGAGCTATCATAAATTGATAATATAAATTATTTGAATAAGTTACAAGTTTTATAAATTAATGGGCAAATTATTGTAGCAGTTGTTGACAGGTCAATACTATCAAAACTCTACAATACAGAACCTCCTCAAGATCTAAAGAATGCCTGTAGGTACTGGCTGTTATTGTTATCAAAACACCTCTCTGGGGTAGCTCTAGACCACAGTGTCTGCAGATGTCACTCCACTTGATATATGTTCAATGTTTGATTGACAGATGGCTAACACTTTGGGTTGTTAACTTAAAGTTAAGTCTTTAATGGGCAATATAATTTGCAGGATTGATTTAGGAGAGTATGTGATTAGCCGATACCGTGGTACGTTACTTGAGGAGATCGTGTGTGGACTATTAAATCCCTACACTTAACAACGGATGGTAATGTTTATATGATGTGTTACTAGAGGAGATCGCGTGCGGACTATCACATTCCCACGCCTGAGATGGTATGGTAATGTTGATAACATATATTATGGTATGTTGCTTTAGGAGATGGTGTGCGGACTATTATATTCCCGCGCCTGATATGGTATGGTAATGTTAATAACATATATTATAGTATGTTACTGGGACTGGGTGTGTGTGGACTATTAGATCCCCAAGCCTGACACGGGATGCCTGTATCGGTATAGTCACGTGTTCCTTCATATTCTTTTCCAACTTCTAAACATTCTTTAGGAGCGTTGAAGTCTGGAAGTAAACAACATTGCATTAACAAATGTCCGAGTTTATGCTGATTGTACATAAATTATGTCACATCCAGTATGAAGAGACACACACTATTTATTCTTATACAAGAGGTATAGCCCTTGGTGGGAACCTCCCTAAAAGATCGACCCATTTAATCCGCTACACAAATACCAAACTTCCAATATTAAGTAAACCAAATACCTTAAATGCGACTCAAATACATTCCTCGATCATTTAACCCTATCTTATACTAAAAACAAAGAACTTAATGATTTTCAGAATTCCTTACATAGATCAAAATGACAAATTGAAATTGTTTGTCACATTTTCAAATTCACGTCATTTAATCATTCAACCCTATATTCATGTATATCAACTTAAAACTCTTGATCAAATACGTTTGGGGTCGAAACTATGATTTACTGATATATGCTGCAAATATTGTGGGCAGTTAGCAGGATCTGATAAACTTATTCCTATAAAAACATTGCTAATACTTAACATATATCCAAGCTTTAAACCGAAATTACCACAATGGCCGACTTCCCACATGATCTCGTCTAAAGCTATATCACTCTTCCAAGAGTCTCCCGTTATCGCCTCAAACGCGATCTGAAAACAAAAATGTCTGAAAATGTATTCTAGAAAAACGACCGAAAATATATAATGATCCCCTATCAACCGGTCGCGGTAAACCAACAGTGAGAACATTTGCTTCTAAACCGGAAGGTCGTGCGTTCGAGTCCCGCTCATACCATAGCTCTGCGAAATATAAGGGGAAAACGTAGGTATTAATTGTTTCTTCGCCAAATGCTCGACAATTAGAAATGTCAACCATGGGTCTTTTTGGACATGCTTGTAAAAACGGACATCCTATGTCGCGGTAAGATATATCACGTTGAAGAACCATCACAGCTAAAGCATTGAGCACAAATTATAGGTTTAAATGTCCTATACTTCACCTACAGCTCAATATGAATAGGACATTGCCCAAACGATGTAAAAGGAAACATGATATCTGTTTTCAACATATTCGTTGTATATCTGCTCTAAAGTATATGAAGTCTCTTTTCACCGGAGACACTCATGACGTTCATCTCTTGATGAAGAAACAACACATCGATACTCTGTATCTTAAAATGTGTATCACATTGAGAATTTATTGTAAAAACATTATGGCATTACACTATGCATTATTTTAAATAATTTGTCAATTGTCATTCATTTTGTTAAATTGATTGATTGAGCTGCCATACATATATTTTCTGTGCAAATCAGGAAAATATATTCACCAATAATGAAAACATGAACAGTGCTGTTCTATCGATGTTATTATATATATATTCTTCGTATCGTACCTTTAGTTCTGACGTGCTCGGTATATCAACTTTATCTGTCATCCAATCAGATCCCTGGTTTCCAGTCTTTGTCCAGAGAGAGGTTTTACCTCTGTTTGCCCCCTCAACATACAGAGTAAGGTTCTTGACATGGAGACCAAACATGTTGTAGGCGAAGGAAAGACATCCATCTTTTGCTACAATATTTTCATATAATGTAAATCAGTGGTCCAGAAACAGCATTATTCAAACACTTTCTACACTGAGGCTCAGTTTATGAACTCTACAAGTATAGCCTTTTTAACAAAACTTGCAGTGATTATGAACAACCTTATACGCTGAAATGATATTAATGTGTCATATACTTTGCGTATTTATATATATTTTTTTTAATGTCCATACCACAAAAAAATTTTAAAATGGTAAATTTCATAGAAGATACATTTTTTAATTAACACCTGGTAGAAATCACTGATTGAAAGGTGAAGATACCAAACATTAACTCTTTTAAGGAATGCAAATTAGAAAGTTGGGCAAACACGGATCCCTGGATATACTAGGGATGAAATCAGATGTCTAGGGGGAGTAGTCATCTCCTGCATTTCACCCAATGATAGGTTGCATTGACAAACAAGATCGTTATAACGACCATATAATTTGCGAAATCCTGACTTTAATCAAGACTGTTGAAACCATTGTACCATCAACTTGTTTGTCAGTAGCTTGCCTCGATTTAAAAACTGACTATACGCAGAACAAGCTCTTGTGTATCGAATCAGCTGAGATATATCAACACCATATGCATGTGATAATACTATGTTGCTACATAAATATTGGAAGTTGAAGATGGGCAAGCTGACATCATCCCGTTTGTCATATAGTTAACTAACGTCTAAACATATAACTGATGTCTGATCACTGGACTAGCGCCCGATCATAAAGCTACTTCCTGGCGTGTAGAGATGTCGAATGTTCCGTCGAGTATCCTGGGTGATGCTGCTATAAATTATCTCACCTGGTAATGGGATGGATATCTGTAGAACGGCCCTATCTTGGTGTTGAAGCTATAAATAGCTCACCTGGTAGTGGGATCGATGCCTGTGGGACGGTCCTATCTTGGTGATGATGATATAAATAACTCATCTGGTAGTGGAACCGATGTTTGCAGGACGGCCCTATCTTGGTGTTGAAGCTATAAATAGTTCACCTGATATGGGACCGATGTATGTAGGACGGCCCTATGTTGACGATGATGCTATAAATAACTCACCTGGTAGTGGGACCGATGTCTGTAGGACGGCCCTATCCCCGGGCTTCCTGGGTGATGACATCTCTGTGAACAGGTATCTATCCCCTCGATAGGCGTCGCTAGGGCCTGTACCCGCCGACATAGTGTGTTTCTGAATATAAGAGGACATTGAGACTTAATAACCAGTATAGTACTACGACAATGATATTGAATTGGTAGAGCTTGATTGAATAATTGATGTTTTTCACCACACTCAACATTTCTTTTTCAATTATATGGTGGTGCCCAGTTTTTATTTGGGGAAGAGAGAACCCAGATACAATGCACCTGGGAAGAGACCACCAATCCCCTGAAAGTAAACTGGGAAAGTTTCTCACTTACTGACGCGGGCAGAATTCGAACCCGCGCCGAGCTGAGGTGAAGTGTCCGATTTTGGGCGCGAAGTTCTAACCACTCCACCACGGAGGTCCCTCTATTGATGAAGAATATATCTCCCAGAAGTTGAATAAGCCTTAAATCATTTTAAATCATAAGAGTCGCGAAGTTTCCTTAATATTTTGAAAGGAAGAAAATGTTGACTACTTACAAATCCAGGACCCCATTCAAAGTCATCTCCTTCCTGAATGTTGTCGAAGAAGCAGTTCTCAAATCTCTCAAAACTGCACCTAAGTTTGGCGTCCTCTGATAAAAAATAAGTCTGCCAATAAATAAGTTCAGTAACACTATTATATATTGTCTCTCCAACACACTCCACGTCTCTGCATGTCAGGACTTGTGTATACCGCGGTACCCCAGGAGTTGTGTATACCGCGGTATCTCAGGCGTTGTGTAAACCGCGGTACCTCAGGACTTGTGTATACTGCGTTACCTCAGGATGTGTGTATCGCGATAGCTCAGGCTGTGTGTACCGTGGCATTTCAGGAGTTGTGTATATGCCGGTACCTAATGGGTTCTGAACATGGAGTTATTTATACCACGGTACCTTAGGATATATGTATACCGCAATTCCTCGGGACTTGTGTATGTTTCGGTATCTCAGGACTTGTGTATGTTCCGGTACCTCCGGGCTTGTGTGTGTATTTCTTAATGTTAGTATGTATATGGTTATCAAATATACACTTTAGATCTTCACAATTTCAAAGTGTACAATAAGAGATATGTCGTTTGTATGAGTAGCATTATCAATGATATAACCTGGATATAACGTTCATCAACTTACCTATCACTAGGTCGCAGTGTTCGCCCGTGTACCCAGGCTGGCACACACACTTATACTGGCAGGCTTTCAGCTCAGTGGGAACGCACACTCCGAATTTACAGAGATTGTCCCTGCAGACTGTTATACAAAATAAACAATACACCCTACGTAGTTCTAGATATGCTAATTATAGGTTGTATAAAGAAAAAAGTAATACATACACAATACTTACAGAACAGATAGAAATCTACATTATACACTCCATATGAACAAAAATTGCTAACTGTAGACTGTATAGAAAAATATAAAATGCGCATTCCATATTTACAGATATGCTGTAGGCTGTTACAAAGCAATATGCGAAGAGTGTATTTTTTATATTGTTGTGTAATACATTGCACTTGATTAACACCTTTGACCTAGATTTTTTCTACACACTCGATGCTTGTCGCTTCAGTATAAAGATGACGTAATACGTGTTCTGCTGTAGAGGTATGTGACCTGTTTATTGTAGGGGGTACTCAGCTGACGTAATACGTGTTCTGATGTAGGGGTATGTGACCTGTTTATTGTATGGGATACTCAGCTTAGGACTCTGAGTTATTGTATACTTATAGCAGTGATTTATTTTCTTATATTTTTCTTTCACTAATTGTAAATAAATTGTGTTAAATATCCTGAGTATCTTGTTCATTTATTTCTTCTGATCTTATTTCAGGTTTATTTATTCTGACTCGTACTAATATGTCAGTATTGTTTACAAAATATACAAACACATATATTTTAAACATGATTCCCTTTCTAAAAGTTATCACAAAACTCGCATTCATGTGGAAAGATTAATATATTATTAATCCAGTTTACTCAGATATCTGAAGGCAAATGAAGAACACAGAATCATTTAAAAAAAAAAAAACTCCTGTAAGATCCCAACTTCCATATTGCCTTCACTTTTTTCATATATTTACAATCAATCTGCAAAATATTGTACATTTGATCACACGGAACATAACCACAGCCCTATCCCTGACATGGACACTTTAGTTAGAGTAGGGGACGTCCTTGTGAATGAATATTGTTGAATCATTTTAATTCGCGATGGTAAATGTTCGTGGATAAGCAAAGTTTTAGTGGTTCATGGGGACGTAATTTCGTGGGTAAGTGACACGATGTTAGTAGGATATATCACTCTGCTTGGTTTTTAAAAAAAAAGTTCGAGGACACATAAATCCGTGGGTAAGAGTGGCCCACGAAATCCATGAACATTAATCATCCACGAACAATGATGATTCTACTTTAGAGCTGGATTGAAAACACGTAAATATTATTCACATGCATATTCCATTTCATTAAGTGATAACACCTCCCGCAATGTACCAGATCCGCCCCTCCCCGGATATATATTTAACCCCAACGATAATGAGCTTTACCTTCCCTCTCCTTTTCAAAATGGAGTTTGAATCCTTTGTGTGTCACGCGGCTGCCTACGAACTTGGTATCCATGGTGACAATCATCAATGTTGGTGAATCAATTGACGCTAAGAATACTTCGCCTACGATATCCCCACACCGCCTGTAGATTAATACAAAAACTGAATCACGATATCCCCACATTGCCTGTAGATTATTACATCAACTTAATCACGATATCACCACATCGCCTGTAGATTAATACAAAAACTGAATCACGATATCCCCACATCGCCTGTAGATTAATACATAAACTGAATCACGATATCACCACATCGCCTGTAGATTAATACATAAACTGAATCACGATATCACCACACCGTCTGTAGCTTAATACATAAATTGAATCACGAAATCACCACACCGCCTGTAGATTAATACGTAAACTGAATCACGATATCACCACACCGTCTGTAGATTAATACGTAAACTGAATCACACTGTTCACTGCTTGTCACTTTCACAAAATGACGGCAACTTCACAATTTCGATATATCTATTAGTATGTCATCAGTATATGTATTAAGAGATAATATAAGATGAGATCTATCTGTTAGTATCCTATCAGTATCTGTATTAAGAGATATATCTGTTAGTTTGCTATTAGTGTATGTATTAAGAGATACGATTCTTCGCACAAAATTGCCAACGTCAACTGATGATCTTCCAATATGAGTGGAACATGTTCGAAGACACGTAAGTCAACCAAAAACAAGACACTGTATCATAGACAACAGGGAGAACACCAAATAGATTGGACTGTACCTCATGCCTGGTTATCCAGTGAGGTTGTACTGTACCTTATTCCTGGTTGTCCCGGGAGGTTGTACTGTATTTCCAGCCAGTGATAACATCGCAGCGTCTTCGGGTTATAAGCCATGTGGAGACCTTCTATCGTCATCTTAATGATGTAACCGTCCGGTGCCTGTAATGATATCGTAATGATATAGACAGTGGTAACCATTTTAGTAATGTAACTCGTGCTTGCAAGGATATTGTAACATTATAGACAGGTATCGTCATCTCAATGATGTAACCGTTGCCTGTAAATATATCGTAATGTTAGAGGCAGTTATCGCCAACTTAATGATGTAACCATCTGATGCCTTTAAGGATATCGTAAGTCATGGTATATACAGTTATCGTAATCTGATATGAAGGACTGAAAGTCTTCGGGTTATAAGCCATGTGAAGACCTTCTATCGTCATCTTAATGATGTAACCGTTGTCTGTAAAGATGTCGTAGTGTTATAAACAGTTATTGTCATCTTAATGATGTAACCAGTGTCTGTAAAGATATCGTAATGTTATACACAGTGACAGCCATCTTAATAATATAACCGATGCCTGTAAGGAAATGTATGTAAGGAGTGCTCTTAATGAAGTGTAACTATGTCAAATGTAGTACTAATATCGCGCCAATATTGATAAGAAACTTTCTTTTTGCAAAATATTCTATCTAACGCTCTGATGTCCCGTGGGGATCCGGGTTAGTATAGGTCCTTGGTACCCCTTGCTTGTCGTAAAATACAACTAAATGGGACTCATTCAGACAAGACAACATAAGCGAAGCCACCTGCCACAACATATGTGGCATGATAAAGATTGTCCCCTCCTCAAAGGCCGCAAGTGCAGAGCATATGCCTAAACTTTGCAGCCTTTCATCGGCAATGGTGACGTATCCACATAAGTGAAAAAATATCGAGATGGACGTTAAACAATATGTGCAACCAATCAATCAATTTAGTACTTTAGTATAAGCAGGTATGGCACTGTCTTAATTGCATGATCAGCTCAATTAACATGTCTGAAGATATGATTGTAGTTTATCTTCCCCTAGGCAGCAAGGTGAAATACCGTTACAGCCCATCTACAAATTTTCCCAGCGCTAATTGGGCCCGGATAATTAGGAGAAGTGACAGATATGTCTTTGTTTCGTTCTAGGACGCTGTCAGTTCCCGTCAGATGAAGATAACCACCACAGCCTAAAAAAAAACAAGTAATGTATCTGTAAAGGTGTATGATTCAATATTCGACAAAATATGTTCACTTAATTAAGCCATTTTAACTTTAAGCATACAGGTTTATAATAAGTTGACAGTGCTACCACATGAGCGAGAACAGCTCCCTGTAAGTGCATGTTTTGTCATGTTTATGGTTCGATTAGGTTACATTTGAACAATATTAGGCATAAAAAACAACACATTTTATATTCCTTCCCGGGTTTTGTATTAAAGCATAAAATATATAATACATGAATGTGATTTAAATATGTTTATACTATAAACACTTCATTTCGGTTGCCTTCACTGTGACTCTCTCAATATTGCAATCTTTCAAAGTCATTAATTATGTGGGGCGAATGATCAAGTCATGTTGCAAAACTTTCAAGTGTGTAACACTGTGTGAACAGCACTGCCTTTGAACGTTAAACACATTTCAATATAATCATTATTTTAAATAAATCGAAGATACATTATTTGTCGAAATGCGCATCTGGTGCATCAAGATTGGTACCGTATAAGTTTTACACTATTGTACTTGTGCGACTCCCACCCCACTCCATCCCCCCGCACCGATATAATTAAAACAAACAATGAAAAGCATATAAGAATCCCCTTGTAGCAATGTATGTTTAAGGAGAGAACGTTAGAACAGTGTTGTTGATATTGTACACAATCCTAGTTTTAGCACAATGAGGGAATATTTCAGCATTCGCATTTTAAGTTTATAAGATACATTGCAACAAATTTTAGTCCCTTCCAATTTTTGTTGTTAGGATACATTAAAATATATTCAAAATTTAGGATTAATTAATTATTGTTTGTTCGGACGTTAATAACAAATGGCATTACTGGTTATCAGGGGGTTGGGTGGGGAGGGGGCACCCCGGTTTGCATTACCGAACATGTCACAAATATAGATCTAACAAGTCTTATTTTAGACGCTGAAAATTAACAACACAGATTTAGAAAAAAATAGCTCGATCTGGCTGAATTCTATCTTGGGGGTGGAGGAAGGGGGGGGGGGTAATTTATCAAATAGCTTAAACTCAGTACCTGTGTTCCATCATCTAGTTTAATAAGTTAATTTATTTTCTTCCGTGTTAAAATAATCAATTTCGTTTGAAACGTTTGTATTTTAATCAAATTTGTGGTTTACAGTATAATGTTAACGCATAATATCCCTATAGCATGACTTTTACAAATGGAAATAGATCATCCACTGTCAGTCCTTTTATGGCGTACGTCAAAACGTAGACATGATGCCACACCTCATTTTACCCTGCCAGTCATAAACATTATACTTCGTCATAATTACGTTGAATGGTACACTGAATTTTTGAGCAAGGAGATCACAACATTGGGATGATAACCCATACTGAAATACAAAGGTTCTGGCAAACAGTTGTGACAAATTTGCTGCAAGTTTGCAGCAAACCTCTGGCAAATGTTTGCTATAAGTTTGCTGCAAATTCATAATTGCCATGCAAATTAGCTTTGTGGCAAACAGTCCTGGCAAGTTTGCGGCAAACAGTTGTGGAAAACGTGCGGCAAACAATTCTGGCAAACATTTCTGGCCAGGGGTCGAAATTAACTTTTTCTACCACAGGCTAATTTTAGTCTGTGAGTAAAAAATCCACAGGCTAAAATGAAAACCTTATAAGCTAAAATAAAAAAAAAATAAAGCAGTGGTATTTTTAAATCAATGATTTTCCCTTTCATTACTGAGCCTAGTGGGTCAACAGGCATCGTTTGGACAAGATACTAAGTTACGTAAGTCATTTGGTGGAATGTTTAAGTCTCTTGACAATCGCACCTCTAATTCACAACCTGTTTACTGCAGGTTTAGATCTAAAGTCTTCAAATTCCATACCGCGTCAGGGTTGTCACGAGTGATTTTTCAAAGCGAATCCCAGACTCGTGGTTTATAAGCAGCACGATCACGAGTCTCATGATCTTTATTGATAATCGCCTACACGGTGAGCAGTGTGCCCGTGTCATCACTACAACCCGAACTCAATATGACAATAAATCAATTTAGATAGGACATTATCATGATTCTGATAAAAATGACTACTGAAAGACTAGGTAAAACACATACTTCGATTTCTTTTTAGATAAATTAAGTTTTCAAAAAAATCCCCAACTTCCCCTTAAAATTAATTAAATGTATGATGAATGTTGAAACTATTGATTGATTCTATCTTTTTTAACGTCCGTCTCTGTATACCTTTTCTACTGTTTGTTCACAAATAAAAGTGAACATTAAAGCTATTAAATGTTCATTGATATAATATGGGGAAAATGTGTAATAATTTATTATAAAGCACTGTCCAATTTATCATTAATCTAGATTCATTTAAAAATTTTCACTTAACATGCATTCGGCTTGTATAATTCAGATTATTTAGGAATTAAGACACTTTTGACCTACTTTCTGCGATATAACCTAACTTTTAAAATCCGCGAATATTTAGTGGTGGGTCGGGAATTTTTTATTAAAAGGGGGTATAAATAGCGTTTTGGTAAGTTCACAACTATAGTACAAATTGTGACTTTGCGAGATCTCAGCCATTTTTGACGAGAAAGTTCTGGGAAAATTGTAATTATTCACCTATCTCCGTAGCCGCAAATGGACCTCGTATGTGGATCGACGCAATCAGAGTATGTTGCTATGTGTACACAAATGCAACTGTGACATCACAGACGTACGTTAGAGTATGAAACACGAGCTTCCAAATGCTTTTAAGATATCAAACATATCTAAGATATTATACCACTACCAGTCGCCACTTCTGTTTTATGTATTACAGTGAATACGACGTTAATGATACAAAAACTGAATCTATGGCGAAAATATGAATAACACATTATTCGGGGATTCGGTTCTGGCCTTTTAACCTCATCCACAGGCGTGCTTCCGGCGAAGAAATGCATCGATTTAATGCAATCTTTGCACCAATCCACGGGAAAGGACGAGCGGGTGATCCGATTGCTTGTTGGGATTGGCGAAACTATTTTTCTTGTTAAAGGTTTTAATAGATTCTGGAGATTTAGATGGGATTATTTTGCACGCTTCAGTCACGCTAGTGCTTCACGCTCGTCCGCAGGCTGCGCTTGTTATATGGATATCCTACAAACTTTCATAACTGTTTACGCTGAACGTTTTTGGTTTTGTAGTGTTGACAAGAATACGTGCATGTAACTCTGCTTTCTGTATTGTCTATTCAAGTGCCAGTGGCATGATCATTGCATTCTTACTTGTACATACACTCTTCACTAGATCATAGTTTAAGTGCTAGACGCGGCATTTTGATTGTTACAAAATACTGGTCATCAAAATAGATTTTGCAAAACAGCCTTTAACACTTTACAGTGAAAGGTATTTAGCAAAGAATTCATCAAGTAGTTTTTTTTTCGCGGGTCTAAAGTCCTCTGATTTGCTAGCTCAAATGTATCCTAATAATTTTAGCGGAATAATTAATTTTGGATGACAAGGAAAGGTGATCTCTCTTGCAAATACTGAAATCGCAATTGGGTGCATATATGGCGTGTAAAATATTGGCGAGAAGTTTTCAAATCGTTAGACTAAGCCAAATCAATGATGAAAGACTACGATATCACACGTTCGATGAAGTTGTGGAATATACATTGCTTACCAGCGTCAGTGATGACTGTCTCGCACAAGGCCCCTGTAAAACCCTCAGGACAGGCGCAGCCACAGTTTACGTTTACATAACCCCCACTCTTACAGGCGGGCGGCGAGGTACAATTCGCTGAAATATCAAATAACGTAGCATGCTGTAATTCACGGATTCGTAACTTCCATTTTACAAGCGGGTAGTGAGATATCATAGGCTGACTATAAAATAAAGCAATGCGACGCAGTCTGACAAATGTATAGTCGTGACGTAGGCTACTGATATGGATTGGAAAGGAAATCTGTAGGTCAAATAAAAAAAATCTGTAGGTGACAGATACCGTCCTGTTTTAAGGTTGATGAGTTCGTTTTGTTAAAGCCAGCAAATAACAAAAATATATATAAAATGATCATAGATTTATTCTGTATGAAATATATGAATTCATGCGATCTTGGAGATTTGTCTTCGCTCCAGGTAAAGTTTTTCCTAATGATATGGGATTCTGAAGATGATGAGGCACTTAACTAAAAGAAGGTGTTGCTCATGAATGCGAACGTAAATGAAAAAAAAAATGAAACGTAGAATGAATATATAATATCCTGAAAAGCGAGGGCGACAATTTTTAATTATTCCGTCGATTAGGATGCATGATTTTAATGAAGGTATCGATTTTTAATGATATCCTACAACGGTACTATGTCTGGATACTCTTAGACCATTAAGTGTGGATTTGGAGTGAAAACAAGTGATCAATGTCATCAATCGTGTACATAATACAAATTTAAGAGCAGGGCAAACACGGACCCCTGGATATACAAGAGATGCGTGTTGGGAGTCTAAAGTTTTCTACTACTTTATATCCTGAAGAAAGCGACTAAGGTGCCGATAATCCTTAGTATTAGTCCTTATAAAGTGATGCGAGGTGTGGTACTGTGGTAAATTTGGAGGTGATACAGGGGAGCATGTATAAGATGATGGAAAGTGTGATACAGAGATAATTCTGGAGGTGATACAGACATAATGTGGAAGTTGATGAGAGTTGTGATACAGAGATAATTCTGAAGGTGACACATACATAATGTGGAAGTTGTTGAGAGTTGTGATACAGATATAATTCTGGAGTTGACACAGCCATGATGTGGATGGTGATGAGAGTTGTGATACAGAGATAATTCTGAAGGAGGTGGAGACAGGATGTGGAACGTGATAAGAGGCGTGTTATTGAAGTATTTTCTCTGTATCGTGATTATCTTGTCTGTATCGTGATTATTTTGTCTGTATCGTGATTATATTGTCTGTATCGTGATTATTTTGTCTGTATAGTGATTATATTGTTTACATTGTGATTCCTTGTATATATGTATCGTGATTAACTGGTCTGTATTGTGGTTATCCTGTCTATATCTTCTTTAACTTCTCTGTATCGGCATTCCTTGTATGTATCGTGATTAGCATGTGTGTATCGTGATTATCTTGTCTGTATCGTAATTAACGTGTCAATGTCTTGATTACCATGTTTGTATCGTGATTATCTTGTTTGTATCGGGATTATATTGTCTGTACCATGATTAGATTGTCTGTATCATGCTTATATTGTATATATGTATCGTGATTAACTGATATGTATCATGACTATCTTGTCTGTATCGTGATTACCGTTTATATATGTATCGTTATTATCTTGCCTGTATCGTGATTATCGTGTCTATATGTATCGTGATTATATTGTATATATGTATCGTGATTAACTGATATATATCATGACTATCTTGTCTGTATCGTGATTACCGTGTATATATGTATCGTTATTATCTTACCTGTACATCCATACTGATCCAAAACATCCTTCACATCATAAAATGAGAAGGCCCGGTTGCCTCCGAATTCCAGGAATTGAAGGTTCTGATCTTTCAGTTCTATCGTTGTTTTTCCAGCACCAAACGACTGCAAAAACAACGTATGTATACATAGAATAATGCAGAAAATCATTTTTGCGTTCCGTTGCAGTGGTGTATATAATCCTTATCCACGATTAAAAAAGGGGATCATGGATTTCATTACGATCCCTAGAGAGTTTACTATTAATTCCTACCTTGAAAAAAATTCTAAAAACGAATTCAGGAGAAAAAAGATTTTTGGTTACAATAATTGTTATTGTATTGTCATGAAAGCCCTACACTGATGGTGACCGCCATCTTACCTTATATCCATACTGCAGCACGCTTGAAATATCGTAAGGGTTCCGGTTGTACGTTACGGATCTGTAAAAATTATACCTAGAGTTGGAATTGATGTTGTTCCAAAGTATCTTTATATATCGATCCCGATCGCTCCGCGACTGTTCATGTCTTTGTCCAAGCCTGTGTAACATTTCGTGAACGGCTATAAAGACCTGAAAGTGGGTGTAAATACATTATATATATATATATATATATATATATATATATATGGGTGTGGGGGGTGTGGGTGTGTGTGTGTGGGTGTTGATTTGTCATATTCTTTTGTTGTCGCATTCATAATAAAACGAATCTAATCATAGTGTGTGTTAGAAGGATCTACTTTACAAATACAACATATGCGGTCCAACGTGTTGTTAGAGATTATTAGGCCGTCATTGGCAATCTGATTTGAGTACGGACTACTCCGTTTACCTCATTAGCAAAGAAGGATCACGGCGGGTGTGACCAGTCGGCAGGGGATGTTTACTCCTCCTAGGCACAGGATCCCACTTCTGGTATATCCAGGGGCCCGTTCCTACCCAACTCTCTGTTTTGTATTCATTTTAGGAGTTATGAGATTGATCACTGTCCGTTATTTTCACCTTTTATCCACGTTAGGAGACATCCACCTATTTTTTTTTTTTTTATTATTGATGGATACGAGTTCCATTTAGTGATTCCGACTGTTCATTTCATTATTTCTCGGTATTCATAAATGTTATCCACTGTTTTTATTATTCTATATTTCTATGACTTTCAGACAATGTTCTCAATTAAGGACGCGTGACACACAAAACATTTGTTATATAATTCTGTGAAGGTATTTGTAAATGCTTTATTATTGTATAAAACCCATATTTACAACTACATTTTCCTATTCAACTTTCTTTGTTTCTATTATTCACAAATCTTTACTGGAAAAATCCTTGGAAAAACATTATCCCTAAAAATGTTTCAATACTAATGGATTTCACATATTAATGAGCAATTTACGCTGGTTTTCTGTTGATCAAATAATAAATAATGTCACGTAAGCACAGCTAAATTCTACATTATTTGATGTATCAAATCTATTTGGTATCCTTTGACTTTAAAAAAAAAATGAGCATATACTGTAAAGGTAGTTATTTACGCCGGGGGTTGCATACGCATTTCCTCCATTGAATATTACGCGAGGGAGAAAAATACGCAGTAACTGAATATAATATCCCTTTAAACATGGTCCGGAGAATTTGCACAATAGTAATAGATGAGGATCGCAGAAATACAAGATTATCTGAACTTAAAATATTTTATGCAGACAGAAATATCCACCAAAATTAATTGAAACAGCTATACAAAAGGCTAAAGAAACTTCCATCACAGAATTGCGAACTACTAAACAACATGAAGAAACCAACAACAAAATTCCTTTCGTTCTTACACACAACCCGAGAAATCACAACATATTCAAAACAGCCAAGCAGTTATTCCCTATTCTTCAACAATCATAAACATTAAATGACCTCATTCAGCCCACGGATATACTCCACAGCAGACGTCAACCACCAAATTTGAAAAAAAAATCTCACTAAAGCCAAATTTACATCAAACCCCGAAAAACCAACAGTCTTCAAATGCGAGGATCCACGATGCGGTACTTGCCAATTTATACAAACCGGCCATTCCTTAACTTTCAAAAACGGAATGAACTTCAATGTAAATTCAACTATGACGTGTAAATCTAAAAATCAACTTTATTGTATGACGTGCCCTACATGTAGAGAAAACTATATAGGTCAAACAGGAACCAAATTGGCTGGCCGTATTCGTGTACATAAAGAACAGATCAGAGATCCTACAATAAGAAACACACCGTGTAGCGGATATTTTGATTCGTGCGGGGAAGGCAGTTTTTATATTTTTCCATTTTACAAAGTAAAAGAGGAAAATGAACAATTATGCTGAGCCAAGGAAGACTATTTCATAAAACTGTTTAAACCGAAACAAAACTGTTAATATTTTTATTTTATGTTATTTAACATGTACATTTTACATAAAATGTCTCCTTTAATGCACAGAAATTCAGAGGCGCTTAAAACTTATAGACTGAACTATTTCAAATATGTCTGTAGTTTTAAAAGTGCCTAACATTAACATTGTATAATGTTCTGACGTCACAATCGTAACGGTATTATGTTTAACGTTGCCCACATAACGTCACGAGGATGACGTCATAATAGAACTTGTTTACATTGTTTAAAAATCTACTGACGAGCCCACAGGGCGAAAGCGCTATAGATAAAAGTTTGAGTACTGGTTTTTATTATTTGACTTTATTCTACCCCGATACCAAGAAAAAAGAATTTATTGAATATATATATATATATATATATATATATATATATATATATATATATATATATTCAAATATCTATAGCTATTCACGATTATGTGACCGCGTGATTTGTGTAAATTTCCACTACACGTTTACGTGACCGCGTGATTTGTGTAAATCTCCACTACACGTTTACGTGACTGCGTGATTGGTGTAAATCTCCACTACACGTTTACGTGACTGTGTGATTGGTGTAAATCACCACTACACGTAAATATCTATAGGTATACACGTTTTCGTGACCGCGTGATTAGTGTAAATCTCCATTACACGTTTACGTGACCGTGTGATTGGTGTAAAGCTCGACTACACATTTACCTGACCGCGTGATTGGTGTAAATCTCCACTACACGTTTACGTGACCGCGTGATTGGTGTAAATCTCCACTACACGTTTACGTGACTGCGTGATTGGTGTAAATCTCCACTACACGTTTACGTGACTGTGTGATTGGTGTAAATCACCACTACACGTAAATATCTATAGGTATACACGTTTTCGTGACCGCGTGATTAGTGTAAATCTCCATTACACGTTTACGTGACCGTGTGATTGGTGTAAAGCTCGACTACACATTTACCTGACCGCGTGATTGGTGTAAATCTCCACTACACGTTTACGTGACCGCGTGATTGGTGTAAAGCTCCACTACACGTTTACGTTACCGTGTGATTGGTGTAAAGCTCCACTACACGTTTACGTGACCGCATGATTGGTGTAAATCTCCACTACACGTTTACGTGACCGCTTGATTGGTGTAAATCTCCACTACACGTCTACGTGACCGCGTGGTAAGTGTAAATCTCCACTACACGTTTACTTGACCGCGTGATTGGTGTAAATCTCCACTGCATGTTTACGTGACCGCGTGATTGGTGTAAATCTCCACTACACGTTTACGTGACTGCGTGATTGGTGTAAATCTCCACTACTCGTTTACGTGACCGTGTGATTGGTGTAAATCTCCACTACACGTAAATAACCACTTTCACAGTACTCTATAACATGTACTCACTGATCCACAGCCGGGTTCTGCTAAAGTGATGTGGTGTTCACTATCTCCATAGAATCCTAATCCAGAAGCACATCCCAATCCACTGGAAATTAAAAAAAGCAATTATCGTGTACGTGTTGGTCACTGTCTCTGCGATACAAAATGATGTTAAAGAAGTGTCAGCCTTCTTGTCAGCATTTCGCAGATTCCATACTAGTTATAATGTTCCCGTTTACCAACACAGTAAAGTAAGGTGATTACAGTAAGATGAGTACAGTAAGATGAGTACTGTAAGGTGAGTATAGTAAGGTGAGTACAGTAAGATGAGTTCAGTAAGGTGAGTAAAGTAAGGTGAGTAAAGTAAGGTGAGTATAGTAAGGTGAGCACAGTAAGATGAGTACTGTAAGGTGAGTATAGTAAGATGAGTACAGTAAGATGAGTTCAGTAAGGTGAGTACAGTAAGATGAGTTCAGTAAGGTGAGTATAGTAAGGTGAGTACAGTAAGATGAGTTCAGTAAGGTGAGTAAAGTAAGGTGAGTATAGTAAGGTGAACACAGTAAGATGAGCACAGTAAGGTGGGTAAAGTAAGATGAGCACAGTAAAGTGAGTTCAGTAGGATGAGTAGAGTAAGGTGAATACAGTAAGATGAGCACAGTAAGGTGAGCACAGTAACGTGAGTACAGTAAGATGAGTACATTTAGGTGAGCACAGTAAGGTAAGTACAGTAAGATGAACATAGTAAGGTGAGTACAGTAAGATGAGCACAGTAAGATGAGTACAGTAAGGTATGTACAGTAAGGTGAGTACAGTAAGGTGAGTACAGTAAGGTGAGTACACTAAGATGAGTACAGTAAGATGAGTACAGTAAGGTATGTACAGTAAGGTGAGTACAGTAAGGTGAATACAGTAAGTTGAGCTCATTAAGGTGAACACAGTAAGGTGAGTACAGTAAGATGAGCACAGTAAGATGAGTACAGTAAGATGAGTACAGTAAGATGAGTACAGTGAGGTGAGGAAAGTAAGGTGAGTACAATAGGGTGAGTACAGTAAGGTGAGTACAGCAAGGTGAGCACAGTAAGGTGAGTACAGTAAGGTGTGTATAGTAAGATGAGTACAGTAAGGTATGTACAGTAAGGTGAGTACAGTAAGGTGAGTACAGTAAGGTGAGTATAGTAAGGTGTGTATAGTAAGATGTACAGTAAGGTAAGCACAGTTAGGTGAGTACAGTAAGGTGAGCACAGTAAGATGAGCACAGTAGGAATCAAGAATTCATGATTTGCAATATTAGTCCATGCAATTGCTCTATTTCGAAAATTAGAAATACATGATTGCACATATATACGCGGTAACTTAAAGTTTCTCCCAGCGAATGTTCCAATGTAGAAAAGTACTAAGTGTAATAGTCTGTGATTACTAAGAAAGCAAGCTTAACATAACGTTTTATTTTCACAGTCATTTTGTTTTTGTTACGTTCAGGTACATTTACTGTTACAGACGCAATTGCCACATATGGATCTAAATTTGTGAAACATTGCGTACAGCTAGTAACGCACCAATATGAAGGATGTTAAGATATATGAATAAATGTATTTAGAAGGGACCAAAATGCAGCAGACGGAACAACTGTAATTCTGTGAGATACATATCCTAAAAATCGTGAGAGATACATGTCTTTGGAAAACAGGTTACACACTCCAGAGACAAATACACATTTTTGTGTAATGGGTAAGCCATGGTCCCGATTAGATAGGTACCTTTGTGAGACGGGTAACTCATGTTCCCTAAAGCAATGCATGATTCTGATAGAATACGTACCTTTATGAGACGGATAAGTTATACTCAAGAATGTATTAGAAACGTGCCTTTGTGAGATGGGTAAGCATGGGTCCTAATAAGATACGTACATTGGTGAGACTGGTAAGGTAAGATATAATCCTAATGAGATACGTACTTTTGAACAAGAACATATCCTTTGTGGCCGACTTCTTTTTCCACGGTTGCTGATCTTGGCTTCCAACGAATGCATGTTAAATTATCAAACAGTGCAACAGCCTCTAAGAATTCAACCCTGTTAGCAACTGAAATGGAAGAACGATAGGAGGATATTTCAACTGTCAGTATTGTTCATTTCAGCAGGGTTTTTTTTTGGGGGGGGGGTATCAAATATTTCAAGAAATATATGACATTTCCAGTTCTGACGCACGGGGAGATAGGTTTTCACAACATACATTTACAATATGCAATTTCAACAGATCGACAGTCGAGTGCCTTTGTGGAAGCAAATCATGTTAAAATTGATGTAAAATGTGTTCTAAATAAGCATATGCATAATTTGGAAAATGGATCAATTTCTCTATGTCTTCCTTCAGTGTGGAGAATTGAACAGTTGGTGAATTCAAAAATGTATTGTGATTCTGACTATGGGTAGAAATTGCGATCTCTATCACTGATCTTATAGCAATCGTTTACAAAGTTGTTTGATAAAGTGAATAGTTTGATTAGATATTACTTAAATTACTAACGTTCGCTTTGTAACTGGGAGGTCGTGATTTCGAGTCCCGTTCGTACCATGGCCGCGTCGAAACTAAGACGTTAACATAGGTAGTGATTGCTCCTTCGCCAAGTACTCGGCATTTAGAAGTGAGAATCACGGATCTTTCGGATACGACTTTAAACACGGAGGTCCCGTGTCGCGGCAGGTATTGGCACAATAAAGAACCCTCACTGCTACAGCCATGAACCCTTAGTATACGTCTAAGATGGTGTTACTTGACCTACAGCTTGTGACGTTTCATAAGGGTGAGAGATGAATCAATTACAGTACCTAGATTATCGTGGAATATGTAAGGAACCACAGCTTTCGGCCATTTCTGCCACCCTGGTCCAAAATTTCTCTTTCTGCGCTTCTAAATATACACAATGTATTATTACTCTACATACAAATAAAGGAAATACATTTTTACCAGCACTTTATTTGAAACTTCAAATCAACGAAATATATCGTACTCGTAATAAGTAGACTGATAGGCAAGCGCTGCAAGATCTACGATTTTATGAAAATACCAATACATATTGCAAAAGTTAAAAACATTACACACTTTTATTTAACATTGATTAGAAAAGATGTTGACTTCAAGTTAAAACATTTTGGAATTTTGCAGGAAAAAAATCAGTGTGTTGATTTTTTTTGTGATAATCTATTTTGTGCTATACATATTTTAACACAATAAGCATTACAATCGGTTATTTACTGGTCAAAGAAACTATCTACTCTGTCAGTGAGAATACTCTATATCCAAAACATTTATCTACTTTGTCCGAAACATTGATCTAATTTGTCCAAAACATTTATCATATTTGTCCAAATATCGATCTAATTTGTCTGAAACATCCATCTAATTTGTCCAAAACATTCATTTAACTCGTCCAAAACAGTGATCTAATTTGTTTAAACATTGAGACATTAGTTTCGTATAAATATGTTTGTCCTTGAGTCGCCATTGGTTCAAAGTTGAGGTTTGTACAGCTGAGTATTATTGACATGCGAACAAACATGTCGTCATGTACCGTGTATTACCCTAAATACTGACCTGTTTCCTGGGTTCTGTCTCTTTCTCCTTTTCTTTCTCTGCCACCACTGTTCTGTCTAACTCTTGTTCTTTTTGCCGTTCGGAATCCTCAGGATGAAGTCCCTTTGGCTGAGTTATAAGACAAGTTTAGATTCAACACATTGTATCCTGTTATATAGCCAGCTGTTCTCCTGGATTATCAGGAGATATTTCACTGATTAGTTGCGTGTTGGATGCAATATTTCTGATGACCTGGTTTTCGGATGAGGTATCTAGCTAATTAGCTACATGTTTGATGGGGAATATTGCTGATTACTTATTTGTTGGATGAGATATCTAGCTAATTCGCTACATGTTTGATGGGAAATATTGCTGATTACGTATTTGTTGGATGAGATATCTCAATAATGCCATACGTGTTTGATTAGATAGTTCACTGATTATTGGGTTAATCAATGAGATATTGCGTATATTACTTGCATGTTTGATGGGACATTTCGCTGATTATTTGCATGTTAAATTGGACTGTTCACTAATTACTAAAGTGTTTAAGGTTGATCGATCCTCATGTGATGTCATAGGTTTTTGGAAAAATCTTAATAAAGTAAACTTTGCACATGATAGAAATATGTCTTTTAAAGGAATGTTATTCACTGGATATAATAAAATATCTGGTAAACTAATAATACTGAACAAGTTTATATTTTCCATAGATAATCAATTTTTTAAGATTTACAAAATGTTGTCAAGGGCAATAACTCCTATGCTGGAATTTCCTCTACTGGATGTCTATTATACATTGATTTCCCTAATATCCACAATTAATCACTACATATTTATAAATTAGCAGTGTTTTAAAACTGTTGATATTTATATTTTGTCAGTTCAACAAGTTTTTATCTATTTTTATTATTCTGTTTCACGAAAATGTGTGATTTTCTGATGTTGATGTATGCTTCTGTTTTTGTATGTCTGACATCTTTAAAACGGTGGTGACATATACATTTTCTTTGGTTATTAATTGAATTAAACTATTCTGAGTGGAAATTAATAAAGTTTCTCCACTTTTAACCATTGATATTGATAAGTCACACGAGGATGGCGCTACCTTAATAAGATAGTTCACTGATTACTTAAGTGTTTAGAAAGATATTTCACTGATTATTCAAGTCTGTAAAGTGCTTTCTCGCTGATTACGTACGTGGTTCATGAAATATATCACTGCATACTGGTGTCTTAATCAAATGGATCACTGAATATTTAAGTTTTTAATGAGATATCTAACAGGATATTTAAGTTTTAATGAGCATTTTCACTTATTACTTCTTTGTTTAACGAGATATCCAACTGATTACTTAAGTCTTTAATAAGATATCTCACTGATTACTCAACTGTTTTACTGGTTACTCACAAGTATTTGGAATTATTTTTTACATGTAAAATGATATTTCCATTAATGTACTTACTTACATGTTGTATTTGTAATTATGATTTACATGTAAAATGAGATGTTCATTAATTACTTACATGTTGTATTTGTAATTAATATTGACATGGTAAAAGAGATGTTCGTTAATTACTTACATGTTGTATTTGTAATTAATATTTACATGATAAATGAGATTTTCATTAATTACTTACATGTTGTATTTGTAATTAATATTTACATGGTAAATGAGATTCTCATTAATTACTTACATGTTGTATTTGTAATTAATATTTACATAGTAAATGAGATTTTCATTAATTACTTACATGTTGTATTTGCAATTAATATTTACATAGTAAATGAGATTTTCATTAATTACTTACATGTTGTATTTGTAATTAATATTTACATAGTAAATGAGATTTTCATTAATTACTTACATGCTTGACGACGCCGTCTATCTCTACTCCCATACTAAGCAACAATTGCATGCTGGGATCATCGGGGTCGATATCCTACCAAAACAAAACCAGGATATGATACTATCAACTACATGTACAGGTACATATTAGTGTAGAATATAATAATCCCAACTACATGCCTACATTAATGTAATATATTGGATACATATCTACTAGAACTTATATCCTACTAGAACAGAGAGAGAGAGAGAGAGAGAGAGAGAGAGAGAGAGAGAGATCCTACTAGAACAACATATTTGGAATCGATTGCCATGTATATTTCATGTCTCCTATTATGTACTCTATACAATCTATATATCCTGACACAAATTGTTTCATTTCACTTGTCATGGATGCTTAGTGGCTAGGACTTCCTGATCACATCGAGTCTGATCCTCGGTCCCAGTGTCCGCCGTCAATGACATTTGGAAAAAAAACAGTTGTGGGATTGGACTTCTAAAACCTACATCCCGTGTCACGGTGGGCTTTGATACAGTAATGAACTATCTAAACGATCAACATACCTAAACAAAATATTAGCCATTTCATCAATGTTTATAGTGATTTATTGTTTTTGCATTGCTTATAGCAGTTATGAGATCGATCACTGTTTGTTATATTCACCTTTCATTCTTTATTTAGCTATTGTTATTGGTCGAGTTATTCAAGAGATTTGGGGTTTACAACATGACCTCAATGCTGCCAGATCCTTCTCCAGTGCCACGGTTAGAGAAAATCTCATTCTAATTAAATTGATCATCCCTTGTCAAGTATTTTCAGACAGTTGCTAAGCCCCCCCCCCCCCCCCCCCCCCCCCCCCCCCCCCCCCCCCCAAGTTTTGAAGGGAAACAATTGCCATGTTTCTGTTAAGCAGGTCAATCTTCCCGTGTTACCACACCAAAAAAAAAAAGAAAAAGAAGAAATAATAGTATTCTCACATACCTCGCTATCTATTTCGTCTTCATTGCTATTAGCGTTTTTATTACTGTTGTCGCTTTGGTCTTGGTCCTGTAGAGAGGAGAGCGACAACGTAATTTTCTGGTTCTGCTTCAATTCATTTCAAAGACTTCTTCAGCCATTCATGCATTCAATGAACATTATGTCACCGGTCACTATTTTGCACGCATTACGTCATCAAGTCACACTGATATGTCACAAGTCAATATACACATTGCGTCACAAGTCACAATGAACAACACAAGTCACTATACACATTGCGTCACAAGTCACAATGATACGTCACAAGTCATTATAAACCATTACGTCACCGATCACATTCTATAAACAATGTCATTTAATCTGTGGAGCGTATAGATACAAGCTTTTGGTGTCTTACTTGGTTCGCTTTATATTCTTCCAGTTCTCTCTTGATGTTTTCAAGAATACGTATCTTTTTAGCTATGTAAAAGAAAATCAAATAATTAGCTATATCAGTACAAAATACCAATCTCATCTAAATTTCGGGATCAAGAAGTTTTTTGTTTTTTTTTTTGTTTTTTGTTTTTTGTTTTTGTTTTTAATAATCACACTCCGTCGCGTCTTAGAGTAATAACATGTTTGCATTTTCAGTGTGATTTTATAGCATTTATTTCAAAACAGGGTTTATGTTCAGTTCGCGAGTTTGTGGTAAGTTCGCGGGTTTGTGTTCAGTTCGCGGGTTTGTGGTAAGTTCGCGGTTTGTGTTCATTTCGCGAGTCTGTGGTCAGTTCACAGGTTTATGATCAGATCGCGGGTTTATGATCAGTTCGCGGGTTTATGCTCAGTTTGCGGGTTTGTGGTCAGCTCGCGGGAATGTGGTCAGTTCGCGGGAATGTGGTCAGTTCGCGGGTTTATGGTCAGTTCGCGGTTCGGTGGTCAGTTCGCGGGTTCGTGGTCAGTTTGTTAGTTAAATGTGTTACTTATTCACAGGATTCATGTGGACTGATATGAGAAAGAAGATTAGCATATACATCTGTGAAAGGACTGTGGACTGGGTATTATGAATGGACTCGATATATTTTTCATTTTGCTTTAACTACATATTCAACACAGACACCTGCAATTACTACAATTCCAGTGTGTTTGATATATGTACCAATCATAATACTTTATGACACCTTTACATCGCAGTTCTTGTCGTCGTGTGCTTTTAAATACAATTCATCTATTTAACAAACGATTTCACAAATCGAAAGAAATATTCCGCTATAAATTTGTAAGATGTGCATATTCTCGATTTTTTAAAAGAAAACTTACTCTACATGAACAATCTTACATGTACACCCATGCCATTAAGTGATCCCATGGGGATGCGGGTTAGAATTGGTACTCAGCACCCTCTTGCTTGTCGTAAGAGTCCACTAAATGGGACAGTCCTTCAAATGAGACCGCAAAAACTGAGGTCCCGTATCAGAGCAGGTGTGGCACGATAAAGATTCCTCCCTGCTCAAAGGCCATACACGCCGATCATAGGCTGAAATCTTGCAGTTCATCAGCGGCAGTGGTGACGTCTCCATATGAGTGCAAGATTCTCGAGCGGGACGTTAAACAATATACAATCAATCAGTCATTCAGTAATTGTACTAATACAGTTAGTGACTTCTCTTCATGAGTGAAAAAAAAATTCTACAACAACAGAGAAACCAACCATAGAGATAAAACTCCACTACTGAACAAAAAGGTGAAGATAGCGAACAGTGAGTAATCTCTTAACTCATATAAAGGTGAAGATAGCGAACAGTGAGCAATCTCTTAACTCCTATAAAGGTGAAGATAGCGAACAGTGAGCAATCTCTTAACTCCCATAACGAATACAGCATTTAATGTATGGCAAACATGGGCCTCTGGATATATCAGTGGTTGGATCAGGTGCCTAGGAGGAGTAAGCATCCCCTATCAACCGGTCACACCCGCACAAAGCCCTATATCCAGACTGATATGCACTTACGAATTAATTCGCAGCGTAATGAAACTGTGATTTCGATATTCATTTTCAAATTCTAATTCCATAGTCGTTTGATGAGAGACTCTTTTTTTTTTTTTTTTTTTTTTTTCCACATGTATACCTTGTTTATTTTAGTAACTGACGTTGATTGGCATGTCTATGCTGTGTATTAAAATCACATCTCCAGACCCTAATTACACCTGTGATTAAACCAAAAGTAGGTAAATTATAGAGGGTTTGTTTTTCTGATATGGTTAGACACTCTAGCAATGCAAATGAGAACAAGATTACTATGCGTAGCCATATGTCCCCCATCGCCGCAAAAAGAAGTTAAAGCACAACAGTCCTACAACTCCTAAACACGTGTATATGAACATTGCGGTGAATTACTAACAATCCACACAATATGAACACAATCCATTGAGAGGTTACGAAGGAGTTCCGTCCACAAAGGCAAGTGGGACGGGCGGACGGACAAAGGCATTTCTATACCCCCCCTCCCCCCCCCCCCCCCCCCCCGCGTTCCCCCAGTTCACCCTGCAAGAAATAATATTTGGTGTTGAGTTACACATAATGCCTAAACTAAATTATCATCCAGAGTTACTAAAAATCAAATGCATTGTAAATGGAGGAGGGGGGGGGGGGGCAATAAGCCATTGGCAATATTACATTTATCAAAATTTAGTTCTAAAGAACCCCATTGAAAATAAGCTAATTTAAGCTTTTATTGGTTATCCTTGGGTTATTATATCATCATATGTCATGCTATTCATACAGTTATTCATTCTTTAACTGTTATAACTGCGTAGTGCTATAAATTATGACAGGTTTCAATTTGTAATTCTAAATTCATAACCATCATATTCTGTGATATTTTATACTTGAAATGAAAAAAAAAAAATCTTTTGAATCATATCCAAATGTCTATCTGACACCCGTCTGAATTATATTGTAAAGATTTAGAAAACAAGTTGTTGGTTGTTGTTGTTTTTTTTTTTGTTTTTTTTTCATTTGAATGGAATGGCTCAACTCATAGAGAAGAGAAAGCTGTCCTTGTTCAGAAATCTGAAGACGAGGGTTTAAAGTAGTACAGAGTTTCAATGAAATAATTTTGGATACGACATCTTACTTCTACAAGCAGGATTTGAATAAATCAATACCTGACTATTGACTAATTAGGTTCATAACCTGTGGAAATAAATATGCCCTTACTTACTTTTGAAATCAATATATACATTTTCTGATTCCAATGGTTTGGAATTGATGGTCATGTGCAATATTTGTAAGTTCAAACATTGGTAATAAAATTATATATATACATTTAATCTAACCACTGAGCCACTCAGGACAACATATGCGATACAATAATTTTACTACAATATAAAATTTCAACCTATTTCGGAAATCATACAAGAACTCTTCATATCGAGGAGATAGAAATATTATAGATACCATTCACAGGGATGCTGTGTGTGGCTTTAAATTGTGTATTTTGCCTGACTTCCCAATAAGTCAATCACAGGTTACATAACTCCAACAAAATATAACAGAGAAAGGGGCACAGGAGGAGAGAGGGAAGGATTATTGAGAATGGAATATTTGTTCTTTCATTGTGTAATCCAATATCGCAGACGAATTAAACAGCACGTGTTGTTACGTGTAATATTGTATAATCTGGCTCTGTTTACTTCTAATAAATATTGCCTTATCAATTAGTCAGACAGGCACTTTGTAAATCTCGCCTTATTAATTAGTCGGATAGATATTTTGTAAATCTCACCTGATTAAATAGCAAGGCAGACATTTTGTAAATCTCGCTTTATTAATAAGTCAGACAAGTACTTTGTAAATCTCGCCTGATTAATTAGTCAGACAGGTACTTTGTAAATCTCGCCTAATTGATTAGTCAGACATGAACTTTTGAAATTTCGCCTTATCAATTAGTCAGACACTATGTAAATATCGCTTGATTATGGAATAAACAGTATATTAAAGATGTGCGAATCAAATAACGGAATAGTGATGATTGCATCTATCCCCTGCATTGGGCGGATCTACGGTTTGAAAAGTTAAGATAACAAACGGTGAAATATTCATTGATTGGTGTTCACCCTATGTACACACTGTGGAAACATCGCCACATCTCTTACATACAAAATGAAAATTCACTACAGTCCTAATTCTGCTGTAACTGTGTGTATATTGATATCTAAACATTAACATTTAAATGTTGATATCCATATACTGATACCCGAATACTGATATCTAAACATTAACATTCAAATGTTGATATCGATATACTGATACCCGATTACTGATATCTAAACATTAACATTCAAATGTTGATATCGATATATTGATTACGAATACTGATATCTAAACATTAACATTCAGTTGTTGATATCGGTATACTGATACCCAAATACTGATATCTAAACATTAACATTCAAATGTTGATATCGATAGACTGATACCCGAATATTGATATCTAAACATTAACATTCAAATGTTGATATCGATATACTGATACCCGAATACTGATATCTAAACATTAACATTCAAATGTTGATATCTATATACTGATACCCGAATACTGATATCTAAATAGTATCTATCCAAATGTTGATATCGATATACTGATACCCGAATACTGATATCTAAATATTATCTATCCAAATGTTGATATCTATTTAGCCTTTTAATATCTATATAGATGTTCTGATATCCAAATTAGTGTACTCATCATATACTAATATATACTATATGAAAATCAAGCCACAGGGAATATAGTATGTCTATATAAAAATCAGACTTTAAACAAATCTAATCTCAGAGTTTTTATCGCCTCCTCTATATTTTACACCGCGCATTCTTATAGTCCATGCCGAGTTTTATTTATTAATCTAAAATAGATCAGTTTAAAACTAACACCAGTCAGCGAGAAACGATAACAAGCTACACACAGGGTCAATATAAAAACAGATTATTCAAATACAGTTTACAGGAGTAGTGGCTCCTGAAAATTCTCAACACGGTTTTGCAGATCAAGTTTGTATAAATTTACCCCCACAATGGTACAATATGACAATTTGTGTTAAAACTAAGCAACGAAAAGAGGGGGGGGGGGGGGGGGGGGGAGGGGGGGGCAACCCGCTACCTCCACAAGATCAACCTCTATACATTGTGCCTGATTTGTGTTTTGAGAATTTCTCGAGATAGTCCATTTGTTAAAATTCTTTATCAACGCGTTTTGTGAAAGGTACAACTAAGAAAGAAAGATTTGGTGAGAAACTTCAGGAATACAAATTAAGCACCCGTTAAAACATTTCCCCGGGGGCCCTATGATAGGATCACGACAAAAATGGATAGACGTTTTCACAATGCACGTCTTACGATAGCTATCGGCGGTTTCGCACAAATAATGTAATGGACTGTTGGATAATTTCAATCGTACTGTCCACCACTGGTCAGCAAGAATGTACTGGGGTTTGGTTTACAAAATAAAAACACAAACAAACAAAAAAACAAAAAACTAGACACTTACATAATCATGCACATTATTACACAATGATAACATGGGCGCGCAGTGTTATCAGACCGATATCAAGTATTTATCTTCTGTAACAAAAAAACAAAAAACAAAAAAACAAAAAGAAAAAATACACGAAATTAACCTTCATATTACGTCACTGAGAACAGGGTATAAAGATCTGAGAATCGGATAGTTACAATAACATTAAAATTGTGTTTAAACCTCTCCGCATTTTTAAAGAAAGGGCACCGTTTAACGTTTCGTAATGCGTACGGCTGTGTTTATTTCGTGTAAATATCGCCCTATTCATCACAGCTGTGCCATGATAATTCGGCGAGTATCGAACACAATCGATCACCACATACTCTGATTTGAATTGATTGCTGTTTTTCTGTGCTAGGAAAAAAGTCCGTCTTCTGTAACAAGTCAAATACCATGTACCTCCGAACAGCTGATTTCAGTGAAAGTTTTGAACTTTGAGTACTTGCAATAACACCCCCCCCCCCTAAAAAACAACAACAACAAACTAATAATGCCCGAAATGAAATGCTACAGGGGGGGGGGGGGGGTGGTAATCCAGTTCTATATATTTCACTAGTAATTAGTTCTGGCCCGTGGGGAACCCGGCTATAATGGGTCTTCAGTGCCCCCTTTTCTTGTCGAAAGATGCGACTAAATGAGACGGTCCTTCGTATAACACCGCAAAAACCGAGGCCCCATGTCACCGCAGGTGTGGCACGATAAAGACCCCTTCCTGCTCAAAGGCTGTACGCACCGGGCATAGGCTTAAATGTTGTAGCTCTCCATGTGGGTGAACAAAATTGTCGAGTGAGACGTTAAATAATATTCTTCAACATCATTTGTGTATATCATGCTTAAATTCATCTCGATCCTGTATTTTTGTATGCATTATACAATATTCTATGTACCTTATCAAAATTCCAGTACGTAGTCGTTTACTTGTTATTGATTGTAACATCAAGACACTTTTGGAAATGAACTTGTATAAGATTTTTGAATATGTTCAGAAATACATTTTGACAAGCAGAAGATTTTAAAAATGCATTTAATTAATGCGAGTTTGTTTTTTTATGTCTGTTCTCACCGTGTTCAGTCGGTACTTTCATTTTTTCTCTCTTCTGCTGTGTTGTACTTATTTGTGTTTTTGTTTCACCATTCTTATTTGATTTCATTTTTTCCCCCTATTTTATCAGAAAAAAAAATAAGTATATAAATCTTTGTTGATATCTGTGTTAGGAAATCTAGCTATAGGCTCTAAACAAAGCGTAGCCATGATTGGCGTTATTGAATTCCCGTTCAGAAATGACTGTATATTGAATCCTATGAAGACGTCACCACTGCTAGTGAAGGGCTGCAAAATTTAGGCCTATGCTCGGCGCTTATGGCCTTTGAGCAGGAAGGGATTTTTATCGTGCCACACCTGCTGTGACACGGGATCTCGGTTTCTGCGGTCTCATCCGAAGGACCGCCCCATTTAGTTGCCTCTTACGATAAGCAAGGGGTACGGAGGACCTATTCTAACCCGGATCCTTACGGTATGGGAGCGTTCAAAATGGATTTCTAATAAAAGCTATATTTTCAAGAGAACTGAAATCTTTATTTTGGTAAAGTCTTAATCTATCAACGATTATGGTTAACGTTACATCACATGAACACATTTTTACAGGAATTATCGTTTTTCAGAGTTAGAGCTTGCGGATAATTTTAATTAATTTAAAGGTCAAATACGGCGAATTTTCCTAAATCTTGAATTTTATGCATAAAAATGTCTGTTCTCCACTTAAGTTTTAATTTCCATAGCCGTTTTGCCGAAATTCACGTTTTACCTGAAGCAATCAATAATTGTGCATTGATATGAGTTATCGAACATAAGTTATTACGTCATCCGAGACAAACTTATGGTGTGTGGGCCTACATCGAAATGCCCTGTATTTACCGTACAATGCACTGCTTTGAACAGAACAGGGGTTAATTATGTTTCTTTTCCCAAGAGACCCTAAATTGTGGGAAATTTGGACAATAAAACGAAACAGAGACAGATTTGTACGAAATGACTACACGAGGATCTGGGAGCGACAATGAAACAAGGATCACTTTCCCATCAATCCTGGTGTAGCATTTCTGACAAAGTTTAAAAGTGTCGATAAACGGGACAATTCCTGCAATATTCGACTATAATGATCTCAAGAAAATAAAAACAAAAATATCGTTTCGAATTAATGCAGAGCGAGCGGGGAGGGGGATGTTGGCGTGCATCTAGTTGTGTACATCAAAAATAGCATCAGTAACAACATACAATTACTGACTTACCATGCCACCAGGGTACAGCAAGAAATCGTGTACTTATATTTAAAACATTTATCAATTCACTTCTTGTCGCAAGTTTTAAAAAAATAACAATGTAATGTAAATTCGACGTTAGATCCGCCCACATTTTCGTATAAATAACGTAACATTATGTTTGCGAGCGGATTTAACATCTAATTTCAATTAGATTGAAAAATTAAAGAAAAGATCATCGGTACCCAGGATGATATTAAACACTAATCAGTGGCGGATTTAAAGGGGGACGCATCCCCCCACCCCCACCCTAAAATTTTCAAATCTAAGGTAAATCACGGTATCTTGTTTGGGAAAATGTTCTAAACAATAAAAGAATAAATTATTTCTTACACTACCGGAGAAATAAATAAGATTTTGTTTTTCATTTCTTGAATTACTTTATTGGGAGAACTTAACTTTAAAAAAAAAACCTAAAAAATTGGGTCATTTTATTCATTTCACCTTATCAAAATGATAGAACATAGTACAAATCACTAAATAGGAGAAATATTTCAAGCCCCATAAAATATGTAAAATGCAGGAGCTTCCGGGGGCTTCGCCCCTGGACCCACTGCCTCATAAAGTGGCGCCCCCCCCCCCCCCCCCCCGTAACCGCAATTCGTGGATCTGCCCCTACTAGTATTTTTTCGTGTACTTACAAAAATACCGAGTCGCCGCTCTACTTCTAGATTTTTTTTTTTTCCCAATGCTTACATTTGACGATGTTCTATGTCAGCATTATATAGCACCCGGGGGATAACCGAATACATTTTTATTTGCATGTGTAAATTTTTTCCTTTAGTATGCAAAATTCATCTTTATTTCCAGTTGTAATTTTTTTTTCCAGTTAAATATACAAAAGTGTTTACATGTTCTTTCCTAAGACGCAAGTTAAAATTGTAATGCATTGACTGTTGTGAATAATTTTTGAGACCATCAAGGCAAAAGTATCTAATTTCAAAATGTTACTATTTTCTTAAACAAATGGGTGCCATAAAAATTCATTTTCACGATTAACGTGTGCCATCACTACACTGATTTAGACAACGGTTATAGGTACAGGTAAATTTATTTTAAAACTACAACAACTTCTGATTTTTTATGATATTATATTCATAATAAGAGCTACACGTTATGGTAACAATATATATATATATTTTTTTTTTTTTCAGAATTATTTGTTTTTTCAATTGAATGCATGTATTTTTCAATACAAATGTTATCTACCGATTCTTTGCGGGCTAGCCCAGTGACTCATCTGTAGCCCAGCTTTGTTTTTACTAATGGGATTCCGTCCAGTGCCTGGTCTGTAGCCCAGCTTTGTTTTTACTGATGGGATTCCGTCCAGCATATATTGATTATCTGGTGGATTCGAAACGATATACAAGGTCGAATTCCTAAACCCAAGTCTATCCCGGGTAATTCACCGCCACAAGCACCGGCGTCGTTAAAACTGGCTATTTGTTATAGAAATTAAATTGGCCATACAGTATTTTAGTCTAATATGGGGGGGGGGGGGTGTCCTTCTTTTTTTTAAAGCAGAATTTGCTTTTACCGGCACAACGGACGTACTCTTATAAATTGATCGATCTTGATTACCTATCGGACTGTGGCCGAGGGACAGTTAATTATAAAGTTGGACACCGTTTACAATGTCTTCATCGGTGCGGTCAAAAACATAGAGAATAAATAAGATTCATCTCATTAAAATAACCCAAAATCATATCACAATATCAAACATACACCACGTATTAAACGTCATCAGGCAATGACATTTTAGTTTTAAATAAAAAGGAAATAAGGCTAAAAAGGTTACAAATTAAATAATTAAGGTTAGAATTAAACCAATACATACGGGTGAGATGGTGTTCATCACCTGGGTGACCCAGGCAGGTAAGGACCAGAGCAATGGTCAGCACCGGACACAGGGTCACGAATTTCCACATTTTCTGATATACTCTAGTATCAGTGCAAGTTTAAAAGTCCGTCCCCGGGTTTTTATAGACACGCCGAGACTCAGTCACCCGGATCGGGAAGCTTAAACAGCTGACGGTATCAATTTTAACCAATGATCTTATTTTAGTTTAATTCTTTAATTGAAGGTAAGGATTAATAGCATGCGGTACGAAACTCGCGGCAGTGGGCGTGTGGATGGTTGCTAGCAATCGACATAAAAAGCATTCATTAATGAAGAGAATTCTGTTTTGAAAAAAAAAATAGCTATCGATTTTGAGTATAGTGTTTTACTTTGATAATTTTACAGATTTAAGCTTTTATGTCATATTGTCATTTAATTTCATTTAATTGTTAAATTGTTGTATTTCTCTAGTTACCCTTGTGCTGGCGTTCATACCCTCATGTATTCTTCAAAAATAATTTTACTTTTCTATTATTTACATTTTACTTTTCTTTCTTTCGGGTTGGTTGGTTGTATTTTGCATAATGTCCTTGAGAATATTTCACCCCTATGGCGATGTCAAAATCGCCGGTGAAGGGCTAGAAAGTTTATAAGCCTATGCTCGGCGCTTACGGTCTTTCAGCAGGGGGGGGGGGGGGGGGGGGGTGTTTATCATGACACACCTGCTGTGGCACGAGGCCTCGGAATTTGCGGTCTCATTCAAAGGACCGTTCAATTTAGTCGTCTTTTACAACAAGCAAGGGGTACTGGGGGCCTATTCTAACCCGGATCCCCATGGGATTAAACAAACCACTGGATATGTAAATATTGCGAAAGAAATATACTGTACTATGATTGGTTATAAATTTGACCACCCTGTGTATGACAGAAATACAATGTTGTGAATGATTTAGAGGGATCCCCCACCCCCTTTTTTGTCGCCATAATTTTACAAGGCAATCTCTAAATTTAGAACTTCAAAATTCCCAAGTATGGCGTTCACATACCTCTGGCCCCTTTCGGAAATCCTATACCCGCCATTGCAATAAAACATCCATTGAATTACTAAATCTAAAACAACGTATTTGAAACCTGACATAATCTATATTACTGTGCAATTAAAGCAAATAATTGATTTTATATCGTTCAAAGCCCCTCTCAAGAATTTTCCCTCATATGGTGACGTCACTATTGCCGGTGACGGGTTGCACAATTTAGACGTATGGTCGGCGTTTACGGCCTTTAAGCAGAACATTATCTTTATCGTGACACACCTGCTGTAACACGGGGCCTCACAAGTAGGGCCGTACCATTTAGTCGCCTCGTACGACAAGCAAGGGGACCCGAGGACCTTTTCTAATCTGGATCCCCATGGGATTCTAACAATTTAAAAATAGGTAGCATGCCCAACAGGACATGTAATGCTATGATAACTTAAGGATAATCTAATGAAAGCTGATACAGCTTATTAACAATGGGGTTCATATAATTACCTAATAACTACAGGATGTATAATTATTAAAAATAAAGGATACAACACAGGTATTGGGATTTCGGCAGGATTTATTATATATATACATAAAGCATTGACAATATAAAATGTTTCAGACATGATTTATAATGAAATGCACGACTAGAATTATAAAAATTGAATAATAAACAACAAGAGACGTAGAATAAAGTAAACCGCCTGCCTTACTGGCTGGTAGAGACTTTACAACTTTTTTATATATATAAAAAAATATTCCGTGGTCATTCTATGAATGGAGGGATTAATCCGGGAACGCCCACTACCTGTCATCGACCGGGATTACTGTTTCCATGGATTTGTTTCTAATGTTATTACACATTTAATCCAGTACATCTATTTAGCGCAAGAGTTTAATAAAAAGAGAGAGGGGGATAGCTGTGTACAATGCCATTAGACGTGAATGTATAAATATGTAAGTTTGGAGACGGGGGTTTCGTGTACGGGGGTCATGTACTGTTACTGTGAATGATAGCACGGGGACCTAGTGCACACACGGTCGGTGAGAAAGACGTGGATATAAATATGAAAAGCGGCTTCTCTTTAAAAATGTAAATGTAGGAAATACAAATTTCCATCCAAATATGAGGAGGAAAAAAAAGATCAATAGATAATCCTGTTTCTTGACATTTCTTTTTTTTTTTTTTTTGTAAACAGATTGTCAACAAAATGAAATCTGCTGTCACGTGGTTGAAATAATCCATGGTTTCCTCATCTTCACAAGTCGGGGGTTATTGATCCGATAACCCTTGACTTGCGAAAGTGTGGTTTCCTATTCTGTAGTACAAACGACTTCCTCACATTTACTACGTGCACATATGGTGGCGGTTTGTCATATACACTTGTTTGCAGAACAGGAGATGCAGAGAATAAAAATAATATACCAGAAATCAACATGACGCAAGCTTCAAATATATCAGGACGGGGAATTCTGTTAAAGATCGGACAACACTGGTGATGTGCATTTGGTACATCCGTTAACGAAAAGGTGTTAATTATGAAGTCATACTTTAATTAATTTCGATATCTTTATTGTTAATGTATGCATAATTAGTTAATAGGAAAAAAAATGCACAGGATGATAACAATTTTAAAGGCATATTTGTACATGCAAATTTATATCTCAAGAGGCATGGAAGCCGAAAGCGTTAACAGTGAAATGTTATCCGAGTTCTGTGTTTCTTGACTTATACTTATAAATTAACAATTTTGCCAATAAATTCCAAAACGATTGGTCCAGAGTTACTGCTTGCACCTTTGATATTGTTGAGGTGAAGTCCGCAAGGTACAATAGAATTTTACTTGATTAGTAAATATCTTAGTAGAGGCCTTAGTTATATATCTTGAACCAAGAGTGATAGGGCTTTGATGTTTCAAATATAGATGCCTCATTAGATGACATTTCTTTTTTTCTACCAGAACTGTTGACCTTGGACTTTGACCTACTTTTAGAGAAAACCCCATTAACATTGGCTATATCTTTGGGACCAAGGGAATAGGGATTTGTAATTGTTTGTAATTGTCATTTCATATCTAGATGCTCCAGGATCAGTTTAACCATATACTTAGCCTTAATGGGTGAAGTTACACCCCCTCTTAGAAACAGAAACACACAACTTTATGAACACTACTCAAATGAGGCAAAATCTATCATCAGTAGAGGAGGTGTTGCACGTCTCATGGTAATTTCCCTTAACCCTCTCTCTACCGTATCGGTCAATATGACCGATAGCGCGTAAAAACAGGGCTACGGAAAAGGAGTGTCTATAAATCTTTGAAACTACGGACGTAATATATATGTTTTATATATCATATTTTTGGAAATGTTCTATATTTTTGAACTATGCAAAAATCAATTGAATAAATAAAGCCATTAAATTAAAAAAAGCATTTAAAATGAAAGATGACTTCGTCTAAATATGACGCAACGCTTTGTCGCAAGGCCATTTCCCCCCTCGCTATGATTTTTTTCATTTTCCCTATGAATGCAATATTTTTTATATTTTTGAGAAGCATATATTCCCTGCTTTCAGTACATATAAAAATTATTTTTAATGCCTGGCAAAGTTATAAGAAAATAGCAATTTTTTGCACATATACGTTGTTTTACGATTTTATTTCTCAATGTTTAAACAGATCGGCATTTTATCTATATTTATATATGGAAATAGGGAAAAGTAAATACATCCTGTAAAAGTAGAGGAAATGTTCTTTTTGATGGACCCTTATTCATAGTATAATTGCCCGTAGTTTTTATATTACGATAAAATGAAATTGGGACATGCTGCGCGGTTTTCTAAAAAATTAGCGACAAATCGACGTGGCTAACGGCAATCGACGCGCGTCGCACAATAAAGTGGTGAAAACTATTTGTATTGTCCTTTTTTAGTAAATTCAGTACCTGTTGATACACTAAAACAACATACATACATGTATGAAATAATCAGCCTGGTATCTCTGCTTTTTTTTAAAAAGCATAAAACCAATATTGGTTTATAACAGTTATACAACCTACATGTAACTTCATAAAACACCTATTGAGAATGTTACATCGGCAGATTGAATTTAAAAAAACATAAATAAAGTACTTCATATTCAGATATAAACGTTATATTTGTTCGGAATAGTAATAATTTTTTTCTCTGCCAAAGAAATAAAAGAAAAAAGAAGTTCGCCTATATATAGCCTGTATACTTTTATCCGGATCGCGGGCCTCGCGGGGTTTTCTGAAAGTGTGCACGGAGAACACACGTGTTTCCGTTTCAACGAAAACAAACACAGCTTCACCGTGACTGTCACAGCAAACGCTTGTATTTTACATCTTTAAAACGACCTGATGTCAGAAGAAGATGCCCTGGATCTCCTGTTGCAGGATGACCCAAACGATCATGCATTCAGTATAAATACGTACATGTAAGTTGATGTAGCCACATAGGCCGACTAAAAAGGGGGAAAAAATTGCGGTTTTGTTATGAAAAATTCACGATTAATTAACCGCGATTTGATGCCATGCTTTGTCGTTTCATGAAAGAAAATATTTATATTTTATGATATCTAAAACAAGTGAATAACACCCTGTCCGGGTCCGGCAGTTTGATTAACACCCCCCCCCCCTTTTTTCCCCCAGAATGATCTCCTTACCTGACGCGCGAGTGTAAGAAGGGGTTGTAATTAGTGTATAATGGGATGGGGTGGTTTTAATCAGACTGGGCATTCACGACCGGTGGTGAAAAGGCTATTTTCCAAGTTTTTTCCATGTTTATAAAAGAAATTATCTTTCTATGAAAAGAAAACACAATCTGTTAGGAAAACACAATTTGCATTATTGTAATGATAGAATTTATTATCATAATTTGAATTATTTTCTTTATTCTGTAACAGAAATAAAAACAAAATGTGTGTTAGGGCCAAAATGGGTGTGGGTTAACTTTAATAAAAGTCTGATTATGACAGGCTAATGAAAAATCATATTGATTTCTCTTTTATCCAAATGCATGTATTTTATATACACTTAGTAGCTTATGACCATAAATTACATGTGATCCATACATGCTGGTACTTGTATGCTATGACCTGATAGGCACGTGTCCCCTTCTTGCCGGCCTCCTCCGTGGCCGAGTGGTTAGAGCATTGCGCTCAAAATCACATGGCCTCTCACCTCTGTCGGCGCGGGTTCGAATCCCGTTCGCGCCGGTAAGTGAGAAAGTTTTCCCAGTTTACTTTCGAAAGATCGGTGGTCTCTCCCCAGGTATCTGGTTTCTCTCTTCCACCAATAAAAAAACTGGGTGCCACCAGATAACTGAAAAATTGTTGAGTTTGGCAGAAAACATCAATCAATCAATCCCCTTCTTGCCTAGATTTTCCCTAATTTCGACTAAATCCACAGCCCATCAGAGTACCATACAAGGGGATTTAGACACTGGGTACTATTAAGAAGCAATTATATTCAACTTTTATATCTGGGGTCATTCACTTTCCCTCAGAGTTTCGGTATTTTCGCTGGACCCTGTAGGTTTTAACCTGAATTTCTTCAGTATTTGCCCTCGTGTATAATATATGCTAGGCATAATGCAGATACCTACATGATACATTTTTTTTTTTCATTACCCACTCTGCTACTCTCACAATGTATAATAAAATATTCGATTCATTTCTAACACATGTATGCAATCCCTTACCTTATCTTTAAATAAATTTGAGTAAATAAATTTAAGTGCGAAACTGTTCCATGCTACCGTGAAACTTAGATTTTGCTTTTTAAACATAAACCAACAATTCTTAATTGTAATTTCTTTTCTTCTTTAAAAAGGGTATTGACATCCCAATATTTAGTGGGAAGTTCCCAGGTATCATCCGCTAGCAACAGTCTACTGACAAATCCAGACATGCATTGGAAGGATGCTGATGTGGAGGACACCGGAACACCTGATCCCAGAACTGTGGCATTTCATTCGGGGTGACAACCTGCCTTTCAGTTGGTATGACTCTTTGAGGTTGAATATAGGGTTTAATCAGTATAAATTTGATTAACATTCAAATAAATCCAGATAATACATTCACAATTGGAATCATGGCATTATGGTACACTGATATGTGTGTACCATTTTACTGGGTTTTTTTGTTTTTGTTTTAATTTTTTTTTGCTGCATAACTAGGGATCGTATACATACAAAATGAGATAATTTCTAATTAGTTTCTAATTATAAGGTATGCCACGTTTTAAGGTATGGTGGCCAATACTGATTTTATTTGCAATTTTCTTTCAGATATGGGACCCTATTATTCGGAGAACTGCAGATTTTATGAAGCTGTTTTTGACAGAAGATTTGGTTTTCTCCATCTGTGTTGCCACCAACCATTATTCTGAGATAGTCATATCTAGGGGGAAGGGTTGCCATATACTTCCAAAGGAAGTTTGCAACCTCTCACTGAAGAGGAACTGTACAGGTATTAGTAGTTTTAAAAACCGATATTGTGGCAGTAATTTCCAGTTTCAAAAGAATAATAAAATGCATAGTAAAAAGATTACCTTTACCAAAATTAATCTGGCTGTGAATGTAACTCATTTATTAAATGTGTACTACAATTACCTCTGATAAAATTTCATAAGTAATTAAATGCATACTTTTCAGAGGGCTTTGATTATCGAAAACATTTACAGAGCCAATTTGAGTATTCAAAAGCTTTGACAATACATTAGTATTTAGGACTAAGTATTAAGAAATATTTTTTTCCAGATTTTTGTGCATTATCTTATACACGCCTGCTGTGAAGTTCCAGTCGATAGACAGATATTGGTCAACGCATGCCCCTGTCGGAACAACTCGTTATCAAGAATTATGTCTAGAAATAGGTTTCAAGAGGTTGAATATCAGAACATTTTTGTTAAATATGATGCAAGTACATTTAAATCTAGTGATTGAAAGTAAGTACTTGAACATTCGTTTATGTTGAACTTGGAGAGGAAAAATGGTTAGTACTTTTTGATAACATTTGATAAGGTGTTGTTGCTTAGCAACCAAATATAATTGAATAAAAAAAAAAAATATTATTTTAGATTAACAATAACTGAAAGATCTTTGTTTTAATGTTGCAATACTTATTCTATTTAATGGAACATAATGGCAAAACGTCATATTATTAGAAAATGATGGACAAGTATATAAAGTACGAAGTTTCCATTTAATGACCTTTGACCTTAATTAATTCTCTTCATTATATTTTTTGTCAAAAACCTTTTAAAATGATTAAGATCTATTTAAAGATTATATTTTTAAAATAATGTGACATTTACTAATCATCATGGATTGTAATTACGTTTAAATTGTGTCTAATGGATGCAGAAAGGCAAATTATGGTCAAAATTGTACTATGAGTGTTGTTACTTAGCAACCAAAAATATTTGTTTGTCAATAAAATTGATTAGTTTGATTTTGTTCTTTTTGTAGTATATTAAAAGGCACATTAGATCATACATTTAGAATTTCCTATTTTTGACTCTAATCTTGTGAGAGGGGTTGTAATATATATATTTCAGAGAAAAAAGATTGCAAAAATGTGCACTTATATGACCTTTGACCCCGTAGACCTATTTGAGGTCATGGGATACATTGACAAATTTTATAAGAAATTGTTCCCTGTCCAATTCCTAACAAAATCATATGTCATATGCCTGTCCCAAATCGTGATACATAAAGAAGATTTAAATCAATTTAAAAATACTGTCATTTAGTCTTTAAAAACCTCTAAAATGTGCCGGTAGAGAAAGGGTTAAGGTGTTGCGTCAAAGATCGATAAAATAAAGTTGTTCAAGTATATGATAAAACCAATTGGAACTGATGTCTTGATTCAATTTTTTTTCCAAAATTAAGTTTAAAAGACGTGTACCGAGAAGTACTAGCCAAAATAATTTGATTTTAAATCAAGCAATACGCGATTTATATGATTTTTAACGTTAAAACACATGGATATCCCCGAATTTCAGAAAAACTGCCTCTGTGAAACAAAATAATTCAGCATGAACATGTTCTTTGAGTTTTCCTTTAAAAAACTGTCGCTTTAAAATTTTGTTTCACAAAGGTATTTTTGTGGTAAATTAAAAAAAAACTCGAAACGACTTTACTGATATTGATTTCAGTTTCAGCTGTACCTTAATTTTTCACAAATAGTAATGATTTCCTACGTGGCTCAGTGGTTAAGGTCGTAATGATTTCCTACATGGCTCAGCGGTTAAGGTCGTAATGATTTCCTATGTGGCTCAGTGGTTAAGGTCGTAATGATTTCCTACGTGGCTCAGTGATTAAGGTCGTAATGATTTCCTACGTGGCTCAGTGGTTAAGATGGTAATGATTTCCTACGTGGCTCAGTGGTTAAGGTCGTAATGATTTCCTACGTGGCTCAGTGGTCAAGGTCGTAGATTTTTAAATATAACGACTGCTATTTTTTAAAGACCGGGTTTGAATCCCTTACGGGATTTATGTTTTATTTATTATTTGTCAAAATGCGCATCTGGTGCATCAAAATTGGTACCATATAAGTTTTACATTATGACCCCTGGGTCGAGGCCTCTGCTGGTGGACTGTTAGTTCCCGAGGGTCTCTACAGCCTAGTAGCTAAGTAGTTCGTTACTAGCCTGAAAATACGGATGCATATTTAATTGCTGGGATGACATTTAGAAATTAATTTCAAAATTAAAGATTATGTCCCTCGTGCATATCTCTTATCCTCGGACGAATTTGGCTCCAGTTTTTAGCACTCTACTTTTCCTCTAAGCTCTTACAAGTTTATTGTTATTTCGAATTTCCACAATTTAGGCTTCAGCATCACTGAAGAGACATTATTTGTCTAAATGGACATCTGGTGCATCAAAATCGGTACCGTATAAGTTTTACATGTATCTGTGTTGACCACACTGGCAAATGCATCCTGATTACTGTCCAAAAGGTACATTGTATCAATGCATGATACATATCAATTAGTAAGGAAAAATCAACAACTTAGAGCTCATGTCTTATCCATTCATGATCCAATATCAATATATAAGTCGCACTGCGGGTGTAACCGGTCGACATAGGATGCTTATTCCCGCTCGTACCGGTAAATGATAAAGTTTCCCAATTTACTTTCGGAAGATTGGTGGTCTCTTCTGAGGTACATTGTATCTGGGTTCTCTACCCACTAATTTTGCAAATATGGATTTTTCTTGCAGGGAATGCAGTTCTTCTGGGTGTTTAAGGTGAATATTAACTCAGTATAGGAAGATAAACTGATATCCATTAAAAATTCTTTTGCGATACACTTTCGACAAAAATTAGAGCGATTATTTCTCCGCAGCATTTAATCGCCTCTCATTCAGTCGCAATTTCTTTTTTTTTTCGACAAACTAGACTACCATCTTGGGCAAATGCAAATGAAGAATAATTCATTGTTCGCAATGGTTAGTCCAAAAAAAAAAAAATGGGGAAAAACGCTCAAAACAGATGATTAGGAAAAATCGTTATTTTATGCTCCCCTTTTCGCTCTCACAAGTTTACGAATAGAGTCGAAACAATTTTTTTTTAAGGAAAAAATTATCTCTAATTAAGATACTCATCCTAAATTAAAAATCGACCTGTGCTCTCTTGTAACAAGCAATCTTGCTGAAAATGCTGTCATAAATACAGAGTGATTGAGACTTTTCTTGGAGAGAATGCATTTCTTATGGGTGATTGAGGTTGATATTGACTCTGTATTGCAAAATAAATTGTTTCCCAAGAAAAAAATCCTTTCGATACGTTTTTGACCAAATCGTATCCGAAAGATGTTGAATCTACTTAATGGCATTTATTTCAGTCGCGATTTCTTTTTTCGACAAACTACCTGTTGCAACAAATGCGCATAAAGAATACTTTACTGTTCACAATGGTGACCCGTGGAAAATATGAGAAACAATACTCATAATAGAGATTTAGGATGAATTGTCATTTTAGGCTCCCTTTTTTGAAGAGAGTTGCAATAAAACTTTCTTGAGAATATATCTTTAATAAAGGTACTGATCCCAAATTTAAAAGAAATTAGGTCTTGTCTCCTTACAAGAGGGCACAGAATAGTACATGCATGTGGGTACCTATATGTAGGTACCTATATATCTGGGTACCTGTATGTGAGCACCTGAATATAGTTACCTATATCTGGGTACCAGTATGTGAGTACCTGTATGTGGGTACCTGTATACACCTGACTATATCTGGATACCTGTATGTGGGTATCTGTGTACTTGTTTGTATAAAACTGTATGTGGATACCTATATGTGGGTACTTGTTTATAGGTACCTGTATGTAGGTACTTGTATATAGCTATCTATATCTGGGTACCTGTATGTGGGTACCTGTATGTGGGTACCTGTTTGTAGGTACCTCTATGTGGGTACCTGTGTGTAGGTGCCTGGATGTGGGTACTTGTATATAGCTACCTATATCTGGGTACCTGTATGTGGGTACCTCTATATGGGTACCTGTTTGTAGGTACTTCTCTGTGGGTACCTAAATGTGGGTATCGCTACTCTAAATGCTAACCCCAGAGTTAGACCATTTTGACTATGTGTCAAATTTTACATTTTTAAAAAAAATACATTCTTTTAGTCATAGTTATCTTTTTCGACAAAGTACCTGCTGCGACTAATGCGAATAAAGACTACTTTAATATTTTCAGTCACAATTCTACGTAAATAAACAAGTAAAGTGCTCATCATTTCTGAATTGGAGAAAATGCAGTTCGTTCATGGGCTGCCATACTGTTACGAAAGGAGAGGGAATGTATACTCTTATAGAATTTGAAATCCCTGCAACATTAACTTCTCTGTCAGTAGCCTGCTTCTAACTTGTTTGTCAGTAGCCTGCTTTGACTTAAAATCTGGTCATATGGAGAACAAACTCTTGCAAATGGAATCTCTATGTTAATGGATTTGTTATTGTTGTTTCTAGAAAACAGTTTGCCGCAACTTTGCGGCACATTCTTGTCTGCTTGAAATTAAGGGATCCTACATAAACTGTAGTTACAAAAACACAATAACAATTCAATTAATTTAATTTCAAGAACAATGACATAGCAAGTAATGTTTACCATATTCAAAAATACAAATTTAAAAAGTTGATTCAAGAACAGAAATGACCGGGTAGCTTTAAAATATGTTAATCTATTATAGAAACAGCCGTAGAGAACATACTGGAAAATTGCATATTAAATGTAGAATTTAAAAAAAAAAACAAAAAAAAAAAAACAACAAAAAAACAAAAACAGTAGCATTTTTAAAATATCACATGTATATCTTCAATATTTTATAACATTTATAATGTACAGGGTCTGAAGAATGTAAGTAAAAGCTATGAGAGGAGTTGGTTACAAATAGTAGGTACCATGCTTACATCATGCACATGCAAATATTTCGAAGAATGTCTTATCACTTCCAAAAAGACACATGCACATCTACAATGCTTTCATAACAGCTGTACAAGGTCTGAAGGATGTCAAATAAATGCTGTAAGTGTTGATTACAAAAATAGGTACCGTTTCTCTCTCTCTCTCTCTCTCTCTCTCTCTCTCTCTCTCTCTCTCTCTCTCTCTCTCCATAAAACCCGGAACGGATTATTTCCGCCCCCGAAGGAACACTCCATCTCTCCCTATAATTCTAACTATAACACTTGTAGGAGGAAATGATGGTACTGTCTTTCTCCAAAAAAAAAAAAAAAAAAAAAACCAGAGGGGACCGTTTGCGCCCCCGATGAACACTCCATCTCTCCTATGCTATGTCTCCTATTTCCTAAAATGAGAATGAACAATTTAAAGGCTTGTGAAGAAAATGATCAATTCATAACGTAAGAAGCATTGATATGAATGCTGATATTTTTGCGACCTTGATTCATTCATACTATTAAAACCTTGATACCAATTCTTACTCTGTCTGTTGCCTTCGTGCAGTGCACACTTTATCTGCAATCTTCTGCAATCCTCTTCAGATATCCCTTTGGATCTATTCCTCTTACACTTGAGATGATGGCTCTCCCCTCTGGCGTCCCCCGCAGCACCCGGTCACACGCTCCACTAGTTATAGGAAGATCTGGATCTGCAAAAATTATGTTGTGATTTGACTCATTTATCAAGTTGTCGTCAGCTATTTTTGCTGTTTATCATATTTCTTACCAGAAATCATATGGCGGCATTCATTAAGGATGAACTTGGCTTCCTCCTCCAAGAATAGCAGCCTACCGTGAGCGTGAATGTTTGATGGTAACTGACTAGATACAGTGGTGCTTGACCGCAGCGGAGTCAGTGGTTCCAGCGTCAGTTCATCGGCGGATGCCGTCGCAGTCTGGACTGGATAAATATAGCTGTGATCTAAGGCTAATTTGTTCATGTTGAATTCTTTGTATACGTGATTTTAAGACAAAAATTGTTTATTAGTGCAATACCAAGGAGAGGGTTTCCTCTTCCTCTTCAACCTCTTCGATGACATGGCCTGTCTTCCAGTACCTCTGCCTAATGGTAATACAAATATTATTTTCAAAAAGTGGTATTTTTCCTGAATTATTGAAAATTCTTGCCACATTTAGTACCTAAATTAAGCTAATATATACCTCTCCCGGGGTCGCTATATTTCTCATCACGTGAGAGATCACAATTACGATCCTCACAGCGTCCTCTTTTTGGTGAGTTAGCTGGGTGTTTGACCTGTGGCTCATTTGTTGGGCCAACATAAGCCTGGTCTCTGGAAATATCTTGCGCATCTGAAAAAATCCAGACATTCGACAGGGGATGTTTACTACTCCTCGGCACCTGATGCCACCTCCGGTGTGTACATGGGTCCGTGTTTGCCCAATTATCTATTTTGTAAAACTTATACGGTACCAATTTTGATGCACCAGATGCGCATTTCGACAAATAATGTCTCTTCAGTGATGCTCAACCGAAATGTTTGAAATCCGAAATAACTATGAAGTTTTAGATCTAAATATAGCCAAAAACAGCGTGCCAAACAAGTGGAGCCAAATTCGTCCAAGGATAAGAGCTATGCATGAGGGAGATAATCCTTAATTTTGAAATGAATTGCTTGTAGGAGTTATGAGATTGATCACTGTTCGTTATCTTCACCTTTCATGCACTCACTCATTTATCTATGCATTTATTTCTATATACTATAGTATCTTTTATATGCTACAAAATCTACCGTGGTTGCAGTAGCTTTTTGTAGCTGTGTGCCAGAAATGGGTTTCTTCAACCCCGCCTGCCTCCATATTGATTGGATGGCCTTCGATATGCTTGACGAGTTCATGGCCTGAAGCACCTCGGTCCGGCTAGGGAAGGTAAGGAATACGACGGCGATTCCATGTCCAGTACGGTGGTAAACCCTGACAGTTTCTTGCGCAGCTCCAGGTAAACTTGAAATTTCTCCCAAAGGGAGGGTCCTAACAGTAGCGTCCCAGGAGCAATGGTGCCGGTCTTGTGTGCAGCTATCTGAAAAATTCAAACAGTACTGAGATCAATATTTCATTCAAGGCCGCAATTGCAAGTCCTTGTGCAGGGTTTTATGTAACCACCTCCCCGAAAGTGTAAAACCAAAACAAAGAAAACCCCAAACTCACGACAAGGACATGGATATCCCCATTTCGCTCAGCTTGCCGGATGATCTTCAAGGTGATGCTGGTGAAGGGCCCAAATCTCTGAGCGTTATCGATGAGGATGTTGACCAAGACAAAATTCCTCATAAAAGTGTTTTCTGCCTCGGTCATCATTCTATCCACCACACCCGCGAACCTGGTAAACAGCTCCTCTGTCCTTCGACATATAGGTGAATTTTCTAATCGTTTAATATCGTCCGGCTGGATCTTGTTTTCTGTAAATGACAATACGTTGATCAACACCGGCATATTACAACTCAAATTATCAATTGCCAGAACCTAAAATTACACGCACCATCATCTTCCGCCCTCTTCTCGACCCTTCTTCTCATCAAATCTCCTTGGATGGAACGTGACCACCTACGTATCCTCTCTTGGGCATAACATGTAATTTTCATGAAAATTTCTGATAATTACTTCTTAATGTCACTTCCTTTTAATTTGCATCCCCCTAGATAACATAAAACTTTTTTCTTTAAGTCACCATAAACATGGTTTAACATGCAGATTAGGTCTATAAAACAATTGTTAATGATTTAAGAAATTATAGCTATCAATTCAAAATGATGTGATACATGTGATGTTTTAAATTAATTCTACAAACGCCATTAATTGTAATAAGGTACAATGATCTCCAAGTTAGACCAACCTACATGTACATATCCCCAGTATCGGACTAATTATAAATCTCTTTTGTTCACCGAGGTACTGAGAATAGACTGATAGCACTAAAGAAGATGCTATTTAAGTGTTTTACACATAAACACTGTATACATGTATCAAGTTTGGCTCTGCCCTGGGGTAAGAACCTACAGTACACGACACGAGTTTTATACACCCCACCGTGGAAAGACCACGGAGGAAAATCCACGGAGATACACCGTGTCCTCAGTGTTCCACGGTGTGTGTTATTTGCGAATACACACAGCTCGCGGGAGCTATCGACGCCTTGCAGAATTTGTGAAAATGTGCCGCAGGCTAAATAACATGATAACGGTGGAATTAAAAAAAAAGAAAAAAATTCAATATTTCCCCGCTGATATGTAAATTGTTGTTCAGCTTTTTGAGACGATTCCAACGATACCAAACACTATATGTCTTTTAGAAAACCTTGTTTGAAAATCTTCATTTAAATACTCTAATCCCTTTCTTCATTAATATATTCATTAATTCCCAGTTTAATTATAATAGAAGTAATAACGAGTAATACGTACAATTCCCGTTTTGAATGCGAATTAGTATATTCAGTAAATAAAAAGCATACTACATGTAATAGGGATATTCAATAATTACTTACGTGTTTTCTCTCTCTCCTTCAAAAGCGTGTTTAAGGTACTAAATTACTTCATATTATGAGAATATGGATCTAATTAGATTAACTTCATTCAATATCGAAATCAGAGCAATGTCGATTATTACAAATTTGAATTAATTGATAATATTTATCAATAGAAGCAAAGATATTAACTATAATTTTTTTTTTTAAATGATCGTGAATTAATTATATTTGACCGAGGCTTCTATATTTCGATAGAGATATTCATAAAGAAAAAATTCAATAATCTTACTAGTATATTCCGTGCAAATACCAAGGAGAACTACATGTAAATTACAGTTAGCTAGTCTGGGTATTTGAAATTTACAGAAGTGTTTGACTTTGCGAAAAGTCAGAAAGGGAGTCGGCGCAAGATACCTATGATTTTAGATTACATCTGTTCGCGCCGACCCCATATATTTTACACCTTTCGCTTGAAGTCAACCACCTGTGTTAATTTCAAACACGTGGATTAGCTGACCCTCTGAAGTTTTATTGTGGCGAAAAGCCCTTCGAATATGCATGGAACATACAAGTTGTTATGAACAATAGTCCCGCTATCCCGACAAAAAAAAAATTGAAAGAGTTATTAAATGACGAAACATGATCAAACTGCAGATTGAACTTTATAAAGTCCGGTGCTATCATTACTTATATATTTTTTTTTTTACGTATCCCAGAGAACATGTTACAGTTTTAAAGGTTTAACAAAAGAAAACAATAACAACAAAAATGGTGCTTAAATTTTTCGATCTTTAAAAACTTAAATCGTGTAATTTACGATTCTATAATTTAATAGATAAACATGTGTGATTCAATAAATACAATACGTCACAGTCCTTGAATGACTATCGTCGATGGAAGTAAATCACCGCATATGGCACGTGACAATTTTTAAAGATCAACCTTGGTTTTTTTTAAAAATGAAAGTGTGCTTACAGACACTTAACGTAAAGTACATTTATTAAATCAATGTAATCTTCAAAGATAAGAGCCTGGGAATGTAACTGCATTCCAACTTTTCATATGAACCGCATTTTGATATGCTCAAATCAAGAGCAATTTGAGAAATTCCTAATTCATATTGAACCGTATAATTGAAACAATGTTTGTAGATCAAGCCCCCCCCCCCCCCCCCCCCCAACTTCCTTTCTAAAATTTGAACATCGGGAATGTTGGTCTACACATGGTATCTTTTTTTTTTAAATTCCACGTAGTCTAATCGGGATTTGTGTTGAATCGAAGGATGGTTAACTTGAATACAAAAAGCCATCTTATCGAGATAAGGAAAACTTTTATTTAGATTAGTACATTATCATCATTTCATTTACATACTGTATGTCATGTAGCAAATGTTAAAAATTTCTTAATAGATGAAAACTTCTAGTATTCATAAATATAGTACATGTATGTAACATCTAAGTCTGTACTTCTGGCAACATTGACACGCAAGTTCTAAATTTGAGCGTACATAATCGCGGTAAGAGGAACACTTATATGCTGCACATCATCATCATCATCATCATCACCACCATCATTGACAACTTTCTGTTGAGCCCTGACTTTTTTAGGACGGCGGAGGCACTCATTAATTCTGGTCACCACCCGTTCCCGCCACACCATTGGTTCCTTTACTTCCGGATGGAAAAAGGTCACATATTTTTTAATAGCGTTTTTGCGTCTGTTCTCTAACTCTTTTTTACCCTTCACACCTCCACCAAACCAATTATACTCGCTTTTTCGCCCTGAGAGAAATAGTTCCGGAAATAACTTCTTCACTAGAAGGCACGCTAAATGCCCCGGGTTGTTTGATGCAGCTTTCAGATGGTTCAAAGTTTCCAAGTCAATTTGGAACTCCTGGGGGACTCCGTTGTTGAGATCCTCTCCATGGACTTGGTCAAAAGCAGGAGCTTGGACTGGAGGCGGCGCACAGGTGTTCCCGACAATCCCATTGGACAAGTCCTTGATTGTCCCCTCTAGCCTTACGATCCTTGTATTGGCGACATCCAACTTCGTGTTCACAATTTTTAATTCTCGTTGAAGGTCCGACACTGACACCATCGTTTTCAAATGGCGAAGGGCCAACTTTAGCATACCCTCTAAGTTTCCACAGTCGCTAGCTGTTGACGATGCTGAAGGGGGGTTCTCATTTGGTCTCCTTATGATAGGGGTTACGGGCAGGCATGGGTCTCCTAAAACAACGGTGCTGTCATTCTCCGCATTTCCTGTAGTCTCCACCACGGATATAACACGAGCTGCTTGCTACAAAATAGAAGATAAAACAAATGTATATATTTTCCTGTGCAATTAATTTCATATATTTATTGGACTTTTGAATGAATGTTTCTACATGCTTACATCAGCAAATTGAACAAATCCTAAATAGAAACCTTTTTAGAAATAAAAATAGATATTATATTACTGATCAAAATGCATGCATCTTTAAGAGAAATACAGGTGGGTGGAGCTTTCTGATAACGAACATTTTCCGTTATTTTCACACACAGACATAATTTAGTGACTGCGCCCCACTATTTTATTTATAGTAGTAGTGGACGAATTTAGCTCATGCAAAAAGGACAAGTATAATTACTTATAGTATAATGGATTATTATTTATTATTAGGGGACATTTATATAGCGCTTTATCTAACAAACATATCCTAAAGCGCTTTACATGTCTCAGCTTGAAACGGGTTAATTTATTGTTGCAAATTGCATTCATTTCATCTCATTTGTAATAATCAAATAACAGTCCTATTTTCTGAAGGAAAATTGATCATGTTGTTTCATTTTTACACCCTGTTTGAAAGTGAGTTTGAAAACTTAAGCTATTAGTCTCTGTACGTTTGGATAATTTACGTAATTGTCAGAGAACCTGTGCTATTGAGAAATATCTTACTTCATAAAACACCTCCTCTGCGCGGACCCAATAAATTTTACACCTTTCGCTAGACTTGTGTGAATTCAAATACCCAAAGTATTTGACCCCATGACAAACAAGGTATATTGTGACGAAAACCCCTTGGAATTTGCATATATACACATCATGGTCTTGTCTAAACAGTTGCGATAAACAATTTTTGATGGAAAGAAAAACTACAGAATAACGAAATATGACCAAAATGCATATTGACAGTTGGAGAGAATGTAAATTCATCCTCTTAGTACTATCGTTTTTGGAAAGTGGAAGGGTGTTTTAAAAGTTACGGTAACTTATCTAAAATTATTGACCGATTTTCTAAAGGGGTGGTGGAAATTGGAGCGCTCGTTACATGGGCTGAATTCGTAATAACTTTCAAGCCTACATGTACATTCTTTACATTCACCATTGCTATAAAAAAAGTAAAGGTGGGGTTGTCAACTAAAAATCAAAATATTGGATATAATATTCATTCCATAGTTAATTAATTAAGAAAGAAGAATAAAACCGCACTAAAACACTAACTAGAAGTACTGTATTCACACTTGGTATTCATTTATTAATAAAATTTTCTGATACTTAGATGGGAAATGGGACATGATGTTCCCTTCTCAACTAGTGCCAAGGTCAAAATAATCGGCCTTTGAAAATGCCGATTTGTAAGAATGTTTGAAACGAAAAACCCTTGCAATTCACATAGAATCCACAAAGGCTATTGTGTTATCTGTTTTGCTACTACATCAAAAACATACCGACGTACCAGAAGTATGCATATTTGAATTTCTCAAGAGAAGGGCATCACTCGTAATTTGGATATCAACGAAGAAAGAAGGTAGAAAAAAGAAGATTGAAGAAAGAAGATTTAAAAGACTAGAAGATGGAAATAAGGCACCGCCTGCCTAATCTCACCCACCAGATGAAACTTGATATAATCTATTTGAGAAAAATGGGTTTCAACAGCTCGGTTATCTCCAGAATGTTGAGCGAGAAACATGACAGAGATATAAGGCATGAAACCGGGCTCTTCGGCGATGTCGACCTACAACCACCCACTAAAAAGGAAAAATTTTAAAACGGCAACTGAAGTTGACAGAGACATGATCAAGGAACAGTATCATGAAAAAGAAAACACCTTCTCAAGTACACAGATGTTCCGAGAGTTGAAGGCAGCTGGTTCTCAGGTTAGCCAGAGAACCACACTTCGAGTGATCGCTTCATGCGGTCTTACAAACAGAGGAATCCGATATGGGCAGATGGTTCGGGACGTGAATAAGGGAAAACGAGTCACCTTTTGTCAGCAACTTCTGGCAACAAACGAGAAGTTTGATGATGTAATCTTCTCTGATGAGACCTCCATACAGCTCACAGCGAACAAAGTTACGTCATATCGACCACTGGGAGCCTTATCGCAAACTATACCAAAGGCCAAGCATCCATTAAAATTACATTGCTGGGGAGCAATCTCAAAGAGAGGACCATCGCCTCTAGTACTCTTTGACGGGATTATGGATGCAGAATTCTTCACAGAAAACATTCTAAGAGAAAGCCTACTTCCTTTTCTTCGCCAAACTTTCCCAGACGGACACCGATTCCAGCAAGACAATGACCCTAAACATACATCAAAGAGGGCAAAACAATTCATGGAAGAAAATGGAATAAATTGGTGGAAGGACTGGCCCTCTGAAAGTCCGGACTTAAACCCCATCGAAATGGTATGGAAACAGTTGAAAGGGTATATTGGAGTTGAGGGACCAAAGACAAAAGATGAACTAATACGCTGCATCCACACATTCTGGGCTACGAAGATGACCCCAGAGCAGTGCACCAAATACATCGAACATACTTACAAGGTAGTTCCCGTATGTATTTATGTAAACGGAGCAGCAACTGGAGATAACCCTAAGCAACTACTTGGTGGAGAACGATCTGCCGGAAAAGACATCGTCTATTTCCAAAGGAAGTTGGAAGAACGACAGTAAAGCAAAATTCATGAAATGGCCCTTTTCAGGGCCACTCAAACTATTCGAAAAGATATCTCTATTACAACCACACAAAATAAAATGCAAGACAGACACAGAGGAAGTGAGTGTGTGTGTGTGTGGTGGTGGGGGGGAGAGAGAGAGCGATAGTAGATCCTAACAAATGAATTTGTTGGTCGGTGTAAAACAATTTCAAAACATTAAGAATGGCAATAATGTCTACGCCTACATCATACTATCAAAAACTATTTAATTGATAAATTATATAAGTACATGTATATAATACCTTTGTTTTTTATCTGTCTGTTTCTTCTTGTTTGGTTGCTTCTTTGGGGGGCGAGGTGGGGTCGAAGATCTAGGAGGTGTTGGCGATCTAGGTGGAGTCGGGGATCTGGGTGGGGTCGGTGAGCGAGGAGGAGTGGAAGAGCAGGGTGATGTTAGACTCGATTCTAAAGCACTCTGTTCTAGATATAGGGCTCTCATCTCTGGCTCTGTGCCGGCTCCAATAATTCTTGCCCTGTCCTTTTCTGAAGGCCGTCCCCACTGGACAACATAGACTCGACGCAAATTAACCTAAATGTGTAAATACATGTAGTCACGACAGGGTTACGATGCCTTGACAGACTTTAAGTTTTGGTCGTTTGTTTTAATTTGTAAAATTTCTCAAAATAAAGTTAGTAGTTGTATAGAAAATTCCGAGTCAATTTCTGAAAAATTTTAATGATGTTTTGTACTGTGGTGTATTTCATTTATCAGCTTTGTTAGGAATATTTTTTTTTAAATGTATTGACATCCAACCAATAAGTTCACAAATAACAAGACACATGTCCAAAAATATAATCAAATGCAGCAATCGAACTGGTAATGGTTGCTTCCTCTATATTCTCTATTTTGTGTAAATACCCTCCTATTGTTTTCTTTATTTATACAAACCCTCCCAAATAACATAGAAATCAGAAAAATTAAAAGGAAAACCCGTGCATGACCGCCAGTAAGGACTTTGTAGTCTAAATGTTTATTTTAAAAAAATTCAATTCCGGGAAGGATACTTTCTTCCTTAAATTATACTTGTAGTACTTGTCTGAAGCAAGCGCTTTCACTTATGAAATTTAAAAAAGATATCGATTAAATGATTTTTTTATCATCAAATATTTCCTCTTTTGCATTACAGTTTTTCGAATTCCGTGCATGTAAAAAATTACATTGTGTAGATGTTCAGTGTTATTTACACTTAAAATAGTTTTGACTAGGCCCATAAAGATTAATAACGGTATTACTTCAGCGAAGGACACCCCCCCTCTCCCGAGACCAACGATCTGACACATCGATAAATATTTAAATACGATATTATTCATTTGATATTTTCTATGTTCTTTATCTATTATAGAAGTCACTGTTACGACATTTAGGAATTATTCATTAACAGTTATTGATACATGTATGTACAAACACATGGATAAACACAAACAATTTCTTATTTTGGTTGAAAATGTTTTGTAATGACACAGATGTTGAAAGACAGTGATAAGATGAAAACTGTCCAATATATCGGATATCGAATGGTCCGGTGTTGTAGCATATACTTTCCCCCCGGAAAAACGGGCCCGGGATAGACCCCCCCCCCACAGGAGGAAAAAGCTCCCCAGTATAGAATTTCCCCCTATGTACAAAGTCAATATAGAGTCCCCCCCCCCCCCCTGGGCGGAAAAATCGTCCTGGTATAGAGTTCATCCCTCCTGTTTCTGGATTTCATCGACCGGAATCTGCGACGATGTTTATAAAAGAAACGATTTTTTTTTGAGATGTTGAAGTTGGGTTTACACGCTAAAAACTTTGAATTGCATATAGTAAATGCAATATGCTTCCCAAAAGACTTTAACGATGGTCAATATCATTAGGATTTTTCGTTAAAAGTCTACTAAAATATGCAATTAAAATATCTGAAAAGTGAAATAGATGCATTGTATAAATAAAAGTAATTTAATTTTCCCGTTTATTTTACTTGTTTCCATCTTCGCTAGCAAAGGGTGTACGGTCCACGGGGAGCAGAATGGACCTAAAACCTTTGGTTAGCGAAGATGAATTTATGTTCCTGTTTTCGGGTGTTATAACGGAACAAAAAAAATGAACGTATTTTTCAACTGACGGATAAGACGTTTCTTTGATACAGCTGTATGTATGATAATTCTTACAAAATGTGTTGTGAAAACACTTTTAGAAAAAAAAAGAATTATTATAAATTTGCTAAGAAATAGCATAAGAGATATTAAATGCATACAAGTGCCGTTTTTACGTTTTAACTTGCACCCACTAATAATTCATTTGGGTTACCATATCGTATTAATTTCATAAACATATGTACAGTTTCTACATGTACCCACCCAGAAAGAATAAGTAAGCGTGTTTTATATTTAAATACGTAGACAAGCAAATAATTATATGCATGATAGCTTCTTTACATTTCTTAAAAGATTAAACTTTTTGATATATTTTAAGCAAATTAATAAAATGACTTACATGTGTTTTAAATGAAATATTTCACGCATTCTTGTTTTTTTTTATTTGAAAGCGAGAAAATTGAAATCTTGCCATATGGATATTTACGCGCCATTGTGTGTGTCATACGTGTATGCGACCCCACTTTCCCAAATTACACACTCGCACCTTGGGAATAAAACCTGACCTTGTAATAACATACTTCTACTACCAAGTCCTATCAACTCTTTGATTTACAAAATATTTAAATAAAACTTGCATTTAAAGAGAATAAGATAGTCTAATTCCTGATTTTAAAATTAAATCCAGTAAACTGACGCGTAGATCCCAATTTAAAAAAGATTGCTTATAATATTAAAGTAAATTACTATTTAGATTTTCTGCACCGTCAAAGTAGGCCTAGTTGTCAAAGAGTAATACATGTATGTACTATAATTTGTCCGGTAACTAGAATTATTAAAATACCTGTGCTTTACGTAAATACCCTCAGAAAACACCGAAATACGCCTCTAACCTACCGCAATACCCTATTATTTCACTATTGTAATTGAAATATTTGTATCAGAAGTTATTCTATATAAAACCAAGTAACTGAAAAATTGTTGAGTGTGGCGGAAAACATCAAACAATCAATAATTTATGGATTTTTTTCTTGTATATTTCAAATTTTGAAAAGTAAATTGTTCATCTCATTAAATCCCTCTTTAATTTCTAAATGTTAGAATAGAATTAGTTTGATCTAAGCAAATGATAGTACTTTCTTTATCTTTATATTAATGAGGAGGAGAAAATTACCTGCTCAGCTTTCCTTAGGGGGGTCTTTCGGTACATCACGGGTATTTTGGTAATTTTATGTACCATAATTTGTCTAATCCAATAATGATTACTATTTTTTTTTAAAACGCCAATTACAGATTGGTTAAGGAATAATCTTACCAAATAGTGACCCATATAGACATAATTTACTCGCAATTTCATAATCGTTTTCCTCGCTACATTTGTGTATTTACATCGATTTTGTAAGCGCTGGTGGCTATATACAATTTGATGTTAAAACTCGGGGAAAATTTTCAATATCGAAATAAGTGTTGACCATGGTGAATATGAATTGATTTTTTTTTTTTTTACAGATATCTAACAGTACTTTCACTATAAGCTGATCAATTCTTTGTACATGTAACATTGTAACTAATTAAAAAGATTTTCGACAATCGTGACTTAGATTTACATCCGTATTCTGATTGATTATCGCAATATTTCGGTGAACTATTAGAATTATGTACGATGCATAAGAGAGACAAGATGTATATATTTTATATAGTTCGGAAACAGGCCACATGTGTTCTAACTCGATTTATCATTTATGTCATAAACTCAAACGAAATTTGTCCATGCAATACCTTAAAATATAAGTATTAAAACTGTAAAATTAAAAACATGTATCTTTTACTTACTTCGGCACTCTTTATACATGCTCTACGGCGCACCTGCAGTTTGCTGTCACATAAATATCGAACAAGAAAAAAGTTTGGCTTGGGATTAAGTCTGGTGATCTTCCTGCTTTTCTCCATGATGTGTAGGATGAGAGTAACCCAGGTACATAAGATTTTCTCCGACGAAGGGTTAGGGTGTGTCACGTGGGCTCCAGGGTTACCGTCGGCTTTTCAAAGGCAAATGACCCTTCCCTTACAGGTATGTGTTTGTACTATACAACGCACTGAAGAGCGGTGGAGATACCAATGCAAGTGTTTGTGTACAGGATGTCAAGGTGTTTCATGGGGACTCCAGGGTTTCTTTGGCTTCATTATTATCCAAATAAAACGGAGCTTTTCAAAGTACCGACGAGTGGTGGAATTACGTGTCACACGGGTGTTTGGGTATGGGATGTCTAGAATTTGGACGTTTCATGAAAAAGGTGTAAACGTATGCGGGGGCAGGAAGTTTTTACCATAGTTTGTATACGGTTGTCAAGTTTTCAACTTGAAAACAAAACTGTCCATTTAGCACCGTCCATGCAATTTCGAAATTGTTTAATACTGGCATTAATAATGTGATTTCACTTCAAATATAGAAACTACTATTTTGTCGCTTTGATTAAAAAAAATTAAATCGCTGTCCACGTTATTCCGAGATTTTTTAACACTGTAATTCGTAACTCACTTCAAACATATATTAAACTATCATTTTGTCTCATTCGATTAAAAAGAAAAATAATTATAGCAAGTTAAATGTACAAGTCTGTTAATCTTAATTCCATTAACATTTTTATTGTTTAACAGAGATGTTATCACACGGAGGTACACGGTGCATCGACGGAGAGTCAAGGTAAAATCCACGGAGATACGCGGTGTCATCCACGGAGATCCTCCGTGGACTTCAATATCTAGCTCGCTCGGGAAAAATAGGACTTCAAAGGTGCCGACAATTTTATAGGTCCACCGTGTTTTGAGCAAATTTGTTCCACCGCGTTGCGTGGAACACGCATAAAACTCGTGTCGTGTACTGTATATCAAAGGGATAATAAAATGTACAATTTTGGCATTAAGTATGATAGAGAGCAAAACTCTAGACTTCTGAAATTCAGTAAAATTTGGACAAAATGACAAAGTAATAGAAACAACTTAGAGACTTGGGCAACTCTACATGGAGGTTTCAAGTTATAGTTCCTGTAATCATGTTACCAGTTGTGCTTTACATCGCAAGACAGTTCTTGCATGTTTTCCCAGAACTTGACATCACAACATTCAAACGTCTTATATATTTCCATTTACAAAATACTGCAAGATGTGTCCTGTTTCTTTTGAAGATCTTTTTTCTGATTCTGCCACCTTTACCCCTACAAGCTAGGCGACACAAAATATTGTAACTATTTCTTTTCTTTACGAATTTAAAGTACTATAAAATATGAATGAAGTAGATGATTACAATTTTAAAATTGATTACACAATGAAAGCTAACTTTGAAATTATAGTGGTAACCTTGTGACAATTCCTTTTAATGTAATATCTAATATATAACTCATGCAGAGAGTATGAATTTCCAAGTAAAGGAGTTTACTTAAATAAAAACCATATTTCGGGTGGATGACACTTTTTTAAAATTACAATTTTCAATCTATTTTCATATCAACTGTTGAAAATGAATTGCATTCAATCTCAACAGCTGGTTAAAGTTCTTGTTAAGTAATCCAGACCAGGATTTGAAGCTAGATATACCACAAAAGATTATGGTTGCTTTACCTTAAGCTACCTGGATTTGAAACTGAGAAGAACCTTCACCACTACCATGTTTAGATCTTAATAGTCAAGAAACAGATCACATTGATGTTGTCAATACTTTAAGTAGATTATGTCTATCGTAAAACCGAAAAAAGATTATTTTGATTATGATGAGCATTAGAATATGACATTTATACGAACGATGTCCTTCATTAGAATACAAATTTGTGAAAGTGTTAATTTTACTATTGTTTTTCCCGTAGGTCAAAGAGGATGTAACTTCACCTAGGTCACGGAGTACAAGCTGTGGAATGCAAATAAAGAGAAAAGAGTGAACTATTAGTAAGAAGCAAACGACAATAAATCGAATTTTTAAAAAAAGATTCGATATTACTTTAAGACAAGGTATTGTAAATCAATGTAAGAGATGAGGAAATATCTAATATATAACTCATGCGGTGGCATATTCTTGCTATAGTACATTATTGGGATGAAAATAATTTGTTGAAAATTATCTATTAATTAAATGCTTGTTTAAGATGATTAAGCAACGAAGAAGCAATATTTTAATTCACACCTAGAACATTGCAATATCTACATTTTTAATGATATTTCAAGAAGGTCAATAAATAATGCGTTTCTAAAAATAAGTTGTTTCTTTAAAATGTTAAATGTATGCATAATGATAATTATTTAAGATGTATATTGGCCACAAATATTGCTGGAAACACATAAAATGAATGAAACATGAAGCTGTAACAGACTTCACAGCAATGACAGCTAGGCAAATTTTTCAAACCGTCATGTGCCGATCATCTTATCAGTAAAGTTATCAGGATTGCATGGGGGTTAACATCCACTAATTACAGTTAGACTTAGACAGATATGATGTGCAATATGATTGCTAAGAGAAAGATAAAGTTTACTAATTCTAAAAGACACTTAAAAAGAATTCCCCCTTTTTTGTATGGATGTCAAACTATTTCAACAGCATAAACTTTAGTTCGCCTTTTGTTAACCGTTGAAATTAAATTGGAATTTCCATAGATATCATTTTGATAACAAATTAATAATTGATACGTACACGTATTCAAAAAGACTAAAGGATAGTTTAATAACGAATATCTAAATATTTTATCTTAATGTACAATGTATTTCCAAGTAAAAATGTTTGCTTAGATAAACACCGTATTTCAGGTGGATGACAAAATTATTTCAATTACAAATTTCAATATATTACAAAGTTCAATCTATTTTCATATCAACCGTTGAAAATAAATTGCACGCAGTCTCAACAGTTGGTTAAATTTCTTGTTAAGTAATCCAGACCAGGAGTTGAACCTAGATATACCTTAAAAGATTATGGTTGCTTTACCTTAAGCTACCTGTATTTGAAACTGAGAAGAACCCTCACCACTGTCATGTTTTGATTTTAATAGTCAAACAAAACATATTACATTGATGTTGTCAATACTTTAAGTATATTATGTCTATCGTAAAACTAAAAAAAAGACTATTTTGTTTATAATGAGCATTACAATATGACATTTACACGAAATAATTCGTTCATTCGAATACAAAATCAATCTAAATTACTCTATTTAAGTTTTGTCATTGAGCTAAAAAAGGATCCGTGGGTCAAAGAGGAGGTAACTTCACCTAGGTCACGGAGTACAAGCTGTGGAATGTAAACAAAGAGAAAAGAGTGAAGGAAGCAAAAGACAATAAATCTAATTTAAAAAAATATTTCGATATTTCGATATCACCTTAAGACAAGGTATTGTAAGTTAATGTAAGAGATGAGGAAATATCTAATGTATCACTCATGCAGTGTCATAATATTGCTATAGTACATAATAAGGATACAAATCATTCGTAAAAAAAAATATGTATTTAATGCTTGTTTAAGAGAAACGGACGATGATTAAGCAATGAAGAAGCAATGTGTTGATTCACACCGAGAACATTGCAATATGGTGGCAGGGGACAGTTTCTTTGGTTTTGAAACATGTGGATAGGGGGTATACACCAAAGTCAGATTATGACAGACTAATGAAAAATCATATTTCCCTTTTATGTCAATACTTGTATTTCATATTAGTGTAGTTAATAAATTATGACCCTAAATTACATGTAATCTATAAATACTGGTGCTGGTGCACAAAACATGCTCTGAGCAGGTTCCCCTTTTTTGCTTTGATTTTCCCTCATTTGGGCTAATCCGCACCACCCCCACACCATCACAGTACCAAACATGGGGATTTAGACACTGTGCACAATCAAGAACACTATCTGCCCTTCTCAAAAATCTACCTCTCATATGGGGCCATCCACCTTCCCTCACAGCTACAGACCTTTTGCTAGACCCTGCATGTTTTCACCGGAATTTCTTCAGCAACTGACCACGTGTCTTAGTTTCGTATTTGCACCCATCTATATGCTAGGAATCATGGTGACACCTACATGTTGTATATCAACATTTTTACTAAGCACTCAGCTACATTTGACATGCATCCTAAAATTATTGTATACATTTTTACACATGTAATATCACTTCAAATACAGGGTAATTCCATTTTTTGAAAAAGTTGACCGGGCCTATAGTGCGAAACTGTCCCCTGCTACCTTTAAGAATTCTGACATCTCATGTCATTGACGTCAACTCCCATTTTTGACAAATCTGACTTATTCTGAGTGAAACTACACCAATACATCATGTCGACCGCCCTAAATGTGTACGCAATAAAATTATTTAAAAACCCTACATTTCTGTGTATGATGTTTTCATTTTAGAGTGATGAGAGTGTTCGAGTAAGATCCCTGTGCCTAACAAATAATATTACAAGTATATTGTATCTATGGTAAAAGTGACCTTATATGTGGTGCTACATGCTGAACATGTAATCATGAGAACCTGTGTAGAAAATGATGGATTAGAGAGAGATAAAGGGACATAACTGCTCTTAAAATCAAGAAAATTTCCAACTTCACTGTCTACTTCTTTACATACTGTATATGTATAGACCTGAAATATGCTCTAATTAAGTAAACAACTCCCCAACAAGATTTTGAATACCTGTTCTCTTCTTACATTCTATTCTATGCCATCCTAATAGTGAAAACTAAAGATTCATGCAATTCAGTCAAATGTCAAAGGGGAGGTGGCTTGTTTACAAGTACCACCCATAAATGACAAAATGGTGTTAACTGTGTTTTTTGTGTACAAAATGTCTCTAAAATGACTTATTTCTCTATCTGCAAGTATTTTTTCATAAATATGTATCATGGTGCTGAGAAGAAATGTGATCTACTGTACCTGAGACCTGTCAATCAGTACAATTTGTTAATTACATGTAGAACATGTAAAACTACATGTAATCTATGTAAAAAGAATACACAGTATATGAAGTACCCCAAATAACATTATTTTAACCACTAAGCTTATTTACATGTACTTACATGTCACTATGATACTTGACCAGATTCTGGTTTTCCATAGTACTAAAGCATAGCTTACCCCCCTTGACTCTGTTGTCTACCATTGTGACACTAATGTGATACATCTATTGAAATAAGGGGTTGTATTACATATCTAATACATTTATCTTGATAATATTAATGAAATTGACTGAATTCCATGGGTTTCAAAAAATGCCATTCTCTTAAAGGTGGCAGGGGACAGTTTCTTTGGTTTTGAAACATGTGGATAGGGGGTATACACCAAAGTCAGATTATGACAGACTAATGAAAAATCATATTTCCCTTTTATGTCAATACTTGTATTTCATATTAGTGTAGTTAATAAATTATGACCCTAAATTACATGTAATCTATAAATACTGGTGCTGGTGCACAAAACATGCTCTGAGCAGGTTCCCCTTTTTTGCTTTGATTTTCCCTCATTTGGGCTAATCCGCACCACCCCCACACCATCACAGTACCAAACATGGGGATTTAGACACTGTGCACAATCAAGAACACTATCTGCCCTTCTCAAAAATCTACCTCTCATATGGGGCCATCCACCTTCCCTCACAGCTACAGACCTTTTGCTAGACCCTGCATGTTTTCACCGGAATTTCTTCAGCAACTGACCACGTGTCTTAGTTTCGTATTTGCACCCATCTATATGCTAGGAATCATGGTGACACCTACATGTTGTATATCAACATTTTTACTAAGCACTCAGCTACATTTGACATGCATCCTAAAATTATTGTATACATTTTTACACATGTAATATCACTTCAAATACAGGGTAATTCCATTTTTTGAAAAAGTTGACCGGGCCTATAGTGCGAAACTGTCCCCTGCTACCTATACAGGGAGGTCAATCAGTAATGCATACATGTGCTTCTATGCATCCCTGATAACTTTACTGATAAGATCGGCACATGATGTTTTGAAAAATGTGCCTAGCTGTCATTGCTGTGAAGTCTGTTACAGCTTCATGTTTCATTCGTTTTATGTGTTTCCAGCAATATTTGTGATCAAAGTACATCTTAAATAATTAGGATTATAAGTTGTTGGGAATTTATGTAAAATCTGTCCAATTTATTTTCAACGGTTATGAAAATCGGATTACAGTTGAACATTACCGTAAAATATGTTGACATCCATACAAAAATGGTTTTCTAATTAGGTAAATGTGTTTTAGAATTAATAAAACCCTATCTATCTCTTAGGAAAATTGAAACATTTCCTTTTCATATCATTTGTTTAGCTGTAACATTTTGGGAAACATACTGGTATATTGGATGTTTGTATCTTTTAAAACACTCTCGGCTTGAATTTCTGTAAATATCATTAATGTAAATTATATCATGACTATATACAGTTCTGTCCATAAAAATCATAATGTATACATACTCACATGCTGTAGTTCTGTAATCTAACACATCTAGAACCGTGGAATATAAATCCGTCGATCGAAATCATATCTCATAAATCACATGTTCTTATATACATCTTTTAAACATGCCCTGTTAAATTCGAAATTGCTAAAAACCAGACCAAGGCTAACTTTTCAGTCGCCATTACTTTCCTTTTCTGAATATTTAGTGGGTCAAGCATGCGTCGTAGTCTCGAATTATATATATAAATAAAACGGCTAAAATTGAGCATTCATTTTTCGAAAATCGGTGATATCTTTTTTAAAGTACATATATATCGAGGACAAATTAAGAATGATGCAAGCAACATTGCCCAATCAATATCTTCTAAACCTTTACGTCGACATATATAATTCATTTAAGAAAGAATACCCCAAAAAACCGACGTTTGCCACTAACTGTCGATGCAGACGAAAATCATCGAGCGATCATATACGTGAGAAAATACGGTGCCCTCATAAACCAATCTGTTTCTAAATTATACTTCATCAAAATAAAACTTTAAAACTTGAATTTAACTCTGACAAGAAACCTTTTTATCATGATATTTAACAATCTTATCTAAATGAACGATTTACAGCGTTATAGCGATTTAAAAACCAGACATAATGGCAATCCATTTTATGCTACTATGTTTTGTTTGCCACTGAGTGACATTTCAGACCGTATTACTTGCCATCATGCAATACGATTCGTATATATATATATATATATATATATATATATATATATATATATACATAGTTAAGAGATGAGACAGAAATCGTAATCATAAAGAGATGTAAAAATAGTAAGGGTTATTACGCAGATTACAACAATTCATTATTTTAATCGTTGGGGATTTTCACTATCAGTTTCTCATCTGCGCTTCTAAATGAAAGATGGGTGGAAAAGTAAATGCAGTCTTCGGATTGTTTCTAATTCAAGGTAGGTTTTACATTAGTTATAGATCAAATGTTAATCATTTAAAAACACATCATATATCATTATTGCTTTTGGTGCCGATTAAAATATGCTGCTACCGCTACACTCTGATAGAGTGGGATGTAATGTTTTATGGAGTGATATAATGTTTTATGGTGTGATATAATGTGTTGTGGTGTGATATAATGTGTTAGGGTGTGATATAATGTCTATGGTGTGATATAATGTTTTATTGGGTGATATAATGTTTTAAGGGGCGAATATCAGTCTGTCTATCGATTACACACAGACTAGGGACATCTAAAATATAATTTAGGGGTTTTCCTGGTGGTTTAAGGGACATTAACACGATTTGAGTTGAAAATCAAAAATGAATTCCATTTTTAATGTTTAGAATGCTTCACTAAGGTATTTTGTATGGTTAGGAAAAAAATGAAAGTATGTTGCCAAGGTAGAGAGAGATGCAGCTTTCACAATTCTTTAATATACAAACAAAGCTCGTGCTGTTTTTGTTTACATGGGTTGAATATACTAGGAATATATTTGTTCATAGCAGCGTTTTGTTTTTCAATTTACAACTCAATTCTAAGAAAAATTAAACAGTTTCTAGTGTTTGTCACATCTCATTTTGTTTTAAACATAATAATTTCTATTAAGCAATATGAATGTAAACAAAATACACGGCACCGGCCTTCTTTACATTAACAAAGAAGTGTGAGTGCCGTATCTTACTTGTAACTCTAGAACTGACATTTGGTTGACTATTAGAAATACTGTAGTTAAGCATTGTACCACACAATAGAAATGGAGCAATGCAATTTGAAAATTTTCAGCTCAAAACGTGTCCCTATCCCTGTAAATTAGTTGTCTACCACAGTGATGGTAGCTACCTATTACTTTGTATAAAATTGATTTGTGATCTGTAAATCTTATATGTTTAATTTTTGATTTTATATTGTTTAACGTCCCTCTTCAAATTTTTTCACTCATATGGAGACGTCACCATTGCCGGTGAGAAACTGTAAGATTTAGGGTTATGCTCTGCACTTACGGCCTATAAACAGGGAGGGGTTTCATTGTGCCACACCTGCTTTAACATGGTGACCTGGTTTTTTGCGGTGTCGTTCGAAGGACTAGCTTGAAAATACGAATGTATATTTAATTGTTGGGATGAAATTTAGAAATTAATTTCAAAATTAAGGATCATGTCCCTTATGCGTATCTCTTATCTTTAGACGAATTTCGCTCCAGTTTTTGGCACTCTAGTTTTCCTCGTAGCTCTTACAGGTATTTCGAATTTCCAAAATTTCGGCTTCAGCATCACTGAAGAGACATTATTTGTCAAAATGCGCATCTGGCGCATCAAAATTGGTACCGTATAAGTTTTACATGTATCTGTGTTGACCACGCTGGCAAATGCATCCTGATTACTGTCCAAAAGGTACATCGTATCAATGCATAATAAATATTAATTAGCAAGGAAAAATCAACAACTTAGAACTCATGTCTTATCCATCCATGATCTAACATCAATATGTAAGACTCACTGCGGGTGTGACCGGTCGACATAGGATGCTTATTTCCGCTCGTGTCGGTAAGTGATAAAGTTTCCTAAATAACTTTCGGAAGTTCGGTTAATCATAAACATTACATTTATTAATGGTCATGTTTTACTTCCTTATTCATTTGACTTCATGTGTACATAACTCTGTGTTGTTGATGTTATATATATATATATATATATATATATATATATATATATATATATATATACTCTAAACACACTATATATATATATATATATATATATATATATATATATATATATATATATATATAAGACGGAAATCGTGATATTAAAGAAATATAAAAATAGTAACGGTATATACGCAGATTATAACAATTCATTATTTGCATCGCTGGGGATTTCCAATATCAGTTTCTCATTTGCGATGAATGGAATAGTAAATGCAGTATTCGGATTTTTTCTAATTCAAGGTAGGTTTTACATTAGTTATAGATCAAGTGGTTATCAGTTAAAAAACACACAACTCATCATATATCATAATTGCTTTTGGTGCCGATTAAAGTATGCTGCTACCGCTACACTCTGATAGAGTGGGCGTAATGTTTTATGGTGTGATATAATGTGTTATGGTGTGGTATTATGTTTTATGGTGTGGGATAATGTGTTATGGTGTGGTATAATGTTTTATTGGGTGATATAATGTGTTATGGTGTGATATACTGTGTTATGGTGTGGTATAATGTGATATAATGTTTTCAGGGGCGAATATCAGTCTCTCTAACAATTACACACAGGTTAGGGACATCTAACATATAATTTAGGGTTTTTTCTGGTGGTTTAAGGGGCATTAACACGATTTGAGCTGAACATCAAAAATAAATTCCATTTTTAATGTTTAGAATGCTTCACTAAGGTATTTCTAATGGTTAGGAAAAATTGAATTTCTGATGCCAAGGTACAAGAGAGATGCAGATTTCACAATTCTTTAATATACAAATAAAGTTCGTGCTATGTTTTTGTTTACATGGGTTGAATATACTATCAATAGATTCGTTCATAGCAGCTTTTTGTTTTTCAATTTAAAAGTCAATTCTAAGAAAAATTAAACAGTTTCTAGTGTTTGTCACATCTCATTTTTTTTAAACATGATAATTTCTATCAAGCAATATGAATGTAAACAAAATACATTGCACGGGCCTTCTTTACATTAACAAAGAAGTGTGAGTGCCGTATCTTACTTGTAACTCAACAGCTGACATTTAATTGACTATTAGAAATATTGTAGTTAAGCATTGTACCCCTCAATAAAATGCAATTTGAATATTTTCAGCTCAAAACGTGTCCCTATCCCTTTAAATTATTTGTCTACTACAGTGATGTTAATTTCTTGTTACTCTGTATAAAATTGATTTGTGATCTGTAAATTTTATGTTTAATTTTTTAATGTTATATTATTTAACGTCCCTCTCCAAAATTTTTCACTCATATGGAGACCTCACTATTGCCGGTAAACAACTGTAAGATTTAAATCTATACTCTGTGCTTACGACCTTTGAACGGGGGGGGATCTTTATCTTGCCACATCTGCTGTGACACGGGGCCTGGTTTTTGCGGTCTCATCCGAAGGACCGCCACATTTGATCACCTCATACGACAGAAAAGTGGTACCGAGATCCTATTCTACCCCTAATCCCCATGAAACCGATTACTTGTGCTGACAGTGCCAGTATCTACTAACAAACAATAGTTGACAGCAAAAATCATATTGCCAACGCCGATCAAGCATTGATGATGGAAATTTACCTAATCAAGGTATGAGGCCCACGATGGGTTTTCCCAGTCTACATAGGATACTTACTCCTTCTAAGCACCTGATCCCACCTCTGGTATGTTCAGGGGCCCGTGTTTGACCAACTATTTATTTCATATTCTTTGTGAGATTTATCACTCTTCGTTATTTTCGCATATCATTCCAATTGGTCCTGTTTAACTTTTGACATATTTATTTCTCTCTTGAAGGAACATTTGCAACCCTGCTAAATGTTCGCGAAATAAAAAACGGGACGTGCCATTTAGAAACATTAAAAGTAGACATTTTGCTAGACTGTGATGTGAGAGAATACCAAATACAGATCGTATTCAACAACACCCTGGTACAGTGCTCTGTTACTAGTGGCGAACCACAGTGTCACGTGGACAGCTCAGCAAACTCAGTGTACAACACAAGCAGCAATATCATGACGTTCAGCACACAATTCAACCACACAAAACACGCGGGAAAAAAGATGTGGATTAAGTCTTCCTGCACCAATGGAACGGAATATGTGCCACTTTTACCTTGTGGTAAGTAGAAATAAGTGATTCTGTCAATAAATACTATCTTTAACAATGAAAAAAAGTGAACATAACGGACAATCATCAATATGATAAATCCTATAAAGAATATGAAATGTCGAGCAGGATAAACAGGTCCCTTGAAACACCAAAGATGGGATGATATATCTAAGAGGAGTGAGACTCTCAGTTGACCGGTTACATCGACAATAAACTTTCTAGATTGACCAGGTAAACGGTGTAATGCGTAGTCAAAATATGTATGTAAAGAACGGTCAAAATATTGCTTTTGATAACTTATTACTAAACCGGGTATGTCTTAATAGCATGCTTCATTAGTGCTTGGATACGATCATAAAATTCTTGTCTCATGTTGTTCACCGTCTGTTTGTAAATTGAGGAAATAACGTTAGGATATAAAACAGAAGACAACAACTAGTAACACATGACAGTCTACAGGAGGGCGAGTCTCGTCAAACCTGAATCAAATTGAAATTCACTTGAGTTCGTTCTTCATTCTTAATTTTGAATGCATTTCCCAAATACATATTCTTTAAAATATAATAATTTTGTTATATTTATGACATAGTCAATTAACATGCAGAGTCTGTTATTTATTGTTTAGTCTCAGGCTTCAAAGCACACGCTCACCACAACACCACTCACGTGATGATAGCTTGTGAGCACTCGTCCTTTAATGATTCGAACACCGGAATACGGATACATGGTAACGAGACATTGTCGAAATGTTCATGGAACAAATCATCTCAGGAAAACATTTGCACCTTTGGGGCGACAGGTAAGAAGTGTCTGTACATGTCAATTTCACTGCTACCTATGCTAGAAAATGTACTAAATATTCCATGATGCACAGCACTAAGTATTGTAAACATGCAGCAGGTAAGATTTCACGATATCTCTATTACAGGGGATGGAAATATCGCGTTGTTTCTAATTCTTTGCGATTAATTGTCAATATTACAATTTCACGCCAATGAAAATTCTCAATATTTTTCAGCTCTGGCGGATGGCGTTCAATATACTACCCCGTATAAACAAGGAATGAAACTCGCCTGTTCATTGGATGGTCAGACTATTCCGATCTCACCACAAGCAGAGAATAACAAAGGCAATGAAGAGAGTCTTAGTTTGCCAAACTTTACCAACGATGCTGTCAACGGGAAAGTAGGTAGTTTCTGAAATGAGAATGAATATTGCATTGATTGAGAGAAAAAAATAAAACGAACAAAAACTCGCCAGTATAAATCTTTGAAATTCCCAGAATAAAATACATGTAGTAAAATATTTTGAAACATATTCCATACGAGGATTGCCCAACGACAATCAATATTCGTCATTTTTATTTTCAGAGGAAACCCAATCTTCAGCGAGCGAAAACGAGATGAAAGTGCAGACTACATGCATCCTTGCTGTTCTTCTATATATCGCTTGAGATGTATTTGTATGAAGAAACCTTTAAAAACAAGTCAACAGGGGGTGGTAACTGGGCACCTGGTTTCACTTTTAGGGCGGCAAGGGTTCGTGTTTGCCCTTCTGCTAATCGTACATTCTGTATGCGAGTTACAATGGGATTTATCACTGCTTTAAACAACATGTTTTGACTCCATGTAAATGTGTATGCCGTTTCCCGAGTAAAGAATATGCATGTTCATATCTGTTGAATAAACTATTTATTTTGTCAGTTTTTATCAAACGTATAATGTTTTACATAATTTCATGTTGCCTATCTCTACAACAATATTTATCGGATATGCACTCATCGAAACAAAGCAGAGGATCGATGAGGTATGACAAACGCACCTGGGTATATTTTGCTAAGACAAAATATTAATGATTATGACGAACTTACTTGGTAAGATAGGCCTGTCTAAAGTGCCTTCAGGTCACAGATAAACATCGGTATTCAGGAAAACGATTACGATTACGATATACTTCAAATGATAATATGAATGTAAAAATTGAACCACAATATTTGTTGTATACTGTGAAAATAAAAAAATAAAAATTTAACAATTTTGCTGAATGACTGCTTGTACAAGAGAAGGAAAAATATTTTTGCGACCTCATTTTGAAAAAGAGGCTTCTGGTAAACACTACTTCCTTATCTACATTAAAACATATCCATTAATCACATCGTGTCACACAAAAACCATGATGTTCACAGGGATACAGGAAGTGGGCATCCCACGTGTCTACCTCATCAATATAAAACTCACAATATCTAGATATTCATTAATTACAATATATGAATATTCATTAATTACTGTATATGACTATTTATTGGAGATAAAGCAGGGAATCCGTTAACTATGGCAAACACACCTGGAGTCATTTAATTACAACAAGATAGAGAATATGAAAACATTACAACGGATTTCCTCGGTAGGGTCTCATAGCAATGCCTGTTGAAGGTGTCAAAAGAGATTTCATTATACATCAGTATTCCGGAAAACGTTTACGTAATACTTTCAAAATCCATTTTTGACACTCTTGTTTTCCCTTAAAATTGCTCTACCAAGTTTATCGTTATTTCGGATTTCAAACATTTCGGTTGAGCATCACTGAAGAGACATAATTTGTCGTAATGCGCATCTGTTGCACCAAAATTGGTACCGTATCAGTTTTATATGATGATATACGTATTGAATCATAATAATTGTTGTTCACTTTGAAAATAACAAGATCAATTCGACTTGTCGTTAAATGATTGCTTGAAAAACAGAGGGAACAATCCGCATAAAATGAAAATAGAAACCAGAGGTGTGTGATTATGCGATATATTTGCCTGACATTGTTGTTTTTGTGTTACAGTTAACGACCTTCGTTATAAGAGGGGTTCTCGGATCCTCTACTTACTTAGATAGTCTAAACAAACTACATGCATAATGTGTTCTCACCACTTTAAAACTCTTGGCGCAGATAGCGACAGTGAAAACTTACACGCCGTGCGTTTATATTATTGCATGAGTAATTACTTAGATCGAGTTTCAGGAAACTTTCTGTGACTAATTCCTCACTTTCCATCTATAGGAAATACATGAAGGAAATGTAATTTATCATAGGATTAAAGATTTTTTTCCAAGAATTGATCAATATGCCAACTCTGGACATTTTACGCACAAACTTAATAGAAGTGCCAAACATTTATGTTAAGTTTGTCAGTAAAATGTCCGGAGTTTTTGCATCGATACATTCTTCAGATCAACGTTTGATTCTTATAACAGCATTCCGTTCCCTGTATTATGGATTTCAAACATTTGAATAGCTTCCCCGCACTATGTTATTTGTTTCCCGTCGTGTATGTATAGATAACGGTTTTGGATTTATTGATGTGTAAGTTCTCGTTTAGCGTTATTTTTGTCCAATCAAAACAATTGTGTCAAATAACATTGGAGTTAAAATATTTTTAATTTGTAAAATAGATTCTCCAAAACCATTTAACATTATATCAAATAAATCAGAAAATCATGCTGGTATGAAATCAAAATTGAAATCTACAAACTGTTATTACAATAACTTTTAACTTAATCGGGATTATCTACCCTAAGTTCTCTTAAGAAGCACGTACCCTAAATTTATATCAGTGATAATCCCATTATTCTAAATGACATCGTTGATGAATTGAACACTGGTCCATTAGACACGTCAAGGGACGTCATAGAAATAATTGCGAGGAGATACACACCGCCATGCGGAGCTCTTATTTCAGTACATTTAGTATGATCCCTGGGTTACCCAATCTTTAGTTTTTTTGCTTAATTTTATGTTTTGCCTTGTTTGCATCACTTAAAGCAATACAAGCTGAAACTGACGGTATTTTTTAAACTATCTAATTATGAATCATTTACCTCCTATCGATATAACTGATATAATCCCAAAGACCTAAAGAATAACTCAACAAAATAAACACGGGAATATTATTTGAGAGCATACCTACAATGAGCATTTCGTATAAGCCACCATTGCTTCGTATACACGGACACGGGAACGATGATTGCCGAATATAATCGGGTGGCTGAGACCGACGTCATATACAAAGATGGAAACTGACGTGAGTAACTACACGTGATGTTTGTTTAAAATATTACATCGTTTCATGAATGACAAGAAGTGCTCTAAGTGTAAGGAAGCAATAATTACGCAAATGTGCAGCTCAAATGAAATTTTGATATCGAATTTTCTATAAAATTGGCATGTTAAATTGTTTACAAATCTGACACGTACTCGGTGCCTCTCTTTCGCTTTTTTCTGAACTGTTGACCTCCGAGGTCAATGCACATTGGAAATTACGAGCAGGAATTACTGACAGGATGACAATGATTCATGAATCGACATTTTCTGCTGATTTGACGGGTTTATTGCTTCAGATTCACTTTGATTCTATTAAATTGTATGTATTTAATCAAACATATGTTAAATATTTGTTCTGTTATTTTTCAATTGATTTGCCGTCTGAGTTACAGCTTGTATTGCTTTAACATTCTTCTGTTGTTCGATTAATATATTGTTTCCCCCGTTGAAGCCACCTGTGTAAGTTTGTGTAAGTGATAAAACCTACTTACAATGTACCACGTCTTTCTTTGTTTCACGTTGCTTACTTCAGTTATTCATTGTACCAATAGGAAGAAATGTTCGGTAAAGATCGGTAAGATCACGGTAGTTTTCGGAATATAATGTTTCCAACTTGAAATCCAATCGGACAAAATACAAAGGATTTTATTTTAAATAATAGTTACACAGAACCCCCCCCCCCCTTCAGGAAAGTGACAACAAATTGCACGATTAAAAGTATTTAAAAAAATGATCGATGTGTTAGAAACTATGAAATCGGCTAGAAATATACAATATAGCGACGCAAGGAATGGTCGTTATCGAGTGCTTCAAATAAAGCCGTCGTTTGCCCCGACCAACTGTTTTAGATAACTATAATTATGAATTAAATATATATGTTTGGTTAGTTGCTTGCTTGTATATTATTTTACGTCCCGTTTGAGAATTTTTCACACATTTGTAAGCTGTAATTAATCAATAATGAAATATTGTTATATGGAAGGACGGGTCAGTGGCCTAGAATCCTTTTCAAATTCTATGTTGAACCATTCTTTTCTACTGCAGGAGCAAATAAAGGTGAAATGAAACTAATATTAAGATAATTCATATACATATAATGTGGGAATTACTTGTTTATAAGCCTATCCCTTCTGAGAAGACCTGCTCGTTACATCACATATCATCTTAAAAATTGTGCGCGACACATATTATAGACCAGTTTTATAAAACAGACCTATATTTGACGAAGATCTTTCCCTTTCGACTACACATGAAAAGTGAATAAAACAAACAGTAAGCAGTCTCATATATCCCATTAAAAATACAAAAGTAAGAGTTTGACAAATATTGACCACTGAACGCCTTCTATCTTGTTTTAGAAGATATTTCATCATTTCAGCAGCATTTTTTATGGAACTCATTACCAGATGTTATTAGAAAATGTACAACTAGCACATCTTTTAAATCAGCTTATCTCAAACATTATTTTGATTCTGAATGATACTAATGTGTGTACGGTCTATTTTCATGTAGTTCTTATCTGTATGTATATGCACTGTGATATCTCCAGTTTTGTGATATATTATGTTCTCGATAAGTATATATTTATTGACAGGACCACAATGTAAAGTAGTGTATACATTTAATTGTTCAACCTTGTATGAATAAAGAATGATACCAAACTCATTGTTCAGGTGAAAGGAGTAACCCGTACAGATTTTGACTACGGGATACTCCTCTTACCTGTAAGATATGTATATGACTTTCGGCAGGTGTCACCTATCACGAAGGGATATTTTTTTCCTATTGTTCGCTTGAAATAACTTCTGGTATGTCCAGGGGCCTACATGATGGGTATGAAACATGTTTTTTTTTAACGAGTCTTATGTTAAATGACTTGATCTGTCAACTTTCATGTACATTGCAAACATTCAACTGGTTTAACTGATTGTGCAAACACTTTCAGAGGAAACGTAAAATCGGTGTCTTTGAAATGAAGATTTCAATCTGTGCCTGATTTTCACTGAAAATATTGTAAATGTACAAATCACATAATCTGTTATGAGATTGGTCACTTAGTTATCTTCATTTTTTATTAAATAAACCCTGCAAGACTTTGTTCGATATTTTATAAAACCGAATCACAGCTGTTCACTAACTTTTACTTTTTTTCTGCTACCCTTTAGAAATCTTTTGGTAGAAGAATTAATCGTACGGGTGAGTAGTATAAGATAACTGCAGAATGACGAAGTTGGGGAAGAACATGGACTTCTCACTTCAAGAATAAGTCAAATTGAGACAAATCGCCTCAATTTCAAACTTTAGTGTAAGAAAGATAACTCTAATTTATGTCTGACCGCATAACACGACTTGAAGACATCTAAACCTCGATCAAAAATATCAAATTTGCACAACAGGTGCCCGTTTCATTCATCAATAGTATATCCTATGCACATAGCGATCGGAGCAAGATAACTGACGTAACTGGTGATTTACTTCCCCTTGGGATTATCGTGATTTCTGCCTGTTTCATCAGTGAAATATGAGGCGCGTGTGGTACTTTTTGAATTGAAATAACTTTGTATAAAATCAAGATATTTCCGCAAAAATGATTTCATTAGAAAGAAGAATGACGAAATTTGCAGTTTCAATCACTTATTAATCCTGAATTTATTTATAATTTTTTTTAAATGCTAATTATTTCAAATTTCATATGAGTGAGATCTTTGGTTTTGTGAAAATATTCAATTTCCGGTACTATAATAGAATCTGCATCTGGTCAATTAATTACCCTCAACAGGTTAAACCAAGTTGATACTCACGGATGATTAGTGTTTCAGATAATGGCCCCCTAATCTGTCAGGGGTTGTGCGTATTTTGCCTTTCTTCAAAGCATGGGTAACACATTAAAAAGACTAAATAATGGTTAAAATAAATAAATAAGACTAAAGTCTGAATGGATAATATGACGTTTTTAAACGTGTACACAAATCATAGAGAAATCATCCATGTAACTGTTCATTACAAAAAAATCAAGCTAAAACATTTCCTAAATTTTGGTTCTAAAGAAGATGTAGGTCAAATATCAAGGGCGCTAGGTATAGTGACGTTGAATTGCAAGTGTTAAAACTGCTCAAAACGGTAAGAATATCTAGTGACAAACTTAATATGCAGAACAGAACACATATTTTTGGTCAACGCTTTAAAAGCCGGTAATAGAATTATGGCCTACGCCGTCAGAGCCTTGGTATCCTGCTACGGAGTGGACTGTCGTAAATCGTGCCAGAAATATTACTTTGTGTGTTGAGCCCTTAAAACGAATAATTTGAAATCTTCTAATAAAGACATGTTGATGTTCATATCAGTGACCTTGACGGGCATTTACCATGAATTATCTAAATTTCTCTTTAGGACATAAAATTAAAAATAAAATAAAATTTCTAAACTCTACGCAGAAATACGAAATCTCTTACTTGGGTTAATTTACAATAAGGACATTGAATCAAGAAGTCATAGAGTTATGTATGATGCTTATGGATGTCAAGGAAAGTCCATCTAACAGTTGCGCAAGGCAGGAGGAGGGGGTGTTATTGTTCAATAAGGGTATTATAAAATCGATGTGAAATTTTGATACATTTTTTGGATGTGTTAAGTATTAAAACCGCCGGTGTATGCTATGTAGATGGGTATTTATACAACTACTTACGATTTCTAGCTGTATACGGCAAAAAATACGTTGTTCATACCTAATTAGATGTAATTGAAATTTCGCATTGTGTATTGCGTCGTGTTTCTTGAATGACCTATTAAAACACCGTTTTGTTTTTCAAACCTTTTGTGTTGATATCCAGTGCTGATTTGGAGCCGATGAAAAGGGAAAGGACTGAGAAAAACGGGAAATTGTGAAATTCATGACTTCCTTCAAGGTATCACACCGGTAATTATTTTCACTATATATTACTATAGAGGGGAAAAATCATTAAAAATCAGTTTACAAAATTGATGCCGAATAACGCAGACACGTTCTATGTTACTTATCTCGTCTGCCGACACCAGAAAAACAACACCCTACGCGGCATTTTCGAAAATAAATTACCCACAATCAAGATTACCTTCAAATCCATGTGTTTTTCACATGTGTGTAAACAGCTGTAGTGCACCCCAGGAAGTAGCCTCAGCTACTAACAGCAAATAGTTCCTTTCTATACACTTGGCCATTTCTACAAATTACACAAAATTTCCTAATCAAGGGTACAAAAATTAAGAAAAAAGAAGAAGTGGAAATGAGAAAAATCGCGCAAGGAAAAAAATATTTCTTTAAATATATGGAACTACAATTGACTAAGTTCATTTTGATTGGACAATTACCGGTGTGATACCTATAACTTGTATAGAATAAAACAAATATCATGGACGTGTGCCAATATATCCGAGTGAACTGAAGGACGTTACAAAACTCTAAACACTTTATAGATATTTCGACTGTGTTATTGGTCTCCTTCAGTCGTGTTTATCTGTCATAGCAACGTAACACAAGACTACATACACGAAAGTACTATAACGTCACAGTAAGTATTATGAATATATATATATATATATATATATATATATATATATATATATATATATATATATATATATATATACATATATATATATATATATATATATATCCTTGATTATAGACAACATTTACAGAGACAATTATGTATCTAAAAACTTTAACTACGGTATGCATTTATGTGTGGGAATAAGTAAACTGAGATTTTTATTTAGAAATATTCTGGCATTATCTGATACATTTCTTTTGTGACGTTCCAGTTGAAATAAATACAATTATCAACGCACCCCCCTATCGGAACAACTCAGTATCAAGAATTAGGTCTAGACATAGGTTTTAAGAGGTTGAAATTAAAAACATTTCTCTTGAATATGATGCAAGTACTTGAACATTCATACACATTAAACTTGAGTAGAAACAAAAACCGGGCAGTAGTTTGCTATAATACTTAATATGGTGTTGTTGCTCAGCAGCCAAACATATTTGAATTATTTTAGATTAACAGTGTTGATCTTTGTATTGGTGTTGCACTATTTATTCTGTGTAGTGGGAAATAATGGCAACATATCTTATAATTAGAAAATTATAAATATGTAATTAAGTACGAAATTTGCACTTGATGACATTTGACCTTACTTGAAGATGTTAGCTGTTATTAGTTAGTTCTTAAAATAGTTTCGTTAAAAATCCTCTTAAAATGATTTAGATCTATATTACAATTATATTTTAACACATATTGACATTTACTAAGTATAAGTCTATGTATTTCTTTGAATTCTGTGGATGGGTGAATACAAGGCAATTTATGGTCAAACTTTTACTCTTGGTGTTCTTACCTAGCGACAAAACATGGTTAATGGGATTGTGATGTTTTTGTCGTATCGTAAAAATCTCATCAGCTCATATATATATATATATATATATATATATATATATATATCAGACAAAATCGATTGAAAACAAATGTGCAGCTTTATGTAATATGACCTTTTTGTGGTCATACGGTATCATTACAAACTTTGAAAAAATGTTCTTTGTCAAATTCCTTACAAAATTATATTTTATTATATGTTACATGCCCATCACAGAGTGGGGATCGTATAAATTTCAATTGATTTAAAGAATCGTGTTATTTGTACCTTAAAATCTCTAAAAATATGCCGGTAGAGAAAGACTTAAAATGAAGTAATAAAATACAATTGAGATCATTTCAAATCGTTCTGGAAGGCAATTAATTGTTTTAGAATATTTTATAGAATAATCATTAGATATCATTTATTGTCCCGGGATGCTTCAAAACACGATTAATTGATCTTGTTTAAAATTCATTCATATGAAATGTATCATTATGAAAAAAAAATGTTGTCTTTTATTATGCTATACGATATTCACTCAGATATTCCAATAATGGTTGGGTAAAAGATTAGAACCCCTGAATTGTTAATAATTCCAATGTTATTTATTACAATTGTTTTGATTGGACAAAAATAAAGCTGAACAAGAGTTTACACATCAATAAATCCGAAAACGCAATGTATTCATACACGCATGAAAACAAATAACATAGTGCAGAGAAACTATTTAAAGTTTTCCAATTGTTAATAAAGTGAATAAATTGAAATTATAACAATTAAACATTCTTTTTGAAGAATTTATCGATGTGTAAACCCCGGACGTTTCACTCACAAACTTAACATAAAAGTGCTTCGCACTTTTAGTCAGTTTTTGAGTAAAATGTCCGGAGTTTACACATCGATAAATTCTTCAAAAAGAATGTTTAATCCTATAATGAACTCCAATCAAAGAATGAATGGACTACTTTGAAGTCCCTTTAAAAGTGAACAGGAACGATACTGAGATGACAGATTTCATATTTCCATTATATATTGATATTAGTTAGTGATTAAAAGAAGGAGAATAATTCAGTAACTACAGACTACTCGCAGTTGTGGAATAACCCTTTTATCTCGACGTTTCGTTCAGTTTCGCTAAATACTAGTATCCAATTAGGTATTGGTATTTAGTGGACTGGAACGGAATAAGAAAATGCTAGAAACTATTTTAATTTGTTAGTAACCTCGCAAATTTACAATCTATTTCTGGTGAGGTTTTTACTCACCACTGTCATTGATGTAGAACATTGTACACTGATCACGATTTTGTTTTTAATTAACAACAATATTTGTTTTCAGAATGATCAACTAATAAATCAAAGAAAAAATAAAGCCTCAACAGAAAGAGGGGACACAATGTATCGATAATTTACTATACACAATTTACCAACCCCCCCCCCCCCCCCTTTCAAAAGAGAGAGAATTCAATGGCTTAAGATATGATTGAAAAACGAATGAGAATAATCAAATAGCAATAGATTACTTGTTGTAGGTGTAGAATAGCGCTCTGATTTCAATATTTTCGTTCTGTTCCGCTTAATACTAATATATACACGTATTGGTATGTAGCAAAGCAAAAAGGAACCCAATAATATTGCAATGATTTCTAGTTATTTGTTAACCGCACAAATCCCCTGTCCCGTTTCCGGGCGCGTTTTATTTGCCGCTGTCATTTTAGCAATTAATTCTACAGTGATTGTGATTTTTTCATTGACAGTTCCGCTTCCTTTCAGAGTGATCTAATAAACCGACGAAAAACAAAGAATGAACAGACAACAGCGAAAAACAAGGTGAAATTAACCTACAACAGCGTGATCATAACAATATCAAAGAAACACAAGTATTCAATATCTTATACTGAAACAGGGATTTGGTTTTAAATTTGTAAGCAAAAGTCATAGATACCGTAATGCATGGATGGGAATAGTTACCAAACCCATAACTATTTGTAAAATAATTCTTCGGATTTTCAAACGAAAATGTGAGGTGAGAGGGTGAAAATATTCTACAAATATTATTTTTCATTTTTGAGATAACATTATGATGCGAGCGAATACAAGAAATAAATATATTTTTATTTTCACTAAGTAAGATTTCAAATAGTGAGAGCTTTAAGATAAATCTCTAAAATTAACAGATATTATTTATTTACCACGTGCACTTAATATTAGTGCTTCAAAAAGTTCATAGGCCTTCAATTCGATTGCAATATGAGGAACAACTTCCAATCCAGTCTTTGAAGTATCGAACATCTGAAGACATACATTGTGAGAAACTAATACCACATTACACTGTTAGGTAGTCATGGGCATTCAGGGGAAATATTGATCGATAATTGGATTAATCGGAGGCACTTTTTCGATTGATTAATTGACAAATAAGCGAACTTCATTCATTTCAAATTTATGACATGGATATATCACATTCACTTGATTTTTAACTCTAAATTTTATTTCAATCAAAATAAAACCATCAGGAATCAGATGATAATAATCCCATGCTTTTAATCTCGGTTTTGTTTTCACGAAATGGGGATAAATATCTCGACTTTTGCTGTTCTTATGGGATCCGGGTGAGAATAGGGCCTCAGCGCCCCCTTGTTCTACAAGCTTGCTTTATTTTGTAAGAGGCAAAATACGAGGTCCCTTGTCACAAATCTATATCTGAAAATTCAAGATACCGAAATTCCTCGATCAAGATTTCAGCAAAATAGTAATACATTTAAAGTAATTCCACCCTCCTGTGATGTCATCAGATTTTGCAAAATCAATGATTTATTTAGATTTATGCGTGATAGGAACATAAATTTTGTTGGAGTCTTTTCCGATAGTATTGTATAAAATCTTGTTAAAAATAAACTATTTTAGAAGTGTAAGTTATAGATGAATAATCTATGATACGTTTCAAAATATTGAATCCAAGGGCAATAACTCTGTTTCTATTGATTTCTTTATCAAGATTATTCTGCGATATATTTCCTTTATTTTTTACAGACATTTGGTATATTTTCGTGAAGATACAGTTTCATGAAATTGTTATGAATGCTACCATATCGTCATAACCACTTTGTATGAAATTTTGATAACGCTGTTTAAGGAAAATTGCAATTTTCTGACAGTGATATACGATTCTGTTTATGTACGTCTCGTATCTTAAAAAATGTGATGACATATGTAGTTTATTTGATAATTTGTTAGTTTTAACTCTAATGAATGGAAATAAATACATTTTTCAAACTTGTATCAGATAAAACTGCGAGTATGGAGTTACCTTAAGTGGTTTTGATTAAACTGATTCTTGATTGATGTTGTGGTAATCACCCCCTCGGCATCGAGTGAACATATATTGAATCGACTTATGAATGAAAGTTATTACTGTTAATAGACAAAACGTCGTCGATATATTTAAATGAGGACATGAAGTCCACAGAAAGATAGTTTTTCTTCTCACGTACAAGATTTTGTTGCACTGGAAAATAACTATTTTTTCTCGTTGTGTGAAAAATGGAAATAAAGTCATATTCTATCCCGTGGTTTTTGGAGTTTTCATTTAGAAATTTATTTAAATCATATTTTATAAAGATATTTCTGGAAAATGAAAACAGGACCGGCATCAGTCTTACCAGTGACATATAAAATTCCCACGAGTCAGCTTTGTTTCAACTTTGTAGCTGCACAACCAATACCATAGTATATTCATTTGGTATGTAAAACAGTATACAGGGTAAGATTCTGACACCCAGAGGCGGAGGGGGGGGGGGGGCGTTAATCCGTTATTGAGAATTTTTTTGGATTCTAGAATTTAAGATTTAAAGAACTTCCTATGAATTTTGATTAATCTAATATATCTCTAATCCAGATAGTCAAACATCCATTTTAGGTCTATACATACATATTGTTTGCCCAACTATCTATGTTGCATTGCTTGTAGAGATTATGAGATTGTTCACCGTTTGTTATCTTCACCTCTCATACGTGTGTGTCATTAGCCTGTTTCGATTTAAAAGCTAACCATAAGCAACACTGGTTTTTGCGTATCGAATCAGTTGAGAGATATAGACAACACCCGAAGGTGATAATAGAAGTATTGCTACATACTCCTAAATATGTGAGGTTGACGATGGAGAAGCCGAAATCATCCCGTTTGTCATAACGTTGAGTTGTTAGTTTGTCGTTAATGTCTTCAATAAAATATCTAAGTATGAAGCAGCAGTGAACGACTCTGTGGTGTTTATTTTTTTTATTTCGAGCTCACAGGGATATATCGAATCGACATATATTGAATCGACATATGAATGATAGTTATTACTGTTAATAGACAAAACGTCGTCGATATATTTAAATGAGGACATGACGGCCACAGAGAGATAGTTTTTCTTCTCACGTAGAAGATTTGGAATAAATTATGTTCCATACGAATATAAAATTAGGTCAGCTAACAAAGGAGCACAATTCGTGATCATGGGAATTCCAATTGATCGTTGGAAGACCTGATCACCAAAGACCACGAAGATATTGCTGATGAGGAACTCTAGGATATTTTTTATTCCAACTTCAGAGTACTTGTGCGTGGAATCAGAGTGGTGTTTAACAAAGTAATTTTTTGGTTGACTGATCACTAGATATTTTCGTTTTCGGTTTTTGTTGAAGAAGCGAAATATAAATATAAATATAAAAGCTAATATGAAATTACTTATACCAAAATTGGTTTGACTTTACATCTAACATGTTCATTAAATGCGTATTGAAATTGGCTAATAAGTAATGAAAAGCGAAATTAACGAACAGTGATCATGCCAAGCTTGAACAAAATCTTTGTTTGCTGTTGCAGACCCACATTTTTTGGAGTGGGTAGGTAGGTAGGATACATTATTTTTTTTAAAAAACATAAATGATATTTAACTTGAGTGTTAGTTTTTATCGGATTTTGAGTCAAAGATGTTTTTCCCCTATTTAAGGTGGGTATTTACTCCTGTATTTTGGGGGTTTAGGTGGCATTTTTATCACAGACACTTCTGAAGTTGTGTACCCCTTTGTACATTTTTATGAAATTCATTCAAAACAGTTATTTGTTGTTATCTTAATTAAAACAACAAAATATTTTTGGAATTGCATTTATTCGTTGGGAAACATGTCAATAACTAAAACACATGTCGTTTTTAATATGTGCATCAAGTTTTAGAATGCTATGTGCAAAATCATTAAATTAGCTTTATTCTCCAAAATGTTAAAAAACAGACAAATATGGACGCATTTTCCTTATTGCATGGTTTACATATCATTTTTTCTGTTTATATTAGTAGATATATATCTGTTATAATTATTTATGAAAAAATATCCATATCTTTCCTTAATAATTTCAAATATATAGCTTCCAGAGTATATATACCCCCATAAAAAAACGAAGTCTGGCACCATACAGTTGATCTAAATTTAAATTTAATGTAATTTCATGAAAAGACTCAGATAATGATTCCTTATCACCTTGGTAAAATATTTGTCAAAATTAAAGGAAATATATCGCATAATGGACTTGATAAATAATTTAATGAAATCAGAGTTATTGTCCTTGGATTCAATATTTTGAAACATATTATTGACTTTTCAAATATAACTAAGACTTTCAAAATATTTTATGGCTAACAAGATTTTTTACAATAACTCTTGATGGAAAACACTATTTTTTACAATAACTCTTGAAAAAGGCTCCAAAAAAATTGATGTTCCTGTCATTAAATCATTGACTTTGCAAAATCCTATGACGTCACAGGAGTGTGGAACTACGTTAAACAATTCTGACACACAGGCCGAGCAATTTTAAAATATTTTGCAAGTTCTCTGTCCGTTTAAACATCATCTTCACCACAGTAACAACATATATCTTTCCTTGTTTGTGCCGAAGGGTAATAATCATATTCAACACGGATGTCAAAATCCATCTGCATTCGTTTGAAGACAACTCCATGAAGAGCACCACCTTTCAAAATATGATAAATGATCATTTACCATTTAAGAAGAATGCTATGTATGAAATAAAGAAATAATAACATTAAAGAATTGAAACCATCTTAACAGCCGTTTTCTGTGAGCATCAACATTTTCAATAAAGGGATGTATAGGTGCCCTCACTGATGTTGCTGATATTTGGCATATACTGATTAATTAAGACCTTCTCATAGAATCTGGTAACAAACTTCGTAATTGAGGTACCGTTGCCATGGTAACAAGACCATCTTGAAAATAGCTCCCAAGATGTTTTTGATTCAACGAAAATTGATTTATTTTACTGATGCACATATTCCTCTATGGCTTGTTTAAAGATTAGGTTAAGCATAACAAGTACACAATAAAACATCAATAAATCAATATTGGATTTCCTATTGTTCCTGAAGCTGAAAAATGTTTTGGCATTTTGACTATTTGAAAAAAGAATCAATTTTAAGCAATTTTATTATATCATTTACAGAAAAACACAACAACATAAATCCATTATAATTATATATAATTTAATTCATCCCTCTATGTGTAAAATATAACAACATAACCGATGTCATATTTTGCTAATTAAAATTATATATCTTCAAAAATTTGTTGCCATAATTAAATATGATATTTACAGAGCCAATTGAATATCCAAAAGCTCTAAATATACATTAATGTTTGAGGATAAGTAAATTATGTTTTTGTCCAGATTGTTTGCTATTACCTTATTTAAATCCATTTGAGAATATTGTTATTTAGTGTTTAAAGACCGCTATACTGTGCCGTTAGCGAAAACTTTATCATGAAAATATCAAACGCAATGCAGAGCATTTCAAATCGTTCCAGAAGGCTAATTATCGTTTTAAACTAATCATGTGATATTGATTGCTCCTAGATGCTTGGAAACACGATCAATTGATCTCATTTGGAATGCATCTTTATAAAATGTTGCATTTTTTTTAAATATTGACATTTAGTATGTTATGTAATATTAAGTCATAGATTCCAAGAATTGCTTGGTAGAAATTAGAACTTCTGAATTGTTAATGAACCCCAATCAAAAAATGAATGGACTAGTTTGAAGTCCCTTTAAAAGTGAGGAAGAACGACACTTGGATGACAAATTTTGTATTATCATTACATATTGATATTAGTTAGTGTTTCCTCTCCTGACAGTCCCACGATACTCCGAATATAATTCCCGAAACTAAGTAGATACATCACCTGCTCTTATTCTATTATCTATATGTCAGTTAAATATATTTTAATCACTGCAATTCGCTGTATGGAACAGCAAAAAAAAAAAAAAAAACATTTCTAATTATCACAGCCTAATTCATCTCTTGCATATGAGATGTGATATTTAATATTCACCACCGCTACTGGCATATTCTTAAATCATACCCAAGTGTTTCTTTTGCATTTCGAATCCAGTATTGGTACTTTACTTGGTAAGTCATAAACTATATACCAAAAAAAAAAAAAAAAAACCAAGAAAACACATATGACTAACTCGGTGTCTTTTTTTCTCTTTATGCAATTTCAACATAAAATAATCTCCGTATTTGGATTGAAAATGGTTAACCAAGTTGTAATCCAAATGGGGGGTCAACTCTTAAGACGTGTTGTGACATTTGAATTCTACCCAACACTAGCCCTCCCTGCTACAAAGATTAGTGTGGTAGTATTATAGCTGTCTTAAAGTGATGCTGCGCATGTGTTCGTTTTAAAACGATATATGTGGGTAGCAGTGGTATTATACATATGAGAAAAAAGAGGTTAGGGATATTCAGAACTCTTACTAGGCACCTACTCGGGTAAGAATCAAATCCATCCCTTATGATCTCTGTGTACTATTTCGGTTCATATATGTAAAATTCAAACAGGTATCAAAACTTTGATTTGAGAGATAATGACACCGTTCTGTCAATTATATCACGTGCGCGAAATGGATTCAAAGGTTTCAGTTTACAGGCGAACAAATAAATCGAGCTGGAAAACTATTAGGACCAAGAGTACGGGAGCGGTATGTAACAAACCTGCTACAAACTTATTTAAAGTGTTCTCTGAAGTCATGCCGTGACAAACTTTACTGAACGTAGTCAAGCTTGACATACTTTATTTTGCATCGTATTGATAAAGGACTCAGGTTATAGATAAGACCTAAGGTGAATAGTTAAACCAACATATGTATTTGTGAAATATTTCGTTACAATTGTCTCAACTCAATAACTTCCCCTTTTTATAAATATCAACGAAAATTAGAAAAATGTTCAGAATCACAATTCTTGCAATATACACAACTCCAGGTTGTTTACAAAAGTATTAGTTATAAATGTATAGGGAGTGTTAAAAGAATAAAGCATGCAGTAATTTTGCAATATTTTCTCAAAGGCCAGTGAGTTCAACATTCTGGAGTTTTCTCAGAAATTGTTTAATATCATTTTTCCCCACACACACTTTCAGGGTGATCAACTGATAAACAGAAAAACTAGATGGCTTCAACGGAAACCAGGGGAAACAATGTGACATTGATTTACAAAAAACACATCTCTAAAACAAAAAGAAAAAAGAGATTTGGTGGCTTACGATATGATTAAAAGAATGAGAATAATTCAGTAACAGACTACTCGCAGGTGTGGAATAACCCTTTATCTCGATGTTTCGTTCAGTTCCGCTAAATACTAGTATCCAATTAGATATTGGTATTTAGCGGAATGGAACGGATTAAGACAATCCTAGAAATTATTTTAACTTGTTAGTAACCTCGCAAATTTACAAACTATTTCTGGTGGGTTTTTTAGTCACCACTATCATTGATGCAGAAAATTGTACACTGACCACGATTTTGTTTTTAATTAACAACTCTTATTTTAAGAATGGCCAAGTAATAAATCAAAGAAAAAAGAAAGCCTCAACAGAAAGAGGGGGACATAATGTATCGATAATATACAATACAAAAATTGCAAAAAAAAATCCCCCTTCAAAAGAGAGAGACTTCGATGTCTTCAGATACGATTGAAATAGAATGAGAATAATTAGAAAGCAACAGACTACTTCCAGGTGTAGAATAACGATTGTATTTCAATGTTTCATTCTGTCTGCTTAATACTAATATATACACGAACTGGTATTTAGCAAAACAGAAAGGAACCATATAATATTGAAATGATTTCAAGTTATTAGTAACCGCATAAATCACCCCTCCCGTTTTCGTGAGCGTTTTATTTCCCACTATCATTTATGTAATGAATTTTACACTGATCGCGATTTTTTTTTTCATTGACAGCTCCGCTTACTTTCAGAATGATCAACTAATAAACCGACGAAAAATAAAGATGGAACAGAAACAGAGAAAAACAAGGTGGCATTAACCTACAACAGCGTGAGTATAACAGAAGCATTCAATATCCTATACTAAAACAGGGATTTTGTTTTAAATTTGCAAGCAAAAGTCATAGATACCGTTAGGCATGAATGGAAATAGTTACCAAACCCATAACAATTTGTAAAATAAATCTTCGGATTTTCAAACAAAAAATGTGGGGTGAGAGGGTGAAATTAGTCTACAAATATTACTTTTCATTTTTGAGATAAAATTATGAGGCGAGCGAATACAAGAAATTAAAAAAAATTTAATTTGACTACGTAAGATTTCAAATAGTGAGAGGTTTAAAATAAATCTCTAAAATTAAAATCATCAGATATCATTTATTTACCACATGCACTTAATATTAGTGCTTCAAAAAGTCCATAGGCCTTCAATTCGATTGCAATATGAGGAACAATTTCCAACCCAGTCTCTGAAGTATCGAACATCTGAAGACAGACATTGTGAGAAACTAGTACCACATTACACTGTTAGGTAGTGATGGACATTCAGGGGAAATATTGATCGATAATTGGATTAATTGGAGGCACCTTTTCGATTGATTAATTGACAAATAAGCGAACTTTATTCATTTCAAATTTATGGCATGGATATATCACATTCACTTGATTTTTAACTCTAAATTTTATTGCAATCAGAATAAAATCATCAGAAATCAGATGTTAATAATCCCATACGCTCGATTGCGGTTTTGTTTTCACAGAATAGGGATAGGTATCTCGACTTTTGTTGTTCTTATGTGATCCGGGCTAGAATAGGGCCTAAGAGCCCCTTGCTCTACAATCTTGCTTTATTTTGTAAGAGGCAAAATAGGAGGCCCCTTGTCACAAATCTATATCTCAGAATTCAAGATACCGAAATTCCTCGATCAAGATTTCAGCAATATACTCGTACATTTACGTGGGTTTGATTAAACTGATTCTTGATTGATGTTGTGGTAATCACCCCCTCATTATCTGCATCGAGTGAATATTATTGCACTGGAAGATAACTATTTTTTCTCGTTGTGTGTAAAATGGAAACAAAGTAATATTCTATTCCGTGGTTTTGGCTGTGTCATTTAAAAATTTATTTAAATCTTATTTCATAAAGATATTTCTTGAAAATGAAAACAGAACCGGCATCAGTCTTACCAGTGACATATAACAGTCCCACGAGTCATCTTTGTTTCCACTTTGTAACTGCACTACTAATACTATGGTATATTCATTTGGTATGTAAAACAGTATACGGGTTAATATTCTGGAACCCAGAGGGGGAAGGGGGTGGGGGGAATCCGTTACTGAGATATTTTATGGATTCTAGAATTTAAGATTTAAAGAACTTCCTATGTATTTTAATATATCTCTAATCCAGATAGTCAAACATCCATTTTAGGTCTATACATACATATTGTTTGCCCAACTATCTATGTTGCATTACTTGTAGAGATTATGAGATTGTTCACCGTTTGTTGTCTCACCTCTCATACGTGTGTGTCATTAGCCTGTTTCGATTTAAAAAATGACCATAAGCAAAACTGGCTCTTGCGTATAGAATCAGTTGAGAGATATAGACAACACCCGCAGGTGATAATAGAATTATTGCTACATACTCGTAAATATGGGAGGTTGACGATGGAGAAGTCGAAATCATCCCGTTTGTCATAAAGTTCAGTTGTTAGTTTGCCGTTAACGTCTTCAATAAAATATCTAAGTATGAAGCAGAAGAAGACGACTATGTGGTGTGTTTTTTTTTTTATTTCGAGCTAACAGGGATATATCGAATTAGCATATATTGAATCGACATATGAATGAAAGTTATCACTGATAATAGAGAACACATCGTCGATATATTTAAATGAGGACATGAAGGCCACAGAGAGATAATTTTTCTTCTCACGTAGAAGATTTGGAATAAATTCTGTTCCATACGAATATAAAAACAGGTCAGCTAGCAAAGGAGCATAATTCGTGCCCATGGGATTTCCAATTCATTGTTGGAAGACCTGGTCACCAAAGAACACGAATATATTGCCAATGAGGAACTCTAGCATACTTTTTATTCCAACTTCAGCGTACTTGTGCGTGAAATCAGAGTGGTGTTTAACAAAGTAATTTTTTGGATGACTGATCACTAAATACGAATATTTCCGTTTTCTGTTTTTGTTGAAAAAGCAAAATATAAATATAAATATAAAAGCTAATATGAAATCACCTATACCAAAATTGATTTGACTTTACATCTAACATGTTCATTAAATGCGTATTGTAATTACCTAATAAGTAATGAAAGGCGAAATTAACAAACAGTGATGATCACTGTTCGTTAGTTTCGCCCTTCATTAAAACCTTATCTGTTTGCAGTTGCAGACCCATCTGTTTTGGAATTGGTAGGTAGGTAGGATACATTATTTTTTAAAAACATTAATAACAATTAACTTGAATGTCAGTTTTATTAGATTTTGAGTCAAAGGTGTTTTTCCCATATTTAAACAATTCTGACACACTGGCCGAACAATTTTAAAGGACTTTGCAAGTTCTCTGTCTGTTTAAACATTATCGTCACTACAGTAACAACATATGTCTTTTCTTGTTTGTGCCGAAGGGTAATAGTCACATTCAACAGGGATGTCAAAATTCATCTGCATTCGTTCGAAGTCAACTCCATGAAGAGCACCACCTTTCAAACTATGATAAATGATCATATACCATTTAAGAAAAATGCTATGTATGAAATAAAGAAATAATAACATTAAAGAATTGAAACCATCTTAACAGCCGTTTTCTGTGAGCATCAACAATTTCAATATAAGGATGGATAGGTGCCCTCACTGATGTTGCTGAAAGTTGGCATATAGTGATTATTTAATACCCTCTCATAGAATCTGGTACCAAACTTCGTAATTGAGGTTCCGTTGCCATCGTAACAAGAACATCTTGAAAATAGCTCCCAAGATGTTTTTGATTAAACAAACACAAATTAATTTTACTGGTGCACAGATGCCTCTATTGCTTGTTTAAAGATTAGGTTAAGCATAGCAAGTACACAATAAAACATCAATAAATCAATATTGGATTTCCTATTGTTCCTGAAGCTGAGAAATGTTTTTGGCATTTTGACTACTTTTGAAAAAAATCAATCTTAACCGATTTTATGATATTATTTACAGGAAAACACAACAACGTACATCTATTAAAAGTATATGTGATTTAATTCATCCCTTTATGTGTAAAATATAACAAAATAACCAATGTCTTATTTTGCTAATTAAAATTATATATCTTCAAAAATTGGTGGCCATTATTAAATATGATATTTAAAGAGACAATTGAGTATCCAAAAGCTCTAAATATACATTAATGCTTGAGGATAAGTAAACTGTGTTTTTGTCCAGATTATTTGGTATTACCTTATTTAAATCCATTTGAGAATATTGTTATTTGGTGTTTAAAGACCGATATACTGTGCCGTTAGCGAAAAAGGTTATAATGAAGATATAAAACGCAATGCAGAGCATTTCAAATCGTTCCTGAAGGCTAATTATCGTTTTAAACTAATCATGTGATATTGATTGTTCTTAGATGCTTGGAAACACGATCAATTGATCTCATTTGGAATGCATCTTTATAAAATGTTGCATTTTTCTTTTAAATGTTGACTTTTAGTATGTTATATAATATTCAGTCAATGATTTCAAGAACGGTTAGGTAGAAATTAGAACCTCTGAATTTTTCATGAACACCAATCAAAGAATGGATGGACCAGTTTGAAGTCCCTTAAAACGTGAGGAGGAACGACACTGAGATGACATATTCCGTATTACCATTATACATTGATTTTAGTTAGTGTTTCCTCTCCTGACAGTCCCACGATACCGCGAACATGATTCCTGAAACTGTATAGATACATCACCTGCCCTCATTCTTTTATCTATATGTCAGCTAAATATATTTTATTAACTTCAATTTGCTGTATGGAACCGGGAAAACCCGTCTATAATCACCACATACACATTCGTCTTTTGAATAATAGATGTAACATTTAGGATGATTGGTTGATTAATTGATGATTTCCGCCACTCTCAACAATTTTTCAGTTATCTGGTAACATGTAGGGATTAACCAATGTTATTTGGTTGGTTCTATATTAAAGCCATATTTTTTCATGCATTTCGGATTTACCATTGTTATTTGCTTGCGCAAAAAATTATATGTCTTGCGAAATGCATATAACTAAATAAGTGTCTCTTTTCTCTCTCGATGACATTTCAATATGAAATGATATATGAGGAGACATTATTTGTCGAAATGCGCATCTGGTGCATTAAAATTGGTACCGTATAAGTTTTACATTAAGACCCCTGGGTCGAGACCTCTGCTGATGGACTGCTAGTCCCTGGGGAATGCTACAGTCCAGTAGCTAAGTACTTCATTACTAGTTTGAAAATACGAATGTATGTTTAATTGCTGTGATACAATTTATAAATTCATTTTAGAATTAAGGATTATGTCCCGCATGCATAGCTCTGATCCCCAGATGAATTTGAGTCCAGTCTTTAGAACTCTGTTTTTCATTTTAGTTCTTACACGTTTATTGTTATTTCTGATTCCCAAAATTTCGGTCGAGCATTACTGAAGAGACATTATTTGCCGAAATGTGCATCAGGTGCATCAAAATTGGCACCGTTTAAGTTTTACATCCTGCTTTTTTTAAATAAAAAAGTATGAACAACAAAGTCGAAACACCCCTCGTACCAATGCTTTCGTCTTCACAGAGCCTCGGTGATTCGTGTCCACCGAGTCTTTGAATACATAAGGGGACTTTGTTCCGTACTCATCTTAGAATGAGTATACCTGAGTTGTAATCCAACAGAGAGAGGTTCAATTCTGATGACCTATTGTGACATGTATTAATTTTATGCAGCCTTTGAACACGAGGGGGCATATTTTTGCTTTTTCGGTCAATCGGACTGTAGAACAAGTCCTAACGTATTGATAAGTATCAACTCCATATCATTAATGATAATAATAATAACCTTCATTTATTAATACGTAGCCGCTCCATATCTTGAAAATCCTTTTATTGACAGACATCAAACTTGGAACATTATTATATCTTAGGAAATAGTTTACGGCTATTAATCTTCCGGTCACAGGGTCAAAGAGCAAGAGTCAATCGACTCTGGGCATAAGAAGATAGTGGGTGCTCAATGTGCTGGATTACTTTGGCATATCTATGAATTTTATGATACAAATGTAATTGAAAGGTGGATCTAAGGAACAGTGATCCGTCTAATAACTTCCATAAGAAATACAAAAACAGAGTCGGTCAAACACAGACCCCTGGATGTACGAGATATGGAATCAGGTGCCTTGGGTGAGCAATTATCCCCTGCTTATCGGCTACACTCACCTTTTCAATTTTGCACCATAAGGAGGACATACAAATGTACATTTTTTAAAAACATTTCTTGATTTTAGGAAGATGTTAGGATTGTATGCAGCCAAGAAGAATCGATATTTTGTTTTAAAGTGAATACAAACTGGCTCTGTTTGTTAACTCATTCTCCTCTCCTCTTTCTTCTTCTTCTTTGTAATCTTCTACTTCGTCTTCTACTTCGTCTTCTACTTGTTCTATTGTGTATTTTTTTAAATCATTATAATCACAGTATTTGTTATTGTTGTTTTGGTTGGTATTGATTGGTTTTGTTGCTATTGAAATATTTATATTTGTTGTTGTTTGTGGTGGTGGTGGTGGTGCCATTGTTATCTGTACATTGTTTTTTATCTTCCAGACCTCCAGAGAGAGAGAGAGAGAGAGAGAGAGAGAGAGAGAGAGAGAGAGAGAGAGAGAGAGAGAGAGAGAGAGAATATGTCCGACAATATAACGTTTGACCTTATGTTGTAAGGTCATTCTGTTGAATATGGGGTTGTTAGTTCTTATGCACAGCAGATTTGTTAGTGACCTCAGATCAAGTTACATTATGCCTGTTAGACACTCGTTTGGACACTCGTGAAAACCTCAAGAACACCCACCCTTCCTCATTATTTCTCAATATCTGTATTTGATTCACTCATTGCGCTGTCCCTCCTTGCTCTCTAGATAAGTAAATCAACAAACAAACAAACATACAAATGAATGAAACCTATGTGCTCAGTCCCATATAACATACATACACAATTACAGTAAAACTCTGATATAGCGAATTTCTGGGGACCCTCTATAAAAATTCGCTATAAGCATAATTCGCTATATGTTTATAGTGAATTCATAATTCAAATATAACGAATTCGTTATAAAACTGATTTCTTATATATGTATATCAGTTCTATAAGAAATCAGCAATCGATATACTTGCGTTTATGTTGTTTTTAAGAGAAATGAAGCCTATATATTTTTATACAAGAAATATACACATTGATTTATATATGATAATTTATCTTGATGGATTATTAAGGCATGCAAGAACATGTTGAGAGAGAAATGTCAACAAAATTTTGCGCAATAAATACATAGACAGTCTATTGCAATTGTCATTTACTTGTTGCTTTACACAAATAAAGAAGTGTACGATAAAATAAATGCAACCAAACTTCAAATTTAATTACTGAGAATAGTAAACAATACCGACAATATATTTCCTAAACGTATGTGTAAGTATTATTTTGCGTTAACAACCTTTTTTTAAAAAAATACAGAAATTTTGTAATAAGTGTGGATCCTTTATGTCAATGGAAAATGATTGTTCAAAATCACAAAGAGTTTAAAATGAAAAAAATAAATTCGTTATAAAAGGTGATTTTTACGTTCATTTTTAATTCAAGGGGAATAGGAATTTTCTTCGTTATATCCGTAAATTCGCTATATCCGTGTTCGTTATCAACGCAGATTTTTATATAAAATATATAAAGAATTTGCAGAGAAAATCGTTTTCACTTCGCTATAGCCGTAATTTCGCTTTATCCGTGTTCGCTATATTCGAATTTTACTGTATAGCTCAATCGGTTCAGAAAATCAAGAGTGACAATTGAAAGCAGGTGGTTATGATTGCAGCTCGCAGTGCTTTGAGCTCGCAATGAAGATATTTCATACGATTCATAAACACCAGAGATATTGCAGAATTGCTGAAAATTGTGCAGAGCTCGTATAATGTAAACGTATATGGTACCAATTTTGATGCACCAGATGCGCATTTCGACAAATAATATATCTTCAGTAATGCTCAAACCGAAATATTGCAATTCCGAAAAATAAGCAATGTAAAATAGATAGTTGGGGAAACACGGACCACTGGACACACCAGAGGTGGAACCAGGTGCATATGAGGATTAAGCATCCTCTGTCGAGCAGTCACACCCTCCTTAAGCCTTAAATGAGGTTATTTGTAGTCAAAATCAGTTTGTCAAGAATCGGTATGAAACACGACAGACACTTATTTGACCCATTGAAATGTTGTTTTGGTAAAATAGGTCGTTATAACGACCACATTTATCTATATATCTATTTATCTCTCTCTGTCACCGTATTTCTGCATATCTCTCTCTCTCTCTCTCTCTCTCTCTCTCTCTCTCTCTCTCTCTCTCTCTCTCTCTTTGTATCTTTTTTATTCTTTTATTAGAAGTCTTGAAGGATTGGATGTTTCCCCTATGATATGAAATCAGGAAAAATTTTGCTATTTGTTTGTCGTATAAAACATCGAATTTGGGAAGAAAAAATAACACTGCCCAACTTTATGTTGTCATTGCTTTTTATATTGATTTGTGTACGGGTTCGGCCTCGAGTTTTAGATTTTGTCTTTGTGGTAAACATCACACACGCAAATATGTTCCGCTGATAAATACTTCATCAGCTTTGAGTAAAATGCAAACAAATGATGCCCTATTTTGCTCTCAGCCGTCCCATATTATAAGAAAATATGACAATAGAGAAGCTTAAGTCTCAATTCCTACCACGAATGCAAGGTATGGTAAACACAAATCCCTGGGCACAACAAAAGAGAGGGCAGGTGACAAGTCCTCCACAAGCCTTTACTGAACTCCTCATACATGTTATCACAATTAAATGTATATCTTAATCTTCTTACCTGCAAATCGTAAATAATAATGATAATGATAGATAAAGATGATACTATTCATATTCATAACACAAATTACTCTAAGACGCGCTTGAAGGGTAAGGCGAGGAAGGCAACAATAAAACACAATCAAATTAAATTTAATGACAGTATGACATAAGATCTTATATCTGTAAGAATATCTTATTAGGTTTTGTTTTTGCAATATTTTCTTCATCAATATGGAAAATATTATTCCAAAAGTGAATTTGTATGATTTAAAAAATAATAATGGTAATCTAGTGCATGTCATGAAATTCTAAAAGTAATTGATGTTGGTTTCTGGATGATGGACAGACAGACAATTCGATAGCATAACCATTGAACATTAGTCTTTCACTTGACTGTAAATGATTTGGTCAGTACTGTGTGAATTGTGCAGTTTGCAGAAATGTCCAAATTACTTTAAACACTTTAAAATTGATCCCCCTCTGCAATTTCTCATCTGTGATGATCATATCAAAACTTTATGAATATATGCACGTCATATTGATTAATATGTCTACTGCGAGATGTGAGACATCGGTGAAATACTAACTATGATGATAAATGCACATACACGTCACTGAAGAATAGTGACAGTAAAATAACTGCGCGCACTTAACAATACTGCTATTTGATACCGCATTTGATACCCAAGAGGAATAAACCTAAACGTTTTGTATTATGTTGACTGTGTGTCAGATACGCCAACTTCAATTGGTTCATTAGTTTCCTGATGCATGGTGCCAGGGTATCGGATCAAATAATGGAACTAAAAGGCAACAATAATAGAAGTCGTTAATAATACAACAACCGTACATGTACACAAAGCGACTGTTAGTCAGACAGGATATAGTGAGGAGTTTTGTAAGTCAGACAGGAGATGAAGAGGACTTCTGTAAGTCAGACAGGAGATAGTGAGGGCTTCTGTAAGTCAGACAGGATATAGTGAGGACTTCTGTAAGTCAGACAGGAGATAGTGAGGACTTCTGTCTTTGGCTGTGGGGTTTTTTGATCATTACTTAATCGGACTTGTGCTTATAATTTTGTTAGTTCTCTTAGTATAAAAATGAAAGTCATCACTATATTGATTCGCTGTTTGATGTACATCATTTTATGTACTTCATCAAAAGCAGATGTAAAACCCCAAAGCTACGTGATGAAATCTTCACTTGACAACAAAGTGTCGAATGTCAGCCTCATGGCAATACATCATGCGGAGTCCCTCGCTAAATGTTCCGCTATATGTGGTGGTGAACGTTGTGCATGTTTTGGTTTTAATCCCCAACTACAGAAATGCCGCATCCATCAATCATGTGACCAATCAGACATAATCATTATTGAAAGAGGATGGAGGAATTTTTATCCTGACGGTATGTTGTCTCACAAACCTAATTTTTGGGGGTTGAACTTTTCTAGGACTTTACATACTATGTTCATGAATATATTACATAGAATGTTGGTGTGTGTCCCATCACATCCTCATTTGGAAGTACAAAATGTACACACACACATACACACACACACACATACACAAACACACACATCCACATACACATACACACATACATACACACACACACACACATACACAAACACACACATCCACATACACATACACACATACATACACACACATTCGTTTATCTTATCCAGCAAATCCTTTAAAACTTTTATATTCTGTTTTGTTAACAAAAATGCATACGTCGACAACCGAATTAAAATACCTATATCAGTATGTACATTTATTAGCACTACAACTTTAGATTATTTGTAGCAATCAATAACTGTATACGTCTTTCTTTCAGTGCAACATTTGCATAAAAGCTGTATGGAGATTTTACAAAGTTACCCAGACGTGGAAGGAAAAGATGGGGTATATTCAATAAACGTCAATGATCAGGAAAAGAAAGTGTACTGTGACATGACTACAGATGGAGGGGGCTGGACGGTGAGTACATATAAATCAGAAACACAAACCGTAAGGCTTTCTCTAGAAAGTGAAGATACTGTTGTAATCCCACATATTCTTTGTTAGATATATCAAGGATCTGAGCGTTGTATCAACAATTGCCAGCTACATGCCATCATTCTATAAATCGAATTATTGTGTATTTGAGATTGAGTAATTCTGACAATATTATAAAAACAACATTTAGATGGTTTGGTTTACATTCATTTTAAATACGAGTAATCGGTGACGTCACAGATACCTGGCGATAGCCTACACTATAGTAGAGTGGTCACCTTATCTCATTGGCAATATTAAAAATGAGAAACTTAAATCCTCCAGAAATAAACTTTGTTGGGAGGTGCACTTAGGTAGGTACATCATTTGTATCAAACGCACGGTTCCATAACAAACATCCGTACATTAAACACACGGTTCTGTAACAGACCTATCCGAATTGTACAGCAAACGCACGGTTCTGTAACAGACCTATCCGTACATCAAACGCACGGTTCCATAACAAACATATCCGTACAGAAAACGCACGGTTCCATAACAAACATATGGTTCTATAAATACCTTTCCATACATCAAACGCACGGTTCTGTAACAAATCTCTCCGAATTGTACACCAAACGCACGGTTATGTAACAAATCTCTCCAAATCGTACACCAAACGCACGGTTATATAACAGACCTATCCAAATCGCACATCAAACGCACGGTTCTGTAACAAATCTCTCCGAATTGTACACCAAACGCACGGTTCTGTAACAAATCTCTCCAAATTGTACACCAAACGCACGGTTCTGTAACAAATCTCTCCAAATCGTACACCAAACGCACGGTTCTGTAACAAATCTCTCCGAATTGTACACCAAACGCACGGTTCTGTAACAAATATCTCCGAATCGTACCCCAAACGCACGGTTCTTTAAAAAATCTCCACGTATTTTACATGAAACGCACGATTCTATAAGAAATTTCTCGGAATTCTACATTAAACACACGTTTATGTAACAGACATCTCCGAACACTAAACGCACGGTTTTATAGCAGACATATCCGTACACCAAACCCACGATTCTATAACAGATATCTCCCAATTGTACATGAAACGCACGGTTCTATAACATACCTCTCCGGATTGTAAATCAAACACAATGTGTTCAAATTGTGTTGAGTTGTACAGTTAAAAATAGCATTGTTATCGGTCGAAATCACCTGTTTTAAGTTCACCAAAAAATCCATTACATCGATTCAAAGATTTAACAATTTATATACAAGCATTTACAGTAAGACATATCAATGGATGGATACTAACATACAGAAGGCCTAATCGATGTTCACAAATCATCGACCGATGTTGATTTACCACCAACAATGAAGTTGAATTCACACACAATGATAAGTGTCTTTTATACGTTGCCGTAAATAGGTCATTAAGTCCAGTCCCCAGTAATAGAATATAGAAGTAATTATACCATGTCGCGTCATACCTCAAACTTTACAATGTAAAACTTATACGGTACCAATTTTAATGCACCAGATGGACATTTATACAAATAATGTCTCTTCAGTGATGTTCAATCAAAATGTTTGAAATCCGAAATAACAATGAAGATTAGAGCTATTATAGTGAAAAACAGCGTGCCAAAAAAGTGGATTCAAATTCGTCTAAGGATAAGAACTCTGCATGAGGGAGATAATCCTTAATTTTGAAATATATTTGTAAATTTTACAACAGCAATTAAATATATATCCGTATTTTCAAGCTATTAATACAATGTATTTGGACCAAAATTGATATAATATCCTAGATAATTCTAGGTTTTGAAATTATGTCATTGGAAATAAACAGTTTATACCTTACTGTATTTCAGGTTTTCCACATATCGTTCTAAAATAGAACACTTAAAATCGTTATAGGTGGCATGTGGCAATATCTAATACAAACGCACTACACAATGATATGGTCAAATTAAGGTTACTTGTACAGTCAAATATATTACAGTATTTTTAAATTGCATTAATTACACAGTTAAATAGGATAGAATCGTTTATTTAAGTTCCAAAGAGTAGCGACAATTCCTATACATTCTGAGATTAGTTTAATAAGCTGTGTTACCATGACTAGTAAAGAGAAGACAAACATGATGGAGACTTGAACACAGTGCACTTCGATCACATGATCAGCATCCTTTTTGTGTATAATATGTTGATTAATCTCCCATCTAAACTAAATAAGGATATAGTAAGCATACATTTGAAAGACTCTCAAGAACTCTGTATAGAATTGATTACTTCACAGAATATAAAATTTGTAGTTTGTATATTTTGTAGGCTATCCAAAAACGACAGGATGATTCCACATACTTTTATAGGAGTTGGACAGATTACAAGAAAGGATTTGGAGACCCATCCAAAAACTACTGGATTGGTAGGATTACTATTCATGTTACATGTAGAACAGATGATCACTGTTCGTTATCTTCACCTTGAGAGTAGAACAGATGGAATAGAAAACAGGTTGACATTGGATAAATGACTTAAGGTATTCCATGTATAATGAAAGGATAATGAACAATTTTGAAGGATTTAGATCAACATAAATGTTTATTGCTAAATAATGATGAAAGTGAAGCAGATGAAATTCACATGACTGGTAAATGATTAAAAGCTGACCTTTTTGCACTTAAGACTTTTTTGGAAGAGTTGTCTTCCCTTTGTAAAAATAAGAAAAATCTAATTTTTTAAAAAATGTATGTGGTCAATGATTAATTTTATTTCATATTTTCATTAAGAGAAAGTGTATGTAACATTCTACCAAGAGATTTGTACGAAAATATAATTTCTTCTTAAAATATTGTAATAAAAAATGCTTTTCCCATATACCTCAATGTTAAATTCTAGGTGAAATAAATCAAACAGTAAACAAAATTCTTGAAAATTCCTATGGTGGATTATTTTTATTTGATGGTTCCTTCAAAATGATACCATGATTACAAAAATTCCACCATCCATTTATTAGATATGAAATATGGTCATTATACATTGAATACCTTAAGTAGAATACAATCCAGACGAGGTGTTAACGTACCAGTTTATGTTTTGATTGTTATAGAGACACAACATTCATTTATGCATAAGTTTATAACTTTTTGGGGATAATTTTCAATTTTGGAATATTTTAGAGAAATTATTTTTAATCCGAAGAAGCATCTGGTACAAACCTACATAAAATCAACTCCCATCTGTACTTTCAATACTTTGATTAAGAATTCCGATTGAACTTGGCTCCAATGAGAAAATTTGTAATATTTCTTAATTTTGGCCATTTCATTTCAATTTCTTTTTAAAATATATTTTTCTAATATATGTGTTTTTTTAATTGACATGTCTTCTGAAAATTTTCTCCGCACATTTAAAGATACCAAAAAATAACGTTTTCGATTTTCATCAATGCATTTTTATTCAAAACAATAGAATGTTTATCTGAGTCGTTTAAGCATGTTTTCTTAGAAATGCATATCATGCATCACATCACAACAAAATCTAGACTCTAGAGTATCTTATTTGCAAACAAAGTACCCTTTTTGTCATTCCGGGATACATTAAAATATTCCTATAATTAAATGAGAGCTTCTGTCACCTTTTCGATGGTGAAGTCGTACTTCATAAGAGGTATTTTAACGAGCCATCAAAGATATTTAGTGTAATGAGGTACTTTAAAAGATATATATGTTTAAAATGTATATACGGGAAGAAAATAATACGCTTGCTTGCACGGAACCGTTATAAGGTAACGAATGTTCAGTACCAGATCATGCACAATATGTTGGGTACTTTTTGTAAGCTTGGAATCAAACATGCCCGAAAATTCTAGAGGAACAAAAAAAAACAACAATTAATTTCGTGTGAAAAGTTTATTTTGCATATCTTTTTGCCAAACTGAATATAATATAATTTATTTTCATGCATCAGGAAACGATGCAATTCATCTTTTAACAAAGACAGATCAGGAACTACGAGTGGAGCTGTTGAGTTTTTCTGGTGAGAAAGCACACGCCCTGTACTCCGCATTTCAAGTTGAAGACGAGAACAGTAAATACCGGCTTACAGTATCGGGGTACTCAGGAACGGCTGGTATGTATGTTTTACATATCCTAACTTACTACAAAACAAAACACATTCAAATCACAAGCACAATATCAGAAAAAAATAAATTTAAGATATAAAAACGGTCAATGAATATGGTCTTAAGAGATCATTGCATTTATTTGCACTAGATGCAAACTATATTGGCATAACCACCACACATAATTGAGCATTTGATTGGTTAATGTTCGTGTGTCGTCACCGATCGCAGTAGCAAAGTGGTAAATTGTTTTCTTCATAGCCGAGATATTGTGCATTGGAGTCCCGCTCGTGTCATGACCGAGTTAAATATAAGTTAAATCTAAGATGGGTATTTATTGCTCATACGTCAAATGCTTGTGATGCGGCACGGTATGTAATAACGAGACGGTATGTAACAAGGCAGCGGTATCTAACAGGAATAGTGACATTATGTCTTCCGTCTACTGTCGTGTCTCTCTTCCTTTCTATTTTTTCTGGTGGTGTTTATTCTCGTAGTCAGCCAAAAAATTCAAAATCTAGATAAGCCAAAACTTCAAAATCCTGGATGGGGTAGAAGGAAAAACACACACAAACTAAATGACGATCTTTACTCACACCTCACTATCTTAAATTGTAATCAGTCGAGGGGGAGGAGTTAGCAAGTGTTCGTCTTCTTCTACACGGGTCCAATTCATTGGGTCACATGCTGTCTGCCAAGTTACAGCACATAGCGATTTTGAGGACGTTCTTTGCATACTGCTTTTGACTGAGGAATACTCCGATTAACTTATCAAGATATGGACTTACTGCGGGGTGTGACTGTCAACGTTCGATACATCCACTTTTTCAAGCTTACATCATTAACGCTTGATAGTACTTTGAAGAAAAGGGGGGTATAACACAACGTATTTTGCTTTGGATTGTAAAGATAGTTTTTGGATGTAAACTACAAGGAAGAATGTACGTTGCAAAGCAAGTGAACAATGGGTCACATCGCTCACCTGAGTCTGCTAAATCCTGCGGTTACTACTCAATACTACTTTGAAGACAAGGGGGTATAACGCAGTGTATTTTACTTTGGATTGCAAAGATGGTTTTGAATGTGAAACTATACGGCAAAATGTACGCTGTCAATCAGCATGCCAATGGGCCATACTGCTCATCTAAGCCATCTAAACCCTACCGTTTTTCATAGTCATTAGGAAAAACAACAAAGTATAACCGGTTTAATATATAAATATGAAAGTCGTAACTGAAATAGTTCAGGGAAATTTAAAAAGGTCAGGGATTTTTCAAAAGTAATTCAAACTCCAAGGTCAAAAGATCGAACACCATTTTGTCAAAAGGTTTTGTCCTTAAAATCTATACACAGAATATGAAAGTCCTACCTAGATAGTTTTGGTTATGCTTAATAGGTCAAACGATATGATATGAAATAAAAGGCCTTGTAATAAGAAATTTATGTATGATAATTATGAAAGATCAACCATAAGTACATGTAGTTCAAAACATATTGTGTAGGTCAGAATTTTATTTCAACTAGGTCAAATTTCCAGGTCAATATCAAAAGATCACACACCATTAAATCACATGAAAGATCTGACTGCAAAAAAATCAAAGCATTGTTAGTGTGTGTTAGTAAGTATTATCTGTAAATGACAGTGAGTATGATCAGTATGTGTTAGTAGGCATGATTTAAAATAGCTCTAAAAGTTCATTGTTATTTCGGATTTCAAACATTTCGGGTGAGCGTCATTGAAGAGACATTATTTATCGAAATGCGCATCCGGTGCATCAAAATTGGTAACGTATAAGTTTTACAGTATGGCCGCTGGGTAGACACCTCTGCTGGTGGACTGTTAGTCCACGAGGGTCACTACAGCCTAGTATGTAAGTACTTCGTTATTAGCTTGAAGATACTGATGTATGATTAATTGGCCTTATACAATTTAGAAATTCATTTCAAAATTAAGGATTACCTCCCTCACGCATAGCTCTTATCCTTAGACGAATTTGACTCCACTTTTTTTTGGCGATCTGTTTACCCCTAAATAGCTCTAAAAGTTCACCGTTATGTTGGATTTCAAACATTTCGGTTGAGCATCACTGGATAAACATTACTTGTCGAAATGCGCATCTGGTGCACCAAAACTGGTACCGCATAAGTTTTACATCAGTATGCGTTAGTAAGTATTATCAGTATGTGTCAGTAAGTCTTATCAGTATATATTGATGTTTATAACAGTTATCAATACTTTGTTGTAGGAGACAGTTGATATTTATAACAGTTATCATTACTTTGTTGTAGGAGACAGTTGATATTTATAATAGTTATCAACACTCTGTTGTAGGAGACAGTTGATATTTATGACAGTTAATAATACTCAGTTGTAGGATACAGTTGATGTTTATAACAGTTATCAACACTCTTGTAGGAGACAGTTGATATTTATAACAGTTATCAACACTCTGTTGTAGGAGACAGTTGATGTTTATAACAGTTATCAACACTCTATTGTAGGAGACAGTTGATATTTATAGCAGTTATCAACACTCTGTTGTAGGAGACAGTTGATGTTCATAGCAGTTATTAACACTCTGTTGTAGGAGACAGTTGATGTTGATGACAGTCATCAGCACTCTGTTGTAGGAGACAGTTGATATTTATAACAGTTATCAACACTCTGTTGTAGGAGACAGTTGATGTTCATAACAGTTATTAACACTCTGTTGTAGGAGACAGTTGATGTTTATAACAGTTATCAACACTCTGCTGTAGGAGACAGTTGATATTTATAACAGTTATCAACACTATGTTGTAGGAGACAGTTGATGTTCATAACAGTTATTAACACTCTGTTGTAGGAGACAGTTGATGTTTATGACAGTTATCAACACTCTGTTGTAGGAGACAGTTGATGTTTATAACAGATATCAGCACTATGTTGTAGGGGACAATTGATGTTGATAACAAATATCTATACTCAGTTGTAGAAGACAGTTGATGTTTATAACAGCTAGCAATACTTTGTTGTAGGATACAGTTGATATTTATAACAGTTATCAACACTCTGTTGTAGGAGACAGTTTGGATTACAGTAATGGACAGAAATTCACTACACGTGATCAGGATAACGAGATGTGGAACATCGGTAACTGCGCGGTACACCATCAAGGAGCCTGGTGGCACGCTAACTGTACTTACTGCAACCTGAACGGGCAGTACGCCAATTATGCTAAGTTAGATTGGACTAGCCCGTACTGGTATGATTGGAAAGAAGAAATGGCGTTAAAAGGGACCGTAATGCAGATCAGACCTAAGAATTAACATCAATATATATCGTGCTTAACAGATCTGTTAACATCAAAGGACACCGCGCTTAACAGATCTTTCAACATAATTGTAGACCGTGTTTAATAGATCTGTTAACATCAATATACACCACGCTTAACATATGTCTTAACATCAATATGTACCGCGCTTAACCGATCTGTTAACAGCAATATAGACTGCTCTTAAACAGATTTTTTAACATCAATATATGCCGCGCTTAACATATCTGTTAACATCAATATATACCGCGCTTAACAGATGTGTTAACATGCATATATACCGTGATTGACATATCTGTTAACATCAATATATACCGCGCTTAACAGATGTGTTAACATGCATAAATACCGTGCTTGACAGATCTCTTAACATCAATATATACCGCGCTTAACAGATCTGTTAACAACAATATATACCGCCTTAACAGATCTGCTAACATTGATATTTACCACGCTTAACAGATCTGTTAACAGCAATATATACTGCGCTTAACATATATGTTAACATCAATATATACCGCGCCTAACAGATCTGTTAACAGCAATATATACTGCGCTTAGCATATATCTTAACATTAATATATACCGCACTTAACAGATCTGTTAACATCAATTTATACTGCACTTAACAGACATGTTAGCATCAATATGTACAGCGCTTAACAGATTTGTTAAAATCAAAATATGTAGCGCGCTTAAGAGATGACAAAATTGTGTCCTAAAGATACTTATTTTACATCATAAATCTATGATGAAAGCAGGTGGTGATCCGGGTTAGAATATATCGTCAGTACCCCTTGCTTGTCGTAAAATATTACTAAATAGGGCTGTTCTTCGAATGAGAGGGCAAAAACCGACGTACCATGTCACTGCAGGTACTGCGCGATAAAGATCCCTCTCTGCTCAAAGGCCGAAAGCGACGAGCATAGGCCTAAATTTTGCATCCCTTCACCACCAATGGTGACGTCTGTATGCGAGTGAAACTTTCTATGAAGTGGGATAGCAACGGATGGCTCATCAATACCAATGAAAGTATACGTATTTTAACAATTTAACCGTTAAGTAGTGAATGGTAGCACGTCGTGTGGAATGACTATATTATATGTATATATAATTCTGTCAAACAAATGATCAACATAGTATATGTACTACATGATCTGTATTATTTTGAATAATACATTAATGTTTGTGGTGTATTATTAATCATCATGATACTTTGTTGTGCATATTGTAAATATGTATGCCATTGAATGTGTTCTAAAAGAAATAGTTTGTATTTCAGATAATGATCATCATAGAGAAAGTTATTTTGATTCATGCAAATAATCATCATAACGACATCTTATTTTGACATAGGCACCTATTTTGCATTACAAACAACTAAACTTAGGTAACCTGAATTCTGTAGAGGTACAATTCCTTAATTGTTCAAGACTTTCGTCTCATTAATGTTCATTCATTATTGTGGGGTGGTGAATTTCTTGTTCAAGATAAAAAAAAAACATGGCTTTTCTTAGCTTTTGGAAAGATATTCGTTAGACTGGCCGTTTTAATTTTGCTCCAAGTTAATATCTAAGCGATAAATGATGTAACAATGTAAGCGATATATACTATGATACAGTATCACGCTTTTTTTACACATATAAATATCTAAATAGTTATTTATAAATGCTATGATATATGTAATTGTATAATACGTATTTCTTCAATAAATCGCTTATGCACAAGTTCAACACGTTTAGTATTTATATTTTTTAAATACCTTCAACGGATCCGAATCTACTGCATAAAAAGACTTCGTAAACCAGCACAGTGACTGTGGAATCACCACTGTTCATGGGGGATTGATGTTTATGAATTTTGCGGGTCACACTTACCCATGAATTTACGTGTCCTCGAACATATTTTTTCCTAAAATCAAGTACAGTTGTGGAATCGTATTGCTTACCCTCGTAACATTACGGCGCTACGAACCAATACCATTTTGCTTACCCACGAACATTACCCCCCGCGAATTAAAATGATTCCAAAGTAAGTTGTACCCAGACTTCTATCAAATGCGCTTCATCCAAAGTTTTTGCGCCTGCGCGGGTTCCAATTACATGATGGTTGATTATTTGTAGAAAAGAGGAATAAGGAATACACATCACAACTAACAAAACTGTTCTGACCCGGGGTACACTGACAAGAAATATCTTAAAACAATCGCTCCCGACATAACACATGTTTTGCAAGTGTGTTAGTGTCTCTCGTTTAAGTATTAAACAAACGTATTTATATTTATAAAAGCAATACAATAAAATATAAATTCAAAATGGAGTACATTTAGTGATATTTTTCAGTCGCTACCAGGAATGGTTGGTACATTCATTGGTGGATTGGCATTACAGACTTATAGCCCTGTTTTTCAAAGTAAGGGAGAGAGTACAGTCTTATCGGAAGTTGATTTCAGAGTCGTCTAAAATTCTTGACAAGCAATATGATAAGAAATCAATAAAAATTAAAACCCAAATATACTGAAACTTCAAAATCCTGGAGGGGGGTAAGGAAAAGTACACACACAACACAAACTAAACGACGGTCATTACCCACAGTTCGCTATATTAAATCGTAACGGCTGAGGAGTAGCAAGTGTTCGTCCTCCTCTACATGGGTTCGATTCATTGAGTCAAATGCTATCTGACGAGTCACAGTACATACCAATTGTGAGGATGTTCTTTACATACTAATTTTGACTACGGATTACTCTGATTACCTGATCAAGATAATGTCTTACCACGGGATGTGGCTGCAAACGTTCGTTGCCTTCATTTGCTCAAGCTTACATATTACTTTGAAAAAAGGGGGTATATCCAATATATTTTCCTTTGGATTGCAAACATAGTTTTTGAATGTAGGACTAATGGGACATGTACGCTGTCAAACAAGAGGTCAATGGGTCATATCGTTCACCTGAGCCATCTTAGTCTTGCCATTGTAAAAAGGTATATATATAGAATATAAAAGCCCTACCTACAATAGTTCAGGAGATATGAAATTGGTCAGGTTTTTTTTTTTTTTTTTTTTTTTTACAAAAGTAAGTCAAATTCAAAGGTCAAAAGATCAAACACCATTGTATCAGAAGGTCTTGCCGAAGAATCTATACACAGAATTTGAAAGCCCTAGTTTGAGATTGATTGATCTTTCTGTAAAGGATATGTATACCAAATATGGAATTCCTAGCTCTAGAGGGTTTTATAGATTTTTAAAAAATAAAACAGCATATAAAACTTTGATCCTCTATTGTGGCCCAATATTTACCCCGCGCACCATGATTTGAACAAATTAGAATATACTGTTTATCAGGTACCTTTTCGACTAGATTTCAACTTTTCTGACGCAGTGGTTCTGCAGAAGAGTTTTAAAGATCTTCCCGATGTCTTCAAATGTAAAACTTTGATTCCCTGGTGTGATCCTGCGTTACCTTTGGGACCATACTTATAGTAAATTTGAATCTATGCCAGAAAGCTTTCATGTAAATTTAAATTCCCTGGCCAACTTGTTCTTAGGAGATTTTCAAATGACCCAATTCAACTTTGTATTTCCGTGATTACCTCCCTTTGAAAGGAGTCTGCTCTTTCATTTGAACAAACTTGCAATCCCTTTACCCAAGGGTTTTGTGTTAAGTTTGGTTGACATTGGCCCGACAGTTCTGAAGAGGAAGTTCAAAATGTAAAAATTTCAACGACAGTCACGGAGAGAGAGACGGACGCCGGATAAAAAATTATGAGAAAAAACCCTCTCCAGCTTTCAGTTCAGGTGAGGTAAACAAGAATAGCACCAACGGTACATAATACGCCCATGAAAAGCTAGTATTGGGTGTTTTTTTCTAACACAACGATTTGTAGAACTTATATTCAAGTAATATCATCAATCATCTTTGCATCTTAAAAACAGGACCAATCATGTACTCTCTAGTTCGTCAATACAACCTCGCATTGGGTCAAATGCTGTCTGACGTGTTTCATACCGATTGTTAAGCCGTTCTTGGCACACTGATTTTGACTGCGGATAACTTCGTTTACCTGATCCGGATATGGGGCTCACAGCGGGTGTGACCGGTCAACAGGGGATGCTTACTCCTCCTAGGCACCTGATCCCACCTCTGGTGTATCCAGGGGTCCGTGTTTGCCCAACTATCTATTTTGTATTGCTTGTAGGAGTTATGAGATTGATCACTGTTCGTTATTTTCACCTTGCATCAAAAAGGCGTCTGATCTAAAAAGAAGTCGAAGTCATTCCGAAAATTTGACAATTTCAGATTGTTCGTGCCGTTGGTTATTCGATCTGCTTTCCAAAGCCTTATACATTTAACATCGCATAAATGTTGAGTTCCAACACTTTGTATTTTGAGTCTTGTTGGTTTTTAGTGATCACCCACCACCCCCCCCTCTCTCTCTCTCTCTCTCTCTCTCTCTCTCTCTCTCTCTCTCTCTCTCTCTCTCTCTCTTTCTCAATATCCACCACGTCGATGCTCTACATACATACATGTAATACGAAGTAGTTCCAAATCCAGGATCAGAACACTGCGACTTTAAACAATTTACAGTAAGCACGCCTTTAATTGCACCAAAAGTATTTCGTGATATGACTAAATGTTTAGTTCAATACCAAAATGTTAGATTTTAGAACTTTTTTCAAGATTTATGTAAAAAGCCGTTGACAGAGATGCAATGAGAGTAGCGAAAGAAACTGTGGGTAGAGAATGAGGCAATATGTCGAATGCACGAGACATCCGATGACTTCCGATTGGGTTGGGATCTATGTTAGCCTTGTGCAACCAGACGCTCGGCTGTCTCCGTAAATCTCCGACGAGCATATATTTTTGTTGGATATTTGCCGAGACAGCCGTTCGTCTAGTTGAACAAGACTAGATCTAGGTCGAGTATGACGTAACAATCGAAGCCTGGAACGGTACAACGTAGAAATGCAAGAGCGATATGACGTTGCGTCTAGCATGGCGTAGACATGGAATCTATGAGTTTTACTTCGGAAAATAACATCAGAAAAATTTAAATAAGCAGAGAGATTTATGACCTAACAATGACAGTGGTGTGTGATGTACGTGTACATGTAATGTTATTTTGTAGTATGGGTGGTGGTATGTGGTACATAGGCAGTGTAATAGTATGTGGTGTATATGATGTGGTTGATAGTGTATGAGTGGTGTACACCACATACAATCTGTGCCGCTCATACACTATATACCACCAATCATAGAATCACGTATAGCACCTTCTATACATACATGATAACATTGGTACACTTATCAATAACACATCTAAACATTGCACCGATTTTATCGACTTTTTCTCTTGTCCTTACTACGTCATAGCACTCTTGGTTGTATATTGATTTTTTCTACGGTTTTGTCACCACATAGCGCTACCAACTTCTATTGTTACGTCATATCCGACTTAACATCATTGGTCTCTTGCATTTCTATATGATACCTTAAACTGGTTCCCCACTATTTGGCGATAGAAGCGAGGTCAACAGGGTACCAGTTTATATCGCACCCGACCTAGTCCATCCCAGTCCCAAGACATTGCCATTTTACATCATAGAGCTCATGGCTGCTATTGTTACGTCATCACTTGACCTTCGACCCACCTATCGATGCTGCTTATACTACTTAAAAATAATGAGATGAGTTATACGCATAACTCTCAATTAGTGTTTTCAACCAAGATTTGTAATAAATCATTTCTTGTCATTGTCTATAAAGCCAAGTAACTAAGTACTTCGCTACTAACTTGAAAATACGGGTGTATATTTAATTACTGTGATAAAATTTAGAAATTAATTTGAAAATTAAGGATCATCTACCTCATGCATAGCTCCTATCCTTAGACGAATTTGACACCACTTTTTGGCACCCTGTTTTCCCCTAAAAATACATCTTAGGGCCTACAAGTTTATGTTATTTCGGATTTCAAAAAAATTGGTTGAGCATCACTGAAGAGACAGTATTTGTCAAAATGCGCATCTGGTGCATTAACATTGGTACTGTTTAAGTTTTAGACGGTAATGCTGGCATATCAGTAACAATTCTGATTACATATGGTCGTAATGTTTCGAGCTCTCTAAATTGAATGATACATGTTTGTGCCCAAAATATGATGATATATCTTGAGTATGTATTTATATACAGATATAACTATTATTATTATCTTGCCCTCACTCGATTAACTTATTGATTAAACCGCAAATTATAGTGCAATCAATCAACAATTTATGAGGATCGTTTCTTTCTTTTTATATTGCAGTCGGAGAGAGAGGGGGTAAGAAAGTGAGAGAAAGGGGTGGATAGAAATAGCAAGAGATGAGAAAGAGGGAGAGAGATAAAGAGGAGATAGGGAGGAGGAGAGGGGAGATAGAGAGCAGAGGGAAGAAAGTAGAGAGTGAAGTGAGGGAGGGGTAGGATAGTAAAGAGAAGGAGAAAGAGGAAGATAAGAGAGAGAGAGAAAGGATGGAAGATACATTGAGTGGGGACAGAGAGGGTAGATAGAGAAGATAAACGATGTGAAAGGGAGGGAGAGAGAAGAGAGAGGGAGTATATATATACGGCATAGGTAGATAGAAAGAGGGTACAGAGTGGGAGGGGGAGTGAGATTGAGATGAGAGAGGAAGGGATAGTTTCAAGAGAGAAAGGATAGGGAAGGAATATAGAGATGGGAAGAAGGGGATAGCAGGAAATAGCGAGGGTAGAGGGAAGAGAAAAAGGAATGATGGGAACCGGAAGGATATAGAGAAAGGGGAGATATTGGAATAATAGAACGAATAGATAGAGAGATGGAAGAGATAGTGAAAGAGGACATGAGAGAGGGGGAGGGTGATAGAGGGAGCCAGCGAGAGGAGGAAGAGAAACGAAAGAAAGAGATAGGGGAAATAATTGGGGGGAGAAGGATACGGGGAGAGAGAGAGAAGAGAGATAAAGAGGGGTAGAGGGAAGACAGATAGGGAGAGTTGGAAAGGAAATGAGAGAGATAGGGTGGGAGGAATTAGAGAAATGGGAAGGATATATAGACGGAAGAGGAGATGCGAGAGAGTGGGAATGAGGGGATGCTAGAGATAGGAGGGAGAATAAAGAGACGGGAGAGATAGAGAGGGAGGATGGGAGATAGATAAATGGAGAAGGTGAGAGAAGATAGAAAGGGGAGATTGAAGAGATATATGAAGGGTGGACAATAGAGAAAGGGATGGGTACAAAGAGGAGGAAGAGAGGAAGGAGGAATATATGGAAGCATGGATGAAGGATTGCGAGAGAGGGAGGGGAGTGAAAAGAAGAGAGACAAGAGAAGAAAGAGATGGGGAGAAATAGGGAGGAATATAAGACTCTCTTATGAGTAGCCATGAAATATAAGGTGATTCCACCCGAGGGTTGCAAAAAAGCTGTGAAACCCGATGCTTTGCCGAGGGTTTTACCGCTTTTTTGCAACCCCGAGGGTGGAATCACCTTAATATTTCATGGCAACTCATAAGAGAGTATTTTTCTCTCATATTTCTAGAGTTTTCCGTTTTCCTTGTGCCTAGCGACGCCATTTTGAGAATTTTTCAATCAATTAATTTTTCGCTCTACATTAAAAATAACATCAGAATCGAATTCTACGACCTTCATTTTGGCAACTATGTTGCTGACAAAAAATCGGCCGACGAGTGTATAAGTGAATTGTATTAGAGTTATTCCTCTTTGAATAAATCAATAATCAGGGTGCGTGACGTAACTCGACAGTCATCAGCGCGAAACATTTTGACAGACCTAATCAGAATATGCATTCACAACTGCACGGTTTTTTTTCTTTTTCTTAGAGGAGCATTGATATTGATATTAATTGAGCAGTTATTTAATGACGAGTGTGTGAAGAGGAATTCCAAGTGGTTTTTGTTGGTGAATATGGGCATGGCTAGACTTTCGTTTTTCACGCGTGCAAGGACTCGAGTTTCATGGACATTGAACGCACTTATTTCACCTGAGACACGGACAGTAGACGTTGACAGAGTGAATGTGGAGGTAGGCCTAGACGTAATAGACCGTGTGGGCTGGGTTTCTGTGAACGGGCATAATGCACCGGATGACATAGGTGTATGAGGAATTTGTGACTGTTGTTGAGTGTGCAGTAATTGTTCAAGGAATGTGTATTTTTGTGTCACATACACCTGGAGATTATCAGGGACATTACAATCTGTCATTTTTTGTACAAGAGCTTTGCAGACGCTAGTGTTCGTCAATCGAGGCGAGGTAAGTTGCAAGCTAGTTGTGTATTGATTATGACGTCACGGGATATGTAAGATAAACGTCACGTGATATGAAAGATAGAAATATCTTACATACCTTTCTTTCATAGAATATCTGTATCTTACATACGTAGATATGAGAGAAATATTGGAGAGAGAGAGAGATATGGAAGGAAAGGGAGAATGAGAAAGAAGATATATAAATCAAGAGAAACAAGAGAGAGAGAGAAGTGGTATAAAATTAGTGAGAGAAGAGAGACAGGGTGGGAAGAGAGAAGATAAAGACAGTAGATAGATGAGAGAGTGAGAGGGGGAATGGAAGATGTAGAGAGATTGGAGAGAAAAGAAGAGAGAGAGAGAAGAGACGAAAGAAAGACATGGGAAGAGATAGAGATGGGAATGATAAGATATGGAGGAAGAGATGAAGGGACAGGGATAAGGGGAAAGGAGAGAGAGGAAATAGAAAGGGGAGAGGGGAGATAGATGAGAATGGTGGGACAGGGAATGGATGAGTTAAATGGTTGGGGAGAGGAATATGAAGAGAAAGGGAGGGGTGAGAGGGGTAAGGGTAGTATATAGAGTATGGAGAGAAAGGGAGAGGTTAGAGATATCAGAAAGAGAGGGAAAGGCGGAATGAGAGAGAAAACAGAGAGAGAGAGAGAGAGAGAGAGAGAGAGAGAGAGAGAGAGAGAGAGGGGGGGGTGGGGGGTGGGGAGAGAAGGATAAGATAGATAGGGAAGATAGCTATGGAGGCATTGAGTAGGGAGATATAGATTATACAGAGAGAGTGAGAAGACAGGTGGAGAAGGATGGCGAGAGACGAGAGAGCGAGAGTAAGAAAACAATTAGCACTCAATATCATATGTGCTCACATTCATTTACAAATTATCATAGCTGATGATAGTCTATCAAAAATCGAAACTCTAAATGTTGTTTTAATTTAACTTAGTCAATGAAAACTACAGCCTTGCAACATGGGGATTATTACATAACGTTTAAATGTGTCCATGAATATTCTTTTATCATTAGTGTCATTTCCTTTAAAGTACAAAGTGTTTCTCATTTACTAGTATTACATATTTTAGTCCCATGGTAAAAATATGCTAGGTGCGAACTATGTGGATGTAACAGCTTCATTGACCCCCAAAGGCAGCTTAGTAAAGGAGCCTAGAAACTGGCTTAGCTGTCCACAAATTGCTAACTCCGTATATATGAAAGGCAGATCTTATAAATTACTCTTTGTATAGTAACTCTAAATTAGTATCCTTTAAAGGCAGGTTAGTACAGTAGCCTAGAAATCGTACTACACTCGTACGAAGGGGAAACCAGGCTAGTTGGGCATTGACAGTTAACTAGGTATCCCTTTAAGGCAGGTCAACCATAGGGCTTGCTGGGTGACGAAGCTTATCTGGTATCCCACAAAAGTAGGTTACTTTAGCGCCCAGGAACCTGGGCTAGTTAGGTCTTGATGCTTGGCTGATCGCCGATTTTTTGAGTGACTTGAGCCAATGAAAGAGTTGCATTTAAAAGCGCTGTCTGAAGCCAAGGATGCGCCGCCATTTTGCCCGACATCCTACATATGGTTAGCTTGTTTACCTCGTATCTAATTTGGCGAATATAAATAAAAATGTTGACGCAATGTTGCTTGGGAACATGCAACACAGACAGCCGATATATTGAGCCACTTGAGGGGGTATTGTATTTTTCTTATTTCCGAAACCAGGCAAAAATCTTGAGGAAGCGAGGAAATGGATAAGACTGTTTGGAAGACCACACTACACTGCATTGCCAGCTAAACGAAGAAATTCTGAAATATCAAGGAAAAGCCAAACACTTTTATGTATGTTGAGAGCTAATATGATAATAAAGGGCCTACTGTATATGTAATTACATAGCTGTATGGGTGATTTGAATCTAATGCGTCTGTGTAAAAAAAAAATAGTGAGTTCCGTTTACACTACAGGCTTACATATAGGCCTGTGGTAAAGTTTTAGTAAGTTTATTCTGTTTAGAGAAGTATACAGGGATAGCGTATATCTGTGTAGGTTATTCCTGTCCACTTCTTTAACGAAAGTAACAGGAAGGTGTGTTGATATGGTGTCTAACATAAAAATTCACCGGGCAGTGAGGCAAAGACCTATATAATCAACGCTTAAGCAGAATTGGAGGTAGTCGCAAGAATCGAAGAAATACATTAAAATCTCAAATTATAAAATGAAATGCATGAAATAGAATACCTCATGACTAATCAAAGAGAATAATCATTAATGTAAGTCATCATTATATACAGTGTTATAATGTAAATGGTAAACCCTCTGAGAAATACCCTGACCGAATTTCAGTCAGCTTGTTAGTGCATTTTGACAGCAAACGAGTGTCAATATTCACCAATTTAAGTTCAATAACCCTTTCATTATATAGCTAAAGTATTTAATTGTTAAATTATCTCCTTTTGCACTCAAAATACTCTACAACAGACGAAAAGTCATCAATACTGGCATCTAAGGTGAAATTGTGCAATATCAGCATGCGTTTCTTAACTGTTTAATATTAAACCCGTTAGTACATCTTGTTTACGTCGTTATGGCAAGGTCAATATTGAACGCTCATACTCGGAATGTTGACAGTCTATTGTTATAAAAACTGCGATCTTCTTCTATAACATTAGTTATATTGACACTTATTAGGCATACTATCGATGTATATATTAATGGTTTAAGCCAATGAAATTCCAGAATTTTTATAAGAGGCAGTATATTATTTATTATGACATACCAGAATGAAGTATATAATTATACTATGATCCTTTCATTCATGGTATATGACTCGGCGTTACTGTATATTTTTTTTACCATTTATACTATACATATCTTGCAGGTGTATCTCAATTCAACCATTTGGTCATTGTTGCTGAAAACAGAGCATTGATGGGGGAGAGATAAATAGCTGCTACAGGTTAATTGTGATATTCAACAACAGTTACATGTTTTGAATGAACAAAAGTTGCAGTGGAGATTTGGATGTCAACGTCGGAATGATAGATATTATCAGTATTACACTGGGTTTTCTAAGGACCAAGTTGATGCTGTCTACACATTTCTTGCACCAACAGCTGAAGATCATTTCAAGTGAAGCAAGACAATTTTAGTGCCGAATCATTGTTGACAAAAGCTCAAGTTCTACCTACTCTGATGAAACTGAGACTAAAATTTGACTTTCAGCACTTTTCACATTTAATGGATATATCCTCACAAGACTCTTGTGCGTTTTTTTTTTTTACTCACGGGATAAACGATACATTTTTTTTAGATTGGGAAGTTTATTTATTTTGTCTGAATAAAGTTAGTAATTTACAGGACAGCTGAGAGTAGATCATTTTTATTGAGCACGAACAGCTGGTCTTGTTACTCTAGATGCCGGATATGAAATGTGTTATGTTTAAACTTTTACAATTTCACTATATCCATCTCACTGATTCATCAACATCAGAAATATTTCACTGTTCCAGAATCAAAATGACTGCTAGGTCATAATATAGCCTGCTAGATATATCTTGAAAAACGTGCAAGCATTTAGCAGTTTCCGTATTTACACACCCTTCGAAATTGGACCGGTATAAATTATGTTAAATGCACACACATAAAGGCATTAAAAGAAAGACAAAACTCAATCGTAGGTAAAGAAAGGGAAGGTCAAAAAGGTGAAAAATTCAACCCTAATTGTTAAAAATAAGAAATCCCAAGCGCACACTTTTTGTTCCAGTGACTCCTGCGCTGTGACCTTTATACGCTAAAAAATGTAGATGGTATAAGCATCACATAATGACAGGTGAAGATAACGAACAGTGACCAGTCTGTTATGAGATTGGTAAATAAACCCTGCAAGACCGTGTTCGATATTTTACAAAATGGAATCACACGCGTTTACTAACTTGTTTTTTTTTTCCTGCAAACATTTAGAAATCTTGTGACAGTAGAAGTAATCTCATGAGAAATAAATACAAGGAACTGTTGAATGACGAAGTTGGGGAAGAACATGAAGTTCTAACCTCAAGAATCAGTCAAACTGAGATTAATCGCCTCAATTTCAAACTTTAGTGTAAGAGAGATAATTCTAATTATGTTTGAGCACATAACACAGCTGTAGATTGTACATAATCGAAAATATCCCGGGCATGTGCCTGCCTATCCGAGTGAACTGAAGGAAGTTGCAAAGGTATATTCATATTTAATTCGCACGCAATAATGAATTGAATGAAAGAAAATAATGGATTTGTTAAGATGATATCAAACTACCAGCATTTTCAGCTATACATACATGTTCGTATTGATTAGATTTACTGTTGATAGTCAACAAAACAGCCCCTAAACGACTATACCAGATCAATACCAAATCCATACCGGCTTCATATTTGGATATTTTCCTAACGATTGGAGTTAACGGTAATTCTAAGAATTGAGTGATTTGACAAACGGTGTGATTGTAGTTTCTCCATCCCCAAGTTTCCATACATGTAGCACTATTGCATTATCCTCCGGATAACCTGTTTATGTCTTCCAATGGAAGTAATACGTAAGAGCATATTCTACGTATGTACAATTTCAAAATCAATGCGGCTACAATGTACTGACATATGGAAGGTGAAGATAACGAACAGTAATCAATGTAATTGATTACACATGGAGTTTCAACACTCTTTCAAAATGATTTCTACTACCGCTAAAATGGTTTAACTTGTTATTACACTTTGTAGCCAGGTAGGGTGCTTTCTGATGTTTCGTGTCAATTGTTATTTATTACTGATTGATTTTGACTACCAATGTTACAGGATTTTCAGCAATCTCGTATTATGCCAGGAGTTCTATTGTCGTTATAGCGATTTAGTTTGTCGATGTAACATGTTATTGGGTCACCTGTTCTCTGTCGTGTTTCATAACAATTCGTTGGTCGTACTTTCCACATTGATTTTAACTACGGATTACCCCGTTTATATGATCAAGGGCTCCCGACAGGTATGACTGGTATGCTTACTCTTCCCAGGGGCGTGATAACAGCTGTGGTGTGATGAGAAATAAGTGCTTAGCATAGAAAAAGGTGAAGATCAATTCTAAATCGATGCTAAACATGGTTCAAGGAATATAAGTCATTCTTTACAAAACTGATTTTGATAACGACTTACTTCGTTTACTTCATTAAGATATGGTGTTCAAGGCTTACCAGGTATCTAGGAGGAGTAAACATCCCCTGTTGACCGGTCACTACCTCAGGTCAGCTCTATAACGGCACAATGCAATCAAAATCAGTATGTAAAGAATGATATGATGATTAGTATGAGACGAGTCATTACGTTCTCTCGATTCACTTTAGATACAGAAATCCTTTTCCTTCTGAAACACCCATGAAATTCGGCAACTCTCACTGGTGTAAACTTTATAAATGAAATGAAGTATTAAAACAGTAAATTCTCCGAATTTCCTCATCTGTCATATGAAAGAGCAAACTACTTACGGAAATCTCACGTTACATCATACTTTACCACTTACTATAATCCCGAAATTGTAATTCAAGTTGAGGAATTTAATTTATGGATGTATTCATTAAGTAATACTAATTTTCAGTCATAGGTTGATTCGATGCATCGATGTGAACTCCAAATAAAAGACACCACAGAGTTGTACAGTTCTGCTTCATACTTAGATAGTGTATGGAAAGTAGATATCAACGGCAAAGTAACAACTCAACTTTATGAAAAAACTGGATGATTTCAGCTTCTCAATCGCCAACTTCCCATATCTATGTAGTCATATCCCATTACCACCTACATATGGTGTATATACCTTTCAACTGATTCGATGTGCGAGAGCTTGTTCTGCGTATGGTCAGTTTTCAAATCGAGGCAGACTCCTGATAATTAAATTGATGGTGCAGGGGTTTCAACTGTCTCCTTTAATGTCACCATTTCCCAAATTACATGGTTGTTATAACGATCTTGTTTGCCAATAAAATATTTAATTGGATCAAATTATGTTTGACATGTATCATACCGATTTTAGGCCGTTCTTGGCACCCTGAATTTGACTACGAAAAACTCAGTTTACCTGATCAACATATATAGATCACGGGGAAGTGACCGGTTGAGAGGGGATTCTTATTTCCACTAGACACCTGATTCCACATCTTGTGTGTCCAGAGGTCCGTGTATGTCCAACTCTATATTTATTGCTTATAGGGTTATAATATCAATGTCATATAAAAGGTGATGTCATATCTGATACTGACAACATTCAATTCTCAAAGTTTTGTGTTTGAGCAGAGTGCTTGCTTATTTGCAGAGGGCTGTAGACGGAATTTCGTCACCAGCCATAGCAAGCCATGTGGGGAGATACATCACCTAGATTTCTAAAACGTATGTACATGTAACAAGAACAAGAACACTGCTCGGCGGAACTCCCTCTCGCGACAGGAAATGTTATTAATATATGTAGTATTTAGGCATAAACGAGGAATGATGTCAAATTGTTTGGTCGAAAATCAAAATGTATTTGTCCATAAATGTTTATATAGCTATGATGAGAGTAAATATAATGTATTTATGATGCATGAACTACTTTCAATTCATACATCTCTCCTTTATTCTAGACCTGTTTATTTCTATTCTTATCACCTCTCCGTCTTTCTCTCAGCGGAAAATGGTATATCTTTTGTATCAAGGGAATGTTCCAAAACTAATCAAGTGGACGACACTAGGAATACCAATTCACCAACAAACAGGTGTAAAACATATGTATTGGTGATTTGGGGCAAAGCATGCATACATGGTTGGACAGTTTCCCTTATTCCTGGGAGAAACACATCATGTATGCTCTAAATTTCCGTAATTTCTTTACCTCACTGTTACATGCACAAAACAGATATATGGCAATATTTACTGATATATGGGAAAGTGACCAGTAGTGGTCTCCGGCGGTAATATCAGCCTTGTACATAGTATGATGGTTAATCCACAGTATAAAATGCACCACAATTTTAAATTCAGTATTAACCACATCATTTATGTGACTATCAGCAGGACCATTTTAAAATGAAGATAAAGATACTGTTCAGACTTGTTATGGTGACGTATGCAGTCGTCCAACAGTCCGTCCCGAGTTACTGCGTAAGTTTCTTATATTTCACCAATGGTTTTTGTTGATCATTAAACAAATCTTGCGTTCTTGATTATACTATAACGGCGTGTTTGACATGTCAGCATGGGGCTACTAACTCCTCTCAGTGTTTGACCTGTCAGCAGGGGCTACTAACTCCTCTCAGTGTTTGACCTGTCAGCAGGGGCTACTAACTCCTCTCAGTGTTTGACCTGTCAGCAGGGGCTACTAACTCCTCTCAGTGTTTGACCTGTCAGCAGGGGCTACTAACTCCTCTCAGTGTTTGACCTGTCAGCAGGGGCTACTAATTCCTCTCAGTGTTTGACCTGTCAGCAGGGGCTACTAACTCCTCTCAGTGTTTGACCTGTCAGCAGGGGCTACTAACTCCTCTCAGTGTTTGACCTGTCAGCAGGGGCTACTAACTCCTCTCAGTGTTTGACCTGTCAGCAGGGGCTACTAACTCCTCTCAGGCACCTGATATCACTTATGATGTGTTTAGAGCTCCATGTTTGTCGTTTTAAAAACCTGTTTTCTGGTTGACGATAGACCCAAGTCTGTAGGCAACCACTCTCCCATCCGAGTCCTGATTGCTGTGGATGATTGAATATTAAAAGGCACCTAGTGCACATGACGGCCGAATTTTTCACCGGCATATTTCATTTCATGATGCGCTATCATTTTCAATACAACGTTTTACTAACCAATAGTGTTCATGTCGTGTGCAAAGCATATTATATTAACAAGTTACAACAAACATATTGGTGACATAGACTAGCCATGTATAGGATTTATCAAAATGTTTTCAAAACTCCAGAAGAGCAATGATGAGACCATTACCTCCATGAAAATGAGAAGAAACGATCGAGATTGTTTTCGCAGAATGGGTTTGTTAATCAACCATAACTATCGGACACAGCAAGCGGATTTTTTTATCACTAAAATATTACTCTGTTATTTGGTCTTAACTGATGACGATGCACAATGTTGGGACTTGGATCAAGATGTGGGCCTGTAAACTTTTAAAGGTCAGGGGCCCCTAAGATTTCATATGTTTATCACAACGCTGATAGTGTTCGTTATCTTCACTTGTTTATATTAGATCAAATGCGTCTTCGAGAATCTGATTTTTACTCATTTTCAGACATAAACAGCTGTACAGTATGAGATGTTTAAATATCTGCGTGTGGCTAAGGGCGATGATGTTTTTACGTGCCAACGCCATTCGTGACTCGGAGATTTACCTTCTAGATGTCGAGTTTTTCTTGTACCCCTCTTCAAAGAAGAGATTCATACTGGACGCCACCTGTCGGTCGTCGGTATGTAGGTCGGTTGGTCGGTCGGTAGACCACATGTTGTCCGCTAAATATATTGAGAACTATTCACTTGATGATAATTATATTCCATATGTGTGCTTATTCTGAGTAGAAGAAGACCCCTATTGTTGTTAGGAAAAAAAATCAAAGGTCAAGGGTCAATCTACTCTGGACATAGGGATATAATGTCCGCTCAATATCTTCAGAACACTTTGCTGGACAGACATCAAACTTGATACACTGGTCCATCATCAGGAAAATATGACCCCTATAAATTTTGAGGTCACATGATCATAGGTCAAGGGTCAAAACTGGACATTGGAATATACCGTCAGCTGAATACCCTTTGCTTGACCGGCATCATACTTGGTACTCTGGTACATTTCAGGAGAATATGAAACCTATTGATTTTGAGGTCACACGGTCAATGGTCAATAGTTGAACTAGACATAGTAATATACTATTCAAAATTTGATAAGGATCATAGATATTTTTCTGTTTAAAAAAATGATAACTGCATAACTGGCAATATTGTGTCCAAGTGAAATCAAAAATGTCTTCAACAAACTTGCACGTGCATTTCATGCCATGGGAAATGTGTTTCTCATCACAGTTTATGCTTTTGCTACCATTGCACGATTTTTTCTCAGGCATCGGTGTCTGATTCTTTCTAAAATTTCAAACCCACTTGAGTGTTTACACCACGTTTATCAACATAATGTCCCCGCAACGTGTAAGGCGTCGCCTGACGACAGAACAACTGGGCAGATGTATTGGAATGCTTGACGCTGGCTATTCACAACGTGACGTTGCAAATGCACTAAATATCCCTTCTGGACAGCAACCAGCCTACGTAACGACCTCCTTAACGCCTCGGGGGTGAATGTGTCTACTCAGACGATACGGAATCGGCTTCACCGTGCAGGTGTCAACTCGAGAAGGGTATGTCATCCAATTGGACGACGAGTGTCACTACGTACTACGGACGCTTTGCTGGCCCTTCCGACTTAGTGATCGATATCGATTGGGAACGTTACGAAAAGGTAATTATTTCAACAAACTTGTCCATCTCATTTCAATGAAATGCATCTACTGTTTACCCATCCTAGTGTTACTCGTTGCAGCAATAGATATAGTACACATGTGTGAAAAGTCACCGGGATGAGTTAAAACGCCTGAACTTATCACATTTGATAGTTACACGTGTGCTTGTTTACTGAAAAGTTGTTCAAGTCAAAGCAGAAAACGATATGCCATTTGAAATACTAAATATTAAAACTGCGACGAAATTGCAGGCGAAATATTAGTTACAATATGTCGTATCGCAGTCTAATTTCCTTTTGTTCAGATCATTGTCAATCATCCCGTGTACATAGCGTCGCCAATATCATTAGTAAAAATGATGGGTTAATACTAATTATCGATTAATTATTCATTGCACGGGATTTATAAAGAGCTAAATATAATAGAGAATCACTACAAACTCTGTGTAGCATTTTAGAAAAGCGTACCTGTAATTGACAAAATAAAAAACAAAAATGAAACATTTTAAATAATACCTATATGTTCTGTAAAGAGCAAATTGATTTATCAACAGGTTACATTATGTAAAACATGTGAGGGTATATACATTTTGAGATTTGCATAAAAAACAAATAAAGCAAACTATATGGTCGTTGCAACGATCTAGTTTACCAATACAGACAATCATTGGTTCAATTTCGGAAACAAAATACACGTAGCTCAACTTTGTCACTCATACAAGGTCATGTTTTGCGGACTTTTTCCCGTAAAGTATGCTTATATGACTTTGAAATTTGGTCACAATTCCTCCCTTAAGAAGCATAAGAGTGAGTTTGCATTTGAGATGGATTGTTGATCCTTGACCTACTTTTGAACTAACAGTAGTTCAAACAGTTTTCTGGACTTTTATCTCACCTGAGTTAAAAACTCAAGTGAGCTATTCTGATCACCCATATTCCGGCGTCTGTCCGTCTGTAAACTTTCAACATTTTTGACTTCTCAAAAACCACTGAGCCAATTTCAACCAAAACATCCTTAGGTAAAGGGAATTCTAAATGGTTAAAATAAAGGGCCAGGCCACCTTCCAAGGGGAGATAATCAAGAAAAGGTAAAAATAGAGTAGGGTCATTAACAAATCTTTTTCTCAAGAACCACTGGGCCACAAAAAATGAAATTTATAGATAAGCTTTTTTAGGTAGTGCATATTCTAAATTGTTAAAATCATGGTCCCCGAGGGTCGGATGGATCCACAATAGGGGATCAAAGTTGCACATACAAATATTTAGGAAACACCTTTAAAATTCTTCTTCCCAAGAACCACTGAGCCAGAAAAGCTGAGATTTATATGAAAGCTTTCTGATATAGTGCAGATTCTAAATTATTAAAATCATGGCCCCCGGGGGTCGGATGGGACCACAATAGGGGTCAAATTTTACATACAAATATATGGGGAAAATCTTTAAAAATCTTCTTCCCAAGAACCACTGAGCCAGAAAAGCTGAGATATATATGAACGCTTCCTGATATAGTGCAGATTCTAAATTGTTCAAAGCATGGCCTCTGGGTGTCGGATGGGGCCACAATAGGGGGTCAAAGTTTTCCATACAAATATATAGGAACAATCTTTTAAAATCTTATTCTCAAGAACCACTGAGCCAGAAAAGCTGAGATTTATATGAAAGCTTCCTGATATAGTGCAGATTCTAAATTGTTAAAATCATGGCCCCCGAGGGTCGGATGGGGCCACAATAGGGGATCAAATTTTACATACAAATAAATAGGAACAATCTTTAAAAATCTTCTTCCCAAGAACCACTGAGCCAGAAAAGCTGAGATATATATGAACGCTTCCTGATATAGTGCAGATTCTAAATTGTTCAAAGCATGGCCTGCGGGGGTCAGATGGGGCCACAATAGGGGGTCAAAGTTTTCCATACAAATATATAGGAACAATCTTTTAAAATCTTATTCTCAAGAACCACTGAACCAGAAAAGCTGAGATTTATATGAAAGCTTCCTGATATAGTGCAGATTCTAAATTGTTAAAATCATGGCCCCCGGGGGTCGGATGGGGCCACAATAGGGGATCAAATTTTACATACAAATAAATAGGAACAATCTTTAAAAATCTTCTTCTCAAGAACCACTGAGCTAGAAAAGCTGAGATTTATATGAAAGCTTTCTGATATAGTGCAGATTCAGGTTTGTTAAAATCATGGCTCCCTGGGGTAGGATGGGTCCACAATAGGGGATCAAAGTTTTACATACAAATATATAGGGAAAATCTTTAAAAATCTTTTTCTCAAGAACCATTGGGTCAAAGAAGTTCACATTTACATGAAAGCTTTCTGAAATAGTGTAGATTCAAGTTTGGAAAAATATGGCCTCCAGGGGTGGTTTGGGGCCATAATAGGGTCTACGGTTTTACATGCAGATATATATGGAAAGTCTTCTGATATGGTCCAAGGTGACCGATGTGGCCCATGGGCCTCTTGTTTATTATGGATACAGATATCGCCCTGAATTTATTCACAAGCTTTCTTTCGGAGGAATACACTTACAGTTAGTATTTGAATTAGAGTAGAAATAGGGTAGGAAAGTTTCGTCATGTGACTCGCGAGAAATGATGTGAAATCGTACTTCCGGGCAGTTGTCAGGATGGCATTATCAATAATGTACTACACTTGCTACGTTCAAAACCACATAGAGCTTACCTCAAAAAGCGAGAGAACGGTGGATAACAACTGGGTTTAGAAATTATGTTCTAGATAGAGATCTGAGTTATTACAGCGGCTGTTCAAGCGTCAATACGAGACATTTTCCAACAAAGTACATGTATGTTTACATTATAGAGTCGTCTGCACCATATGCACTGCACAGTCGTTTGCATAATATACATCCATACATCTATATCTCAGAGTTTAGTTCAAGATATCGGAAGTCCTCGATGAAAATCTCAGCAATATATTTGTGTAGTTCTGATTAGACTTTCTTAATTGATGGTGTGCTACCCCCCCCCCCCCCTCCCCCCCCCCCCAATAATCTGCATCGGGTGAAAACGCTAGAACACTAGGAAAGAATAAAACTTTTTTCGTGTTGTGTATAATATGGATATATATCCCTATTTTATTCTATGACTTTGAACGTTTTACAGTTTCATTTAGAAATTTATTTAAATTATTTCATTAAGATATTTCTATAAAATGAAGACAGAACTTTTACTGACAACAATCATATCCAAGTCCCACGAATCAGTTTTGTGTCCACTATGTAGCTGCAGTAATTAATAATATTATAGTAAATACATTTGGTATGTAAAATTGCATACAGGACCAGATCCAGAAATTCAGAGGGGGGGGGGGGGGGTTAAATCCGCGACTGACATCTAAGATTTTTTTAATTTATCTGAATGTCAGCTGAATTATCACTAATCCAGATAGTCAACAACCATTTTAGTGTGCAATTCTATATATACTAGTATTCCAGACCCAGGAATTCAAACATGGGGGGGGGGGGGGTCATGAGGTGGATATCTATCTCCCCTTAAATCCACCACTGGCATATTTCATGGATTGTAGATATAAATACATGTGTATCTTATGAATTTTGGTTTATCTGAATTTCAGCTGAATTGATAGAACATGTTATATGTCTATTATGAAACAATGACAAGTCCAGATAGTCAATTTGCATTTTAGTGTGCATAATCCACATGTTTTGTGTGACAATGACTACAATGTTAATCTTTTAGATATAAAAGGGCAAACAACACAGCTGGATAAAGCATCCTAAGTCTGCACCTCGTAAAGCTATGACAATGAGAGAAATGTATCCACCTAGGCAATCAGAATTTAGGTAACTCACCAGAGCTCTTTATGCAATATATGCTCATCAAGCTATCAATATTAAATGATATTCATTCTGTAATGAATACTTGTATATACATAAATTCAGGTGATCCCAAAATATAAAGGTTCACCAAAAATAAATGCATCTCAAGACAATATAGAAATTTTTAAAATGTCCTTTACCTGCAACAGCAAAGGATGCCTGTGCAAACATAAAGGGATTTTTTTGCTAGATATCGTTATAAAGTTTTTCTTTACAAATTCTATCAGACACCAGTATAAGTAAATAAATTTTATTATGCTATATAAGAAAATGTTGAATGTCCAAATAAGAATTATCTAGCATTGGTATTTTTATGAAAGAATATATAGACGTAGTGGATGTAATTTTTTTAATATATTTTTCTTGGTAAAATGTTCAAATTGCAACCCGGAAGGTGCACGGCAGCTCAAAGAGAACCATGGTTATTGGCATCAAGTTCCCCATCAGCTTTACCTCACAGACACCACTTATGATTTCATAGTTTGAACAACAATGGACATGGAAGTGATTCTCATTCAAGATGAATTATGGGAATTATACTTGGCATGTACATGATTGAGCCTTTGTGCCCTCTCTGCAATAACCGACTAGACAGACTTGTGAAAATTCAAATGTCTGCCATTAGTTTTATTTTGTTTTTGCTACAAATCATCAGTGTGAAGATGTGCATGAATCACCATTGTAACAATTTCTTTGACTAGCAACCTTAAATACATGTTCACTTTATTATTTACTTGAATGCATTTAATACAACTTAACAATGCAGAACAATGTGAGTAAGAAGTTGTACATTTATAGTATCTAAGTCCAAAGGTAAAATTAATATATTGTAGAATTCATGTCAGCTATTTCCTTTAGTGGAGGATTTGCAAATGTACAAGAGTCACACAGAGTTGAAAATCTTAGTGGACAGATATACCTGTCTGTATTGTGAAGGTATATGATTTAGAATATGGATGTTTTTAATTGTTCAATTGCACACTCTACATGAATTTGACTTTTCCTAGTCTTGTAACAGTTGTGCTTCATCCTTACTGAAATGAGATTTTGATGAAAGAAAAGGTGATATGTTCAATGCCACTCCTGATTAAAGTTTATCAAATATATCAAATCCTTTCTTAGCAAGAATCATATATTATCTGGCTTCAACATCTCCAATACACATCAGTGATCAAGAATGTCACAATCAGAGGTGGATCCAGGATATAATTCAGAACAATTGTGCTACACAAGTGATAGCCTTTGCTGTGTGATTAATTTTGCACAATGTAGTTGTTGTCAGATAATGACTAGTTATTCATTTTTAAAGTTAAATCCAGTGCTATGTTTGTTGTATCCATTGCAATTCTTCCAGAGGTAAATTCAACATTGAACCCTCTGGCCTGCTAAATGTAGATCCCTTAGATTTAGGTGCAACTTCATAAGAGTTATGAGAAATTGATCACTGGTATGAACCCTTGTACCGCTCATCCTATAAGTTGTTAAAATGGGCCCATTCTCTTCATAACAGCCACCAACACATTGATACTTCTGAAGGAAATGATGTATATAACAGCATCTGTAACAAGCATAGACATCAAGTGAATATCATTAAAAGTATTGCAGGGGTGGATCAAGAATATTTGAAAAGGCTAATGTAGTTTATATCATTCCCATAAAAGAGGTATGTGTAAATTAAAAATACCAAAATTGCAACCCAGATCCCCATATTTGTTACATATGAACTGCCAAATGGTGGATGGCTCCACCACCACTCCCACCCGATCTGATCCCATCAAAAAATATCATTAATTAAAACATAGTAAAAATGAGAAACTGCATTGCCTTGTAAATGTACCCCCCCCCCCCATTAGCTGTCAGCATCCCATAAAAATGTGTTATTCCAAGTTTATATGATCAACTATTAATCAGGGAGATTGACAAAATATGGTACAAATAGATACCTGCATATATTTACTTTACCCATCTAATTGTTTTATTCCCGACCCCCCCCCCCCCCGGACCCTTTTGCATTCAGTTTGTTTCCTGTAATGTTAGTTCTAACTCATAAAAAACTAAACCCTTCAACTTGATAGCTGTTTATTATCGGAAATATTCAGTAAAATAGGTTTTAGATCAATCACCCGCTCGTGGGTAGAGCTCACTGCTTCTCAGTTCTCAATCGGCGATTTAACTATAAAAATATAAATATTATGACTAATTTACCTGCATCTATAAATCCACTTCTTCCTCTTTTTGCATAAGTAGGGAATCTATATAGGCTGCAGGTTCATTTTAACGCTGTCATCTGAGCATAACCAAAGCAAAACAAGGTGACATTTTTCGACTGCTGTCCGGAAGTAGTTAGCCACGTGTGGAGATACATCACCTAGATTTCTAAAACGTATGCACATGCAACAAGAGTTTGGTTGAAGATCAATATGTCCATAGTTATTTATATAACTATGATGGTAGTGAATATAATGTACACGTATTTATGATGCATGAACTACTTTCAATTCATACATCTCTCCTTTATACTAGACATGTCACCAAGATTGTGTATCAATGGGGTGTTCCAAAACTAATCAAGTGGACGACACTAGGAATACCAATTCACCAACAAACAGGTGTAAAACATATGAATTGGTGATTTGGGGCAAAGCATTCATACATGCTTGGACAGTTTCCCTTATTCCTGGGAGAAACACAGCATGTATGCTCTAAATTTCAGTAATTTCTATACCTTACAGATACATGTACAAGACAGATATATGGCAATATTTACTGATGTATGGGGAAAATGACCGGTAGCAGTCTCCAGCGGTAATATGAAGGTTGTTTGTTGTGTAAGACCTGATGAAGTTATTCTGTAAACGCATTTCTCATAATCAACGTCCAAACTCTACATGAACTTCTACACAGCAATTGCTCGATTTATAGATGATATTCAGCCTGACCTTTGTGGTCACTGTGAAATTAGTCCTCTACAACTGATAATTGATTATTATGAAAATTTGATGACATGGCTACATAGAATAGATTATTAACCCATATAATAGATGATTAACCCATAGCATAAAATGTACCAGTATTTTGATTCCAGCTCTAATCTCATCATTTCTGTGACTATCGGCAGGAATATTTCACAATGGGGATAAAGATACTGTTCAGACTTGTCACGGTGACGTATGTAGTCGCTCTACAGTCCGCCCCGAGTTACTGCGTAAGTTTGTTATATTTCATCAATGTTTTTTCTTGATCACTAAACAAATCTTGCGTCCCTGATTGTACTATAACGACGTGTTAACCTGTCAGCAGGGGCTACTAACCCCTCGTAGGCACCTGATCTCACTGATGATGTGTTTAGAGCTCCATGTTTGTCGTTCTAAAAACCTGTTTTCTGGTTTACGATAGACCCAAGTCTGTAAACAGCCACTCGCCCATCCGAGTACTGATTGCTGTGGATGATTGAATATTAAAAGCCACCTAGTGCACATGACGACTGAATTGTTCACCGGAACATTTCATTTTATGATGCGCTATCATTTTCAATACAACGTTATACTAACCAATAGTGTTCATGTCGTGTGCAAAGCATATTCTATTAACATGTTACAACAAGCATATTGGTGACATTGACTAGCCATGTATTTATCAAAATGTTTTCAAAACTCCAGAAGAGCAATGATGAGAGACCATTACCTCCATGAAAATGAGAAGAAACGATCGAGATTGTTTTCGCAGAATAAGCTTGTTAATCAGCCATTACTATCGGAGACAGCAAGCGGAATGTTTTGTCACTAAAATAGTCTTGTTATTTGGTCTGAACTGATGGCGATGCACAATGTGGGGACTTGGATCAAGATGTGGGCCTGTAAAATTTTAAAAATCACGGACCACTAAGGTTTCATATATTTATCACAACCCTAATAGTGTTGGTTATCTTCACTTGTTTATATTAGATCAAATGCGTCTTCGAGAATCTTTCTTATACTCATTTTCAGACATAGCCATCTGTAAAGTTTGACATGTTTCGATAGGTACATGTGGCTAAGGGCGATGCTAGGTTTTTTTACGTACCAACGCCATACGTGACACGGAACTTTACCTTCTAGATGTCGACTTATTTTTGTATCCCTCTTCAAAGAGGAGGATCATACTGGATTCCACCTTTCTGTCGGTATGTCGGTAGACCACGTGTTGTCCGCTAAATATGTTAAGAACCATTCACTTGATGACAATTATATTCCATATGTGGGTTTATTCTCAGTAGAAGAGGACCCCTATTGTTGTTGGTAAAAAGTCAAAGGTCAAGGGTCAATCTCCTCTGGACATATGAATATAATGTCCGCTCAATATCTTCAGAACGCTTTGCTTGACAGACATCAAACTTAATACACTGGTACATCTTCAGGAGGAGATGAAACCTATTGATTTTGAGGTCACACGGCCAAAGGTCAATTGTTCAACTAGACATAGTTATATATTGTCTCCTATATCTTAAGAATTGTTTGCTTCATTGACACCAAACGTGGTACACTGGTACAGCATAAGGAGTGGATTACCCTATTGATTATTAGGTCACATGGTCAATTCACTCTTGACATAGGAAGGTATTATTGTCTGCTCAGTATTTTGAATTGATTATTCTACTATCAATTAAATGATGTGTGTATATGATCCTTTTCAATTCTGCACCATGAGGGGCATATGTGTTTTACAAACATATCTTGTTTGAAGTAGCAGTTACTATTTTAGGTCTTGGTACAGGTACACAATGCGGTCGGCATATTGTGGATGCTCCACAATGCGTGTTGAGATGAAACTATACAACATCGCTCTCCTCTGTTAAACATATCTTGATAACAATCCTCATCAATTTCTAAGTATGTCCAGGACACGCCATGCCATTCACACTTTGGAGTCCGACACATCCTAAAATCCCCCTTTTCATCGGAAACATTTTGTTTTCATTTTTCATCATTCACAGACACTGGAAATAATAAGACCAACAGCAAGGAGCAAGATACAGCCTTTATTTCTGAATATGTCATCCAATTGGACGACGAGTGTCACTACGTACTACGGACGCTTTGCTGGACCTTCCGACTTAGTTACCGATTCCGTGGGAACGTTACGAAAAGGTAATTGTTTCAACGAACTTTTTCATCTCATTTCAATGTAATACTTTTACTGTCTCCGCATCATGGTGTTACTCGTGGCAGCAATAGATAGAGTACACAAGTGTGAAAAGTCACCGGGGAGGGGGGGGGGGGGGGTTAAAACGCTTGAACTTATCACATCTGATAGTTACACGTGTGCTTGTTTACTGAAAAGTTGTTCAAGTCAAACGCAGAAAACGGGATCTCATTTTAAATACTAAATATTAAAACTGCGACGGAATCGAAGACGAAACATTAGTTCCAATATATCGTATCGTAGTCTAGTTTCATTTCGTTTAGACCATTGTCAATCGTCCCGTGTACAAAACATCGCCAGTATCATTAGCAAGAATGATGGATTAATACTAGCCATCGATGAATTATTCATTACACGGGATTATTAAAGAGCTAATAATAGAGAATCCCTATGTAGGATTTTTAGAAAAGCGTACCTGCAACTGACGAAATAAAAAACAAATGAAACATGTTAAATAATACCTATCAGTTCTTTAAACAGCAAATAAATTTATCAACAGGTTACAATATGTAAGACATTTGAGGGTATATAAATTTTGAGATTTGCATAAAATGTCATGGGCGTATTGAATATATTTGTGTGCTGTTTGTTTTGTTTTTTTAAATTGAGTAGTTTATATTTCTTATTTAAGAATATCATGGATAGACGGTACCTGTTTGTAATTAACCCCTCGTGTAGCATTTATTTGACATCCTTGTAAAGCGAATTCTCATGTATTGAATATGTGCATGTGTCTTGGTAGTGATCGGACACTTTGAAAAAAAAATACATGTACATCATGTTGTTGAACCCTGTCATTCTTAAGCATGCTACCTACTTTGTGTATTCAACTCAGTTTTTACTTAACATTTTCAGACCTTTTACATTCTAGACGTTATAAAGACATTGAAGATATGCAATACCGTATATACTCGCCTATAAGTTGATCCGCCTATAAGTCAGTTGTATTTTTAAGGTTATTTTGTAGGAATTTGCCATTGACCCGCTTATAAGTCGGTACACATGTTGGTCAGAATCGGTTGACAATTTCAAGTCAATGCTCTAGTGTTTTACCTATGTTTCAAACAATATTTTGTGAAATTAATAATTATGAGTTGCCCAATATCCAAGCCATATCTGTTTGGGGTTTAAACGCAACCCTTGCTTTATTATGGACAATGATCCCTTGTTTACCTAAGCAATTATGGTTTACTAATTACCAATACCTGAAACCGTGTTTACTTAGTGGCACGCGCCTCGCGAAAACTGTTATTGTGGAATTCCGGTATAATTCATTGTATAAACAATATAGTTTTTAAGAGTCAAGAATGATGATCTAAATTATCTGTTAACAATATTCAATCTTTTATGAAATATATTTCAGCAGGTATACATATGAATATTTCAATATTAAATCGGGTTTGTAATTAAATTTTACCGATGAACAATGGATTAGTTGAATTGAAAGTATTAGTTACCGGTATGTAAATAATTTTTAACTAGATAAAAATTTGTAAATACTTGTACTTTATACATAATTCTAAAATGCATAAACAATACAATATGTCTAGATATTTGTGAACAATAATCATCTGTGTGGTAGTCCATGGCAATAATCGTCGGAGTTGTTTAAAAACAAAACACTACATTACGCCGCCCAGAAAAATACCAATCTTCTTAGGACATAGAGTTTTGGACCAAAAAATGACTCCCCAAAATCCGACTTATAGGCGAGTATATACAGTAAATGTTTCATAAGTGTTTCTTGTTTTGACAACATTCTACATTTAATGTCACTTTTTTCGTTTGTTCTATACTACCCGCTCTATGATGAATAACCTATTTTAAAGTAACCTGGCCATGTATAATCTTGAAGGTGTTTTTAAGGACAATTTCAAACACTTTTTAGATCGAGTGAAACACGTTTCATATTTTATTGTTTCGAGCAATGTGTTTACCAGTAACAGAGCGGCGCCAGAAACATTAAACCATCTGTTTCCAAATATTTTGGTCCGTACGCGTGTTTAGACGAGGCGCATTCAGTTTTCAGAATGCAAAGATTGTGCCGTTAAATACACTTTGACGAGTTTTCAAAAGCATACAAGCATCCGTAACCCCGCATACGGGAACTGTTAGGTCAGCTGGGACCGCTGGGACTGCTTTTCGTTTTTTTTTTCTTACTGGGACGGCTGTGGGGCTGCCCTGGGACTGCTAAGCAGTCACAGAGCAGTCCCAGAAAGCAATCCCCGAGATTACTCTGAGAGAGTTTTCTGTCAGGTTGGGTCTGGTTGGTATTGTATGTTTGTGTCTTAGGTTTAAAACGGCACGCGCAGGACTCCAACTCAAGTCATCCCTATTAGGAAACAAACTAGTGGGAAGCTCTTGGAGTTATTTTGAGTTATTATGCTTTTGTATTTTAATTGCACAATTTTTGTTGCAGTTTCCCATGGGACAGATTCTTCAGAATTCGAGATAACCGTACAGTTCTCATTTAATGACGCGTATCCCCGTCTGATTCTGCGATCAGAATCTGCATCAGAAACATTGCAGATGGCATTATACAACCGCCGAGCAAATAATGTTCAGACTGTATTCAGCGGAGCAGAGTGTATGTTTGAGGTGAAGAGGTCAAGGGAAGAAGAAATCGAAGAATATTTTGCAAGTCTTGAAAAGTGTGAACCTGTTGCTGATTATTATAGAATTCTGCAGTTTTTGAAAGGCAATATCAACAAAGACGGCAACAATGTTGAATTCGATGATCTCTCAAAGGATATTGGGAAATACTTTAACATTACAGACAGTGACACACCAACTTACGGTTCCAACATTACTTTCAACAGACTCGCAATGATGGAGGACAACGTTGAGCTCAATTCTCTCTATTTTGATGTTTTTACTTGGGAATTAGAGCCGCTAAGTCGCCACGATATATCTGATCAAATCATGTGGCGATATAACATTATCTAAACTATGTGAAATACATTCTATAGAAATAAATAATTAAATGAAAAATGGTTTCCAAATGAGATATTCATCCACATATTTATATATTAGTGAAATTAAATCAGATTAAAACAATATGTGGACTACTATTTCGAAAGTCTTATAAAATTTTAGTGACAGCAGTACAGTACCCATTCGGAATGGGATTAGAATTACATCGGTAAAGTCTTTATCTATATCGGAACTTCTTTCCATCATTGTAACGCTTCAGAGATAGCGGTTTCAATCCATATTTTTGTTTGTATCCTTGATGTCGTAAATTAATACAATCTGAATCACTTGCAGATTTAGTTATTAATAATGCCTTGTTTAGATGTTCTTTTTCACAACAACTTTCGTTTAATCAGATTAAAACGAGATGTGTTGGAATATCTTACTTTGAATTTCTATTATTTTGTTTTTCCGATCTTTGTCTGGTCACGAACATATCTCACATGAAATCAGAGATAGATGTGAAATGTTATCAATATTTGAATATATGACACATGCATAGGTCCATGCAGACAATGTATACTGGGTGCGATGGGAAGAAGTCAGCTTGTGCATGCACAAACACATGTTTATTGAAATTAGCAATGATTTATAAACAAGATGATTTCAGAAAAAAAATTCTTTGGATTTTGAAAAAAAATATCCGTATTCATAAGAAAACGATAAATGCTAGTCTAATTTATGATTTTGTACAGAGTTACAAGACAACATATTCACCTCATGCTCAACAAAATTGTGTTGTTTGGTTGTATATCATTTAAGGTCCTACTCAATAAATTTCCACTCATATGGATACGTCACAATTACTGTTGAAGGGCTGCGGAATTTAGGCCTATGTTTGGCGTTTGCGGTCTTTCAACAGGGATAATTTTTTATCGTGCCACACCTGCTGTGATTGATTGTATATTGTTTAAAGTCCCTTTCGATAACGTTTCACTCATATAGATGCGTCCCCTGCTGTGACACTGACCTCGGTTTACAGTATATGTTGATGCTCATTTAATCAATTTTGAACTTGCAAAGAGCTTTTCAAATAAAAATAAGGACATTAACGTGTTTTAAAACACCTTCGAGAACATACGTGGCCAGGTTAAATTTAAAGTTTGTTGCCAGATTTATATCATTCAGTGGCAGATTCTGCAAATTTCCAAAGTGTTTTATTGATTGCGGTTTTATGCTGTTTTTGTAATAGTTCAGCCATTTTACGACGGTAATCGATTTAAAGATGTTAGGTTGTGAACGTTCGAGTTTCTCTGGCGGCCCCCAATGACCTTTTCCACCCAAGAAAGAAGGAAACCCCTACAATGATAAAGATGGCTTCTATGTTTATTTAGAAATAAACATTCAATCAGGCGGGGGATCCTTTAGATCCGTTTCCTTTCTGGATTAATGTAGTACATGTATGTTGCCAGATTGATATCACTGGAGTAGGTACATGCATGAACCTCAAACGTTAACTTAGTGTTTTGATTAGAGTGTGTCCTTCTTGAATTAGAACTTTAAGGTTTCAATCAAATACATTATGAGGTTAAAGGGACTGGTTCACAATTAAAAAAAAAACCAATTTCTGTTTCATTTTTAATGTTGAACATCTAAAATACAGCTTATTTAATGTTGACATCCAACATTTTGACCTTCTGAATGCAAGAATAAAAGGAATATTTTAGTCTTAAATATGCGTTATGGAAACAAAGACTCGAGTCTTTATATATATGGGTTAAAAGCATAAGAGGAATATTAAAATCCCGCATTTGACATATGAAAACAAAAGTACGTATCATTTATCCTGCTGTGTTTAGTAAACCAGAAGTGATAAAAGAATTAGATAGGTTACAAGAGGAATATGTTTTGGTTCCAGCTGAAAAAGCTAGTAACAACATTGTCTTTGTTTGTATGGATCATTATTACAACTGTATTTTCAACGAACGTGGCATTAATCCCACTTTTGGTAATCGTACTTATACTCCAACCACCCTTTCAAAAGATGAAATTCTTCAAAACCATGCTTCAGTTGTAGACACATTTAATATCCCTGTCAATGGGTCGAATGAATGTGAGTTACCGTATCTATACTGGCTTTCTAAACTACATAAAATCCCTTCAAATCAAGATACATTGCTGGATCCAGTAAGTGCTCGCTCTACCAAACCCCTATCTTTCCTCCTCACGAAATTATTAATAGCTGTGAAGGAGAAACTTTAAACTTACTGTGCGACTACATATACCAGATGTAACGTGAGGTTTCCGCAAACACTTTCCATTCCAAATATGACAGCTGGCAAAATTTGGAGACTATTTTTTTTTACGTATGAATACACCATGTTCACAGAACCGCGATTAAATACGCCCTGAAATATAAGAAGTCATATGAAAACGTGTTGGATACTCTTTATTGCACTGGTTTGTTGATGAAGAATGACATCATTCTTGTATCATAATACGGACGAGGCAGATATAACTTTAACAAAAGGGGCGGTATTGATTGCATGTGCTTATTGATTATTGACTACATTATGGTGGGCAGGGAATGCTTACTATTCCTAGGTAGCCAACCCACCTCTGGTATATCCCGGGGCCCGTGTTTGCCGAAGTCTCTATTTTACATTGCTTATAGAAGTTATGTGATTGATCACTGTTTGTTATATTCACCTTTCATGTATATGTATATATATATATATATATATATATATATATATATATATATATATATCTGTGTGTGTGTGTATTTTAAATGAATAAATCAATTCAAAAATAGTTAATGTTTATACATAAACTACAAAAAGCCAATGAAGACATTTTATAAAGAATAATCCCTTTGGTGCAAACATATTACATATCCATTACGGAACACTATTCAATTGAAAAAAATCTCAATTTCAATTTTGAAAAGTTTTTGCTGGGATTACATTTTCTGGTACAAGGATTGATTAATCAAGGAGTTCTAAATCTGCGTGATATTGAAGTTTCTGTTTCATCTAATATATCTTCTATTTTTATACCCTTATACTCGTATTTCAGTTTTATAATTTATCATACAAGTAGGTGAGACTTGGAACTAGATCAAATGTTGTAATTTGTTAATTTGGTTGATCTGTTTTATAAATAGAACACCCATTCTGAAAAAAAAAAATTAAATTAATTTACTTATTAATAATAGATAAAACATCGTTGATCGTTTTTCGGTCGATATAAAGAAGTGGGTGTTGTGGGGAAAGATGTGCTGGTCAGTATAAATGCATTCAAATAGCGGTAATAAACTCGAGTTCCATTGTATATATTGGTTGAATGTTTTTTTTTTAAAGGACAGAATGCCTACATGTCGATCTTTATGTATCTATTGTCCACAAATCACGATCTATACTTACAGTGTATATCTTTATTGCGACTTTTATTTTCCTTGTTTATAAACAAATATCTTATTATTACTAGCATTCACTCTCAAACCTGAGTACATGTATATGAAATCTACATCTTTTACATAAAGTATTGAAATTGATTGAATCGAATGGTTATCAAAGGGATGCACTTCCTATCAAATATTTTTGCTAAACTTTGCACAATCATATAGCAAAGGAAGAAAATGTTATCACTCGTTTGAAAATAAAGAAATGCGATGCTGGACATGGAGGTATTTCATCAAACTTCCTTTTTTCAGAATTTGCCGGTCGACTGGGGATGCTTATTCTCCCTAGGCATTTAATTCCTCCTCTGGTGTGTCTAGGGGTCCGTATTTGCCCAAATATCTAACTTGTATTGCTTATAGAAGTCATGAGATTGATAACTGTTCGTTATATTCACCTTTCACACTGATACACGTTACATACAGTCATGTTTGAAACTGCATCAATGGAATGTTTAAAGAGGCAGGGACATGATTTCACGATATATAGGGATGGTTTTCAAGACAAACATTCCTAAACACAACAGCTGTCATACTACTAGACAGTAGTCTTTCCATATACAATAAAACATCATTACTGAAGACTCTTTCTCGGCGGAGCGTGTGCATGACCTTTATAAATGACAGATAAAGATAACAAACAGTGATCAATCTCAAGACTTCTATAAACAATACAAAATAGAAACTTCGACAAACATAAACTTCTGGATATACCGGAGGAGGGAGTAGGTGCCTATTGGGAGTAAGCACCCCCGTCAACCGTTCATAACCAACGTCACCCCTATATCTCGATCAGGTTTCCTGTAGTCAAAATTGGTGTATCAGGAACGGCCTAACAATCGGTATGAAACAAGTGATACAGCATTTGATCCAATTATTGTTGTATTGGCAAGCTTGATTGTTATATCAACCATATAATTTGCGAAATGCTGCCTTTAAACGAGTCTGTTGAAACCCCTGCACCATAAATGCTAAATACACCATTGACTGTTGTTTTACTAAGTTTATTTTATCAATACATATTAATTTTAAATTCATGTTGAATGCAATATTCTAGTGACGTTATATGCGCATTTCGAGCCCTTTATGATAATTTTGCAAGAAGCCTTTGACCAAATAATGAAGTCGGAGCAATAAAATTATATCACTCTGCAATGTTCTTGTCCACTAAGAGTCATTGATCATCGAGATAATTTTGCATACAACATCCCACAGTCCAAGGTAAGGATATGCAGCTATTCATATTGCACCGAAGCTGGTCTTGTATCTTTTGATAGTAAGGGTCACTGGTCTTGAGGTAGCAAATACGTTTCCTGTATTCAAAATGTAACAGAAAGTGTATATGTAATGTACAGTGAAGCTGATTAAAGGAGATACCACAATAAATAGCAAAACCAAGCGGAATGCTTACAAAACAATACCAAAGTAAAATTCTTTTAAATGTGCACCGTTTCGTGCATTGTTATCTGCTTCAGAGAAAGAGTTCTTCACTTTCATTATATCAGCAACAGCTTATCGGATCTCTGATGACGAGTAATTCACCTCGCATGTTAGTGAGATAGGGACAGACCATCGAGAGATGAATTTCAAACTAAGACTCTTGCAGCCAAATCCCTAATTCATTTTAATTACACCAATATGTTAAGAACTCATCAGTCCAGTAAGACATCTACATGTCCTTCTGTTCTTCAGTAACCCACTCTGAATGATTCATCTATAGCTAGTGGTAACACTTGTCGATTATTCTAACCATTAGTATTGTATACACCACACAAAAGAGGAGTAATATTACAAAGACGATATCGGTGAGGTAAGAAATAATTTATTTGGGACTCTTTTGATGCTGAACAACTTTTTTTTTATTTGGCTGTAACCAGGTTTTAATTATATAGAACATATACATTGTACAAATTATCTGCCATATTGCTTAAATTACTCTCTTTGGCGTCCCCCCTGATATATTTCAAAACCCTACCCCCTTTACCTGCCATCTAACTCCTTGCTAAATATACAAACTTTTAATCAAGTCACAGAAAATCAAGTAATCTTAACAATACCCAATGCTCCAAATTGCTAAAAAAAATAAAAGCACGTGTTGTAATAGGTCATAATATAACCATAACACTACCTCTTTCAATACAAGCCACATCGCAAAAGTTTGTAACTGAGTTACTTTGTACATGTGTATGTGTGATTATTAACACTGATAGACCTAGTTGTTTGAACTGAAAGGGAAGTAAGCTGAGTATAAAGTATGAATGACTATAATTATTGAGTAATCATTCATGAAGATGGACTTAAACCTGGTAATTTTATACGACTTTTTCTTCATCGACACTTGAACCGCTGCATTACTAATGTACATTTACTTGTCAAACAGGGACATAAAAATGGTAGCTCTGATTTGCAAAAGCTTTGCTTTTTCCTTGTGTAATTGGCCCTATGTTATGTTCATAATACGATATCGGACTTGTATGTAAACGGAGACGCTTCGCCGGAAGTGAGAAGACACGAGACTTATAGCCCCGATCGTCAACATTCAATGATGTAAAATTTTTGAAACCGTAAATATAATGTCTTAGCCAGTCTATCTATTCATCTATCTATCTATTTATCTAAGATCAGTATCATTAGTCTCCAGAGAAAATATTAACCTTGTATATTTTGAGAGAAACGACCTCATGAAACGCTTGTGTGAATGTATTTCACAATTTTACATAATTGACGTTCATACTCTGTATGAGCTCTTCCGAATTTATATATGATTTCCAATCTAACCTTTGTGGTCACTGTAAATTGATCTTCTCTAGCTGACAATACATCATTACAATAATTTGACGATATAGATAGTTATAGATAATTAACTGATAGTAAAAAATGTTCAACTCAGCTTTAAGAAATAACCACATTATTCCAGTGACTATCGGCAGGAAAATTTTACAATGAAGGTGAAGATACTGTTCAGAGTTACCTTGCTGATGTTTGTACTCATTTTACACTCCACCCCGAGTTACTGTGTAAGTTGGTTATATTTTATCACTGATTTGTGTTTATCTTTAAACACTTTGTCTCCCGTGGGGATCCGAGTTAGAATATATCCTCAGTACTCCTTACTTGTCATAAGATACGATTAAATGGGACGGTTCCTCATCACCAGCACAAAATTGTGGTTCATCATAGTCTGATGAACCACACTACACATCAATGGTCAAGTGAACTACACACTCCTATCCAATAGTCAAGTGAACCACACCCTCCTAACCAATAGTCTGATGAACCACACACTCTTAAACTATAGTAAATAGGACCACCCAAATAAATCTAGTGGATGATGAATCATACTCTTAGTGTATAATGATGTTCTTAGTAAAGTTATTAGCAAAGATCTGATTGAACGCATCTACGGTTTCTTCCTGTTAAAGTGAAAGCAATTAAGGAAATGATGCTCATCAATAATGGACACTTGATAGGGTACGGTTGTCTTCGTCTCTTCGTCGAATTAAGATAGTGTATATGAAAATTTCGGCCATATCAAACTGGTTGTACATACACATCTCTTAGAAGTTTAAACCTGATTTATATCGCTAATAATGATAAGAATATAACGAACAGTGATCAATCTCATAATTCCTAAAAGCAATACAAAATATATAGTTGGGCAAACACGGATCCCTGGACACACCAGAGGTTTGACCAGGTGCCTAGGAGGAGTAAGCATCCCCTGTCGACCGGTCCCACCCGTCGTGATAACATACATTTATATAGAGTCTTATCTAAAATACTTTAAACTGTAGTACAACTATCAAATCATCTAAATACTAAATACACATAGAAATACCCGATTTCAAAAATATTGAACGTCACAAAAATAAAAGCAAAAATCATATTGGAATAAATGTTCTATGAAAAAACCAATAGATACACATTTAAAAAAAAATCACAAATCACACGTTAAAAATCAGACGAAAGACTTGGGTCCTTAAATCTTTTTTTAAGCAATCAACTTTCTGAACATTCCTAAGTTCACATGGGATACCGTTGTAAAGTATTGCTGTCGCCTTGCCAAACTTCCATAAGTATGAAAGGTGAAGATAAAGAACAGAGATCAATCTCATAACTCCTATAAACAATACAAAGCAGATAGCTGGACAAACACGAACCCCTGGACATACCAGAGGTGGATTGAGGTGCCTAGGAGGAGTCAGCACCCCTATACATTCTTGTTACATACACCTAATTTACGGTTTTGGGCAACATATCCTTTCTTGGGTAAAACAAAACAGCGATCCCAGTCAATAACCGTATACTGTTTACTACCCATTGACTTGTTTGAGTTTAGATGCTTATCTTCTTATACCTCTGGTATATCTGGGGAGGGGGTCATGTTTTCCCAACTCTTTATTTTACATTGCTCATAGGAGTTATGAGATTAATCACAGTTCGTTATATTCACCTTTCTAAATGTCGTACGTCTGGCAAAGAAGCAATTACTGGATATGTTTATGTCTTAGGTTTAAGGTGACGATGGCCCGATAGGGAATCGAAGTCAAGATATCCCGATTACGATGCAAAACTATTTGAGATACTCAAATTATGCTGAGTTATAATTTTTCTTTTGTATTTTAACCACATAATCTTTGTTACAGTTTCCGATGGGACGGATTCTTCACAATTCGAGATATTTGCACAGTTCTCATACGATGACATTTTTGGCCGTTTTATTCTGCGATCAGAATCCACATCAGAAACATTGGATATGCTATTAAACAAGAGTCCAGCAAACAATGTGCAGATTGCATTCGGCGGGACAAGGTGCGTGTTTGAGGTGAAGAGGTCAAGAATAAAAGATATTGACACATATTCCTCGAATCTTGCAGACTGTGGACGCGATGATGATTATGATAGTATTCAGTACTTTGGAGGCGACATCGACAAAGACGGCAATGTTAAAGTTTCTTTATCATATCTCTCAGAATCCCAAATAAAGGATATTAGAAAATACATGTATTTGAACATTACGAAGAACTACACACCACCTTCTGAGTCCAATATTGCTTTAAACAAACTCACAATGACGGAGGACAACATTCAACTCGATTATCTCTCTGTTGATGTCTTCGCTTTGGGGCCAAAGCCGCTAGGTCGTCAAGATGTGCCTGGAGCTATCCTGTGGCGATTTGACATCATTCAAAATATGTGAAATGCCTTCTGATTATCATGCAGATATAAAAAAGAATCCGGTGAAAATTGGTTTCCAAATGAGATATTAATCCACGTGTTTGCATAACAAAGCGAAGTTTAAAATCAATTTCGAAACGCTATAATATTTAGTGATGGCAAAGCAGCTTCAAAAGTAGAAATGTATACTTATGCAGCTGAGCTGAATATGCAGAAGGAACGGACGTGTGTTGAGCCCCTATATGTCTGTCTGCACAATATTTCGCCTTCGCTATTTGTCCGCCCAATTTCGGACCAAAATGTCCCTATATGTCCGCCTGCACTAAATATTCGCCCAATTTTGGACCAAACTGTCCTTATATGTCCGCATGCATAATATGTCCGTCCATTTTTTTCCAAAGTGTCACTATATGTCCGCCTACACAAAATAATGTCTTCCCTACTACTTGTTTAACGAACTATCACAATATGTCCATCCATATTTTTATTTATTATTTCATTGTCTTTGGGTAATATTTCTTCCTAAAACAATCGTCAAAACAAGTCTGCATTATACATGTATATGCACGTGAGTATGAATTAAGTTCGCTTTCAAAAATCTTCGCAATATGTCCATTCTCGTAAAACCGCATACATGTATACCAATATGAATATTTAATGGGCTTTTTATAGACATATAGGCACTATTATGAAAAAAAATTGACCCTCAAAATAATCATAAAATAGCTCTTTATATCTAGGATGTCAAATTTATCAATTAATTGATCACTTTGAATTATATCATTTTATAATGAATAAAGGACAATCACACAGTTGGAAGGTTATAGGGGAACATTGAAAGCGTGGGGATATCTATAGATTAAAGAAAATGGTATTTGATGGCTTCGTTGATAATCCAATTACCAGGTACGGAGTGGGGTGTCACGGAAAGGTGTGCGATAGGGTGTGTATACTACACAGTGCAGGAACACCGTAAACGTGCCCAAAGAGGGAATATTTTGAGGATGTCGCGCCGTTCTCTTGTTCCCATTCCGAATTCCGTTAATTGCATAGTATGTGGATATTCGACACGTGATATTATGTATTCGCCAATGAAATAACGCTACATGCGTGATTTTCCCCCTAAATCGATCATTTTGCTGACCTCCGTCGGTTCAAGATTAAGAGGTGGTGAGTAGCATAAGTAAGGGTTAATAACATTTAGTACTCTAAAGTATTGATTGATTAATAAGAATTCCCCAGGACACTGTTTAAACACATAAGCTACAAATATTATGTTCTACCTCTAAACGGTAATAATCATTCACAAGTATGGAAAAACATACCTATTATGATTATGTTTTATCATTAGAGGGGCATAGTCAATATTTGAGCTGAAATTTTTCAAATTTCATTTTACATTCTCTTATGTTTACAATGCTTAACTATGGTACTTATATTCCTAATTTCGAGTTGCAAAGGGATTCAGAGATCACGATACTAATTTATTTGTGATGTAAGCAAGGCTCGTGTAGTTTTTTGTTTACATAGCTTAGATATACTAGTAATAAGTTTCGTTCAAAGCAAATTGATTTATTGTTTTCACTTAACAAGTATATTCTAAGCACAATTAAACAGGTTTTAGTGTTTGTAACATCTGATTCCGTTTTTAAAATGCCTGTTGTTATTAACCGATCAATATATGTAAACAAAACATGGCCCTGTTTATATAAAAGAAATTGAGTGCTTTATCTCCCAATAACTGTAATTCAAATTTGTGTTGACCATTAGAAATTCTTAGTTATTAAGTATTGTAAACATTTAAAATGTGAAAATAAAATTTGAAAAATTATCTCTTCAAATTGTAACCTAAAACATAACGATTACATAATATTGTCGGGATACTTTACTTAAATATGACCTACTATATGCAATGGTCTTCAACTATCGCATTACATGTATTTACAGAAAACAAACACTAGTGTGACATAACAACGCCTCACCCTTCCAAGTTTTTCATGATTTACATTAGGAAACACAACACAATCGATCTACTAGCTAAAACAGTTGCACATAAAAGTCTCACTCTCAGTCAAGGATCTATGATTTAGCAACGCGCTTCACTGCAGGTTGTTTTTAAATATTGAAGTTAGGAAAAAGCCTGGTTGCTTCACTACTTCATACACTCACGGATATCCAAAAGATGACGTAGCGTTAATCTACAAAATGATAATGCTTCACTAATCAAGTTTCTCATTACATGTATTCACATAAGAAAACACAACAACGTTAAGTCATACACTCGCGGGGAATTGAGTTAACATACCGTTATTCCAACGCCACACACTTGAGTTTAATCTCATTATTTACGTTACCTAACGCAACATGACCGCACTAGCTCATACACATGCGCAGAAAATTATAATTACAGTTAATCATTGCGTTATTATACGCATAACATCCCACACTTCAAGGTTGTTCCTTTTTGTCTTAGATTTACGCGAGAGAACACAACAAAGTTACATCACTAGCTCATAGCAAAATATCACACATTCATTCAAGTAAGCATCACGTTATTCCATCTTTGGGCAACATATCCGTTCCTTGGTCAAACAAAACAGCTACTGACGACGTCGAACCCAGTCAATAGCCGGATACTGTTTACTATCCATTACGTTTTTTGCGTTTAGATGCTCATCGATTCAGCTTTGAAATGATATATAATGCTGCACTTTCTTCTTGATAGGTTGTTACAATGCATAAACATACTGTTTAGTGATTTAGTGCCAGACTTTAGCTAAAATCAACCAAAATAATATGCATTTTCTCGAATTCATTTTTGCAGATCGTGGAAAGTATACGGGATATCCGGATGAGCTTTGGTAATAATGTAGATTAAGTGTGTATACATATGTTAGAATACAGAGTAGAATTGTAGACCACTTGGTTTATTGTTTTATATCGGCTAACTTAGGCCACCTTTATTCAGAGCTATACCTTTATTTTTTCACAGTAAATTCGAACTGAAGTGATACAATTGCCTGTGGATCATTATGGAGACCAAATAATTTGCAAATCGCTAACGTTAAAGGGGTGTGTGCACGATTTCTAATAGATTGAAATTGATAGTTTTTTTTTTTGGTCCTAGAAATAAAGATCTTTATACTGAGCAAAGCTCTCGTCGCAAAACGACGTGCTCGCTCCAATGACTACCCAAATGATGGGGATTACCCATAATGCTTCCGGAAAAAAATGTTGCCATCACTATGATATACTTCGTAAACAACCCAGTAGGCGAACTAGATAAATGATTTGGAAAGTACCGTAAGTGTTTTTGAAGTCCAGACAACCTTTTTCATACCTCTGTACGTTTTGCTGTGGATAATTCTGCTTGGTTTGAAAAACAATCGCAGCTAATAATTTGACGTCACAATACACTGCTTATAGCGACTGTGTTATATTTCCCGCATAAAATGAAATGATTGAAATCGTGTTCAAGACGTCATGGGTCTTCGCCCGTCTCAACAGTCACACCGAAAAATATATCAAATAAAAGAATTATAACATTTTTCACAGGGTATACTCTTTATTTACATAAAATCTGGTTCTCAAAATATTGTTTGTTAACACGCTTGTCATAACCAGAAATCCAAACGCAGATGTGTGGACACCGCAATTTCTAAACACAATGTTAAAAGCTCTCAACATACCAACATACGTTAGTGATAGATCAATGTAGGGAGCAAGCACGAAAAAAAAAAAAGAAGAAAAAAATATACTTTTTGGCTGTAAAACCTGTTCTCTTACCGAAGCAGACAACCGATAATTGAGTCACGTGACATGTAAATGGGGCTAGTGTCTTGTTTTGAAAATGAAAGGTTTAGATGTATTAAACATATCTTTGCGTCAGTTTTGAAATGTATTTTTTGTTGCTATATTTCATACAAATCAAATAATATTGTATTATTTATTAGATATCTAAACAATCTTCGTACCAAGTTAGTGCAATGCAAACTTAATCTGTATTTCTCAAACAGGGGTTTTGACGTACATTCAGCCTTAAAGTAGATTACGGTGCACCAACCCAGGTGAAATGCAAACTTGTCTTGTATTTCTCCGCGAGACTAAATTTCAGGACAATATCCGTCACCCAAACAAGTCTGGACAATGTTCAACCCTTAAGTAAGTCAACATGCGACAGGGTTCAAAACAAACCCTTACTATAGCACAGCAGAATTTACCAACAAAAGACAATCAGATAGTTCATAATATTTGTTTAAAATTAATAATTGAAATGAATTTATCACAATAGTAAAATACTTCTGGTAGTTGAACAATAAATCCAAACAGAATTTACAAATACAAAAATAGTAATTCTAAAGTCCTAGTTCCCAATATAATCCAAAATGTGTAGAAATTGTCTAACCATATATTTGTATCATAAAAATTTCAGTGTGCATATAATAGGTATGACTTTTCTAGTACAATCTTGAAAGACAATGATGCAACAATTACATTCATCCTATAGAACAATGTAAGTCAAAGGTGTCAATCTAATGCAAGGAAATAATCGTGATAATCTTGAACAATCTAGAGTATCAATTTATTCAAAAACTTCTACGTGAGAAGAAAAAATATCTTGCTTTGGCCTTCAATTCGACATTTCGATATATCGATGATGTTTTCTCCATCAACAATAGTAACTTTCATTCAAATGTCGATTTGATATATCCCCGTGAGCTCGAAATAAAAGACACCAGATAGTCGTCCACTTCTGCTTCATGCTTGGATACTTTATTGAAAGTAGACATTAGCGGCAAATTGACAACTCAACTGTACTAAACAGGCATGCTTTCAGCTTTTCCATCGTCAACATCCCATATTTATGTAGCAATAGTCCATTATCACCTGCATATGGTGTTTATATATATCAACTGATTCAATATCCAAGAGCTTGTTCTGCGTATAGTCAGTTTTTAAATCGAGGTAGGCCACTGAAAAACAAGTTGATGGTACAAGTGTTTCAACAGTCTCGATTGAAGTCAGCATTTCGCAAATTATATTGTCGTTATAACGATCTAGTTCGTCAATACAACTTCTCATTGGGTCAAATGCTGTCTGTCGTGTTTCATATCGATTGTTAAGCCTTCTTGTCACACTGATTTTGACTGCGGATAACCCCGTTTACCTGAAAAGGATATAGGGCTCATGGTGGGTGTGACAGGTCGCCAGGATATGCGTACTCCTCCAAGGCACCTGATCCCACCTCGGTGTGTCCAGGGGTCCGCGTTTGCCCAACTATCTATTTTGTATTGCTTGTAGGAGTTAGGAGATTGATCACTGTTCGTTATCTTCACCTTTCTAGAACAATCTAGGTCAATTTAGTGCAAATAGTTAAATAGACAACAAACTGAAATGCAAACTTACTCTTAATCGTGACAAAATATTAATGCTGTCCATGCTTCCCTTACAGAAATGAGTCCAGTTTTATCAGTATTTAATATGAGGTATACGTTAAATTCGACATTGAATTAATACATGGATTAAGACATTCAATTCCTCAACTGTAATGACAGTTTATGGATGTATAAGGCGGTTGTGGCAAATACAAATGTTTAGTCAGAAGATGAAAGGAGAAGTTTCCTCAAAAGATTTTCACTCCAAATATGACAAATGAGAAAATTCGGAGACTCACTGTTTACTGAACACAGCACGAACTGTCTGTACAACTGAATGCAGTAGATGTTAAAATTAGAATATATGAAAATATGTAGGATACTACAGACCCTGAAACGTGCTACTACACCTTAAAAACAAACCGAACCGTTCCGTGCAAGAAACGAACCGTACCGTTCAAGAAACGTACCGTACCGTGCAAAAAACGAACCGTACCGTTCAAGAAGCGTACCGTACCGTGCAAGAAACGAACCGTACCGTTCAAGAAACGAACCGTACCGTTCAGAAAGCGTGCAGGATAATATTATGCAAACCCCGCCCCCAAAAGCCCGAAAGCGTACCGTACCGTGCAGAAAGCGTGTAATTTATGTCACGTGACCCACTTTTTCAGCCACAGTATATTATTTTCACAATGGCGCCCGATGGGAAAGGAGGTCGTAGACTATCACTGGCTATTCGAAGCATTATCCTCAAACATCTGGGTTATCAACTGTGAAAATCACCGAGATGCTTAAAACATTTTTGATATTCTCTTTTTTTTTTAAATTACTTTCCGTAAATGTCACATTGTTTCAGTGCATATATGTGTATGTATGTTATCAACAAGTACCCAAGTTTTGACTGAATTATGCATAAAAATTCGTTTTATACTGTGAACTGTTAACAGAAATAGACGTCAGATCACTGCACGGATTTTGCATGCATGCTTCTGCAGCCAGTCCTGTGTACTGTGGATGTATATTTCACTTGCAGACTTTTAAAGAGTGAACCAAGGGGCATTTCGTTGTTTTAACGGAATTTCTGTTTCAATCAATTCTTTTAAATTCAAGGGTGAAGTTAACTACAATACTGTAATAGTACTTACAAGTAGCCTATTTAATTTCTTCATATAATCAGGGACGTCGAAGTCCCTGATAATGCTACTACACGTATGGCACAGGGCTTGTCGTAAGAAGATGAAATTGATATTTGTAGCGTTAATGTATTCAATATGTACTTTCCTACGTACAGTGTCTGAATCATATGAGAAATTTCTAGACCGATTAGAAAAATTGTCACGTTCTACACTGTAATATTTTCATTACTTTATTAGCAATAATTTTGACATATCTTTTTCTCTTCTACATTGATAACGACCCATATAGATAGATGTAGATTGACGGATTTATTATATACACTAATAAACAATTTTTAATTACATCGACAGAGAAATAAATAGATACATACATGTGTAAAAGAATGTAAACAAGTTAAATTGATGCAAAGCATCAAATCGGCCGCAAAAAATTATTCATTTCAGCATTTTCAAGTATTTCAACAATATATAGAAAAGGTATATGAAACATTTTTATTGCAAACTATACACTTGCCTTACTTTTCTGTTAATTTTTTTTAAATTCAATTTTCAGTGATCAAAAATAAAGTCAGGGAAATGAAAATCGGACTTCGCGTGATAAAGGATAGGAATATATATGTATTATCATCATTTTATTTGATTCAAAGACAAATGCAACACATATCTAACATTATTAATTCTGAATGCTGACAAAAAAGGACATACAAACTTCACGTGCAGATATCCTGGATCTTTCATAATGCCGATGATAAATCACAATAAATGTGAAGTGCAGAAAATAATCATTGTGTCATTTGCGACTTTAGTGTATTCAAAACAAAATTCACTTCTTCTTAAAAACTTTTCCAATTTAGGCACTGTAATTTATATCCGGAAACTTAATACGCTTTGTTTTTACACTTACGCATGCCCATGTCGGGGAGCAGTTCATGTAACAACTTTTTATAAAATCGTAAATTAATAAATGTCTGATGAAAAACAAATTGAAACGTAATAACAACCATTAAGACTTAGACTTAAGCAAATTCTAAAAACTTTTATTCATAACTTTTATATACGTTATCAATATGGAATTATTCCATCGAAGCAATCAAAAATAACGTCTCATTTCCCCATGTGCACATTCTAACACAACCACAAATCCTGCAACCGATAATCAAAGAGCCGAATAAGACCGATCGAGTGAAAACAAACTATCGAAACGTACAATTTATACGAAGTCAAAGCGTTCAGGCCACGCCCACCTCATTAATAAAACGTGCAAACCGTTCACAAAGCGTGCAGCTATTTTTAGCAAACCGTACCGTGCAAGAAGGGAACCGTACCGTTCAAGAAGCGTACCGTACCGTGCAAGAAACGAACCGTACCGTTCAAGAAACGAACCGTACCGTTCAGAAAACGGACCGTACCGTTCATAAAGCGTACCGAACCGTACCGTGCAACTGGTGTAGTAGCACGTTTCAGGGTCTGTACATTTTTTCAAAAAGAGTATTGCGTTATTTATTGTGTCATGATACCAACGCCGAGGCAGATATATCTGTATCAATCACCAAGGGGCGTCATTGATTTCATGTTGATGGTATGTATATAAAATAAATATGTAAACTCGAAAATAGTGGATACGATATAGGCATCAGTTGTAAGAAGCCAACGAAAACATCTTCAAATACAATTATTTTTAGTATATTGTATTGCATTGTACCGGTCGACAGGGGATGCTTACTCCTCCAAGGCACCTGATCCCACCTCTGGTATGTCCAGGGGTCCATGTTTGCCCAACTATCTATTTTGTATTGCTTGTAGGAGTTACGAGATTGATTACTGTTCGTTATCTTCACCTTTCATAGAGCAAGTGAACTATTTTTGTCTCCTTTAAGGTGAGCGTTTCACAAATTCTGTCGCCGTTCAAACAATCTGCATACAAGCTATTACTGGGTCGAATGCTATCAATTGTAGGGCCATGCTTTACATAACTGATTTTAAGTACTGGTTACTTTATTTGATTGATCAAAATACAGTGTTCACGGCTTGTTAGTTGTATAGCAGGAGTAAACATCCCCTGTTGACAGGTAACTACCTACGCTTAGCTCTATAACGCCGTAATCCACTCAAAATAGGTATGTAAAGAACGGCCTAACAATTAGTATGAGAGATTTCAATAAATTTTCTCAATTCACTTTAGAAACAAAAATCATTTTCCATCTTATACGACCGTGCAATTCGTCACCTCTCGATGATGTACACTTTGTAAAAATTCTAAGTTAAAACTATAGAGAATGATATGTTCCTGAGAAAAAGGTATATCTCACTAATTTCTATGATTAAAAAAAGCATTGGAACAGAAGTGACAGATCCCAGATATAATATCCGCGTCGTACACTGGGGAGCGGAGGAACGATTATGTGAATGCATTTCAGATAGTTAACGTCCAAACTTTACATGAACTTCTACTTAATAAATCCTTAATTTATAATTGATATTCAGCCTGACCTTTGTGATCACTAAAATTGATCCTTAACAACTGATAATAAATTATTATGGTAATTTGAGGATATGCATGTAGATAATTATAGATAATCAACTCATAGTATAAAATGTGCCAAGATTCAACTTCAACATCATCACTTATATTGACACCGGCAGGAATATTTTACAATGGAGATGAATATACTGTTGAGGCTTGTCACGGTGACGTGTGTAGTCGTTCTACAGTCCACCCCGAGTTACTGCGTAAGTTAGCTATATTTTATCATTTGTTTATCTTTAGCATTAAACAACTAGCATTAAACAACTCTTACGTTCCTGGTTATACTAACACGGCGGGTTTGACCGGTCAGCAGGGGATACTTACTCCTTTAAGGCATCCGATCACACCTCTGGAGTGCTCAGGGACCCGTGCTTTTCTTTTTCAGAATTTTGTATTATGTTTTAAGATTGATGTGCTTGTTCACTGTTCCGTATTTTCCCTTGTTCTTGCATGAAGATCAGGGTTAGAATAGGTCTTCAGTATCTCTTGATTGTCGTAAGAGGCGATTTAAAAAGGTGATCCTTCTCACGAGATTGCAGAAACCAAGTCTCCTTGTCAAAGCAGGTGTAAGACGTTAAAGAACCCTTCAAGTTCATGTGCCGTAGACGTCGCTCAAGGGCCTACATTTTGCAACTCTTTGTGGACAATGACAGCGTCTTCATATGTGCGAAGTTGTACTTTAAGCAATAAAAACAATTTTTCAACTATCCAATTATACATCAATTAACACCCATCGATATGATTAATATAACCCCCAATATCTGAAGAAAAAATCATTAAAATAAAGGGAACAAGGGAATACTGTTTGAGAAAATAACTGTAATGAGAGTTTCGTATAAATTACTTGTGCCATATACACGAACATGGGAACCGTGATTGACGAACGTATTCGGGTTGTAGAGACCGAGGTCATATACTAAGATGGAAACTGACCTTAGTCCCAACTTTTGTTTTAAAATATTGTTTCATCGTGCCATTGATAACTTTAATTATTATATGTGTAAGAAAGCAATTCAATAACGTAAATGTGTCACTCGAATGAAATATTGATAGTGAATTTGTTATCAAATTGGGATGTACAATTATTTACAAATAGGACACATACAAAGTGCTTCTTTTTCGCATTCTTCCGAACTGGTGACCTTCGAGGTCAATACACATCGGCGATGACGAGCAGGGATTACTGACAGGGTGACAGTAATTCACGAATAAGCTTTTCCTGCTGATTTGAAGGATTTATTGCTTCAGATCCACTCTCATTCTATGAAGTTTTGCATACCAAATTGCAAAAAAAAACATGTTAATTATATGGTTTTGGTTTTTTTATATCGTCACTTTATTTCTTTTTCATTTTTACATAATTTAAAGACAATCGAGACACTACGACCATCAACAAGGGGTAAGATACAACCTCTATTTCTGAATATGTCGTACCACGAGGAGACGAGAGTCACCACGTACTATGGACGCTTTGCTGGTCCTTCCGATTTAGTGGCCGATTACGTGGGAACGTTACAAAAAGGTAAGTATTTCAATGAAAGATGTCATGTCATCTCAATTGTTTATAGTTCTTGTTTCCATATAATGGCGTTGCTTTCGGCGGCGATACATTGGGTGCCCAAGTAATAAGTCACCTGCTTGGTTTAAAAACAATGTAAAGCGACTGAAGTCACATGATCTGATAGTTTCACGTGTGTTTTTTTGCTGAAAAATTCTGCAATACAACACAGAAACTGGATAGCACTGGAAATACTATATATCAAAACTGAGACGGAATTTGAGACGAAATGATAGTACATATGTAAAACGTATGCGGTGCCAAATTTCATGCACCAGGTGCGCATTTCGACAAATAATGTCTCTTCAATATGTCATATTATAGTCTAATTTCTTTTAGTTCAGATCTTCCCGTGTGCAAAATTCGCCAATATCGTTAAGAATGGTGCATTAAAAGTAATTGTCGAGCACTTGTTATTTACTGCACATGATTTAAAAAGCACTAAATTCTGATATGGAATTGCTTTAAAGCGTTTACGGGATGTTAAAATACATTTGCTGTTTCCGGATGCTGGTGTTCCAAGTGGCGGCTATAGATGAATTACGCACGTACGAACACGGATAGCAATAAGTCATCCGTGTCACCTAAACACGGTGTTGAATGCATGGATCCATTCCATCTGATAGTTTCACATGTGCTTGTTTACTGAAAAGTTGTCAAAAACAACGCAGAAAACGAGATCTCACTGGAAATACTAAAAATCGCGACGGAAATGGTTCCAACTCGCCTTTCACTAATTACAGTCTACTTTCGTTTCGTTCAGATCATCAGATCAAAATTTGTCAGTAAGAACGGTGGACTAATGCTAATTATCGATCATATATTACTTAGTGCGCATCATTCACGAAGCGCTAAGCATAATGTAAAATTACTCTGAAACACTGTCGGTGATTTTTTTTTAAACATGTAGCTGTAAACGACAAATTCAAACAATATATTCCTGTGAAATAGCCTGACGTTCGGAGTTGACGTCATCTGCCGGTAAGTTTTACTGAATTAGCTTAACTTACTATCGTCCAATTAGGTCGTAGTAGGTGGAATCAAGACCTAGGCGCTGTCGAGTGAATAAAGCAGTTGTTGTGGGTGTCGCCGTCGGGTTAAATTAATGTTGAATTCATGGAAGACGAATTGAAACAGGTGTTGATCAACATATCTAAATGCATCCATTCTTATTCTAAACACCTTCCACACACACATATATACATTCATTTCTATTCATTTGAATAATGTTTATAACTTAAAACAAATTAATATATAAAATAAATACAGAGAATTGTAAAGGATTTTCAACACAAAAATTACTTATTATTGACAAATTCTAAAAAAAAATTAAAACATATCAAATAATGCCTGGAAAACATAACAAAGTTATCAAAAATTCAAAAAAACATGAGCATATAAAAATGTAGATTTGCATGAAAAAGAAATTACATGCAGTCTATAAAAGATCTAGGAGAAGTTTAGTTTCTAAACTCTTTTTAAATAGAGTAAAACGGGTTTCGTATTTTTTTTTTCTTTAGGATAAAGTGTTTTACAGAGCAGCGTCAGACACATCAAATCGTATATATTCAAATGCCTTGGTCGGTACGCGTGGCTTGACCAGACACATTGAGTTTTCAGAACATAGTGACCGTGCAGGTGTATATACTTTGATGAATTCTTGTAGATAAAGTGGTGATGTTTCGTGTAATGAGACTATCAGCTTGTACTGGATTCATTGTTCGATAGAAAGCCAGTGTAAAGTAGCATATGGTGATGTTCTGGTTCATAAAATTATTCTAGCTGCCTATTTTAGATCTTCTGAGGCCGCGAGAGAGAACTTGTACTGACACCACACAGTAAGGCATTTCCATAATCTAGCCGTGGGGGGAGACACCATACAATGATTTTACCTGCATCAATGACATTATTCAGTATCAATTGTTGATTAAAAAGAATAAACAATACCTGATGTAAGCATTAACTTATAATAACAGTGATTGTATCCTACACCCACTCTGTACATTGACCAAACATATAATCACTTTTCGTTATCTTCAACTGTCATTGGCCAAAGAACAGCAACGGATCAGTTGATCATTCATTGTTCATCCCTCTGACAATTTTCTATCTTGTTGAGACGTCACCAGTTCTGAGGTTAAGTACTACAAAGCTAGACCTATGCTTACCGACCAGGGTCTTAGCAGTGACGGTTCGTTAACATCCAACACCTGTTACGACACGGAACCTACGAAGTTAAGGTCACATTTGAAATACAGGGGATTCTCAATTCGGTGGGTGTAACCGATCGACAGAGGATGCCTACTCCCCTTACGCACCTGATCCCACCTCTGGTATATCCAAGTGGTCCGTGTTTTTCTAACTGTTTATTTTGAAATCCTTATAGTAGTTATGATATTAGTCACTGTTCGTTATCTTCATCTTTGTAAATTCCGAACATCTGGCGAAGGAGCAATTGCTGGATATGGTTATGCTTTAACGCGGTCATGTCCCGCGGGGAATTCGAACTCACCATTTCCTGTTTACGATGTAAAACTATTTGAGATGTTTAGATTATGCTAAGTTATTATTTCTCTTTTGTATTTTAATCACACAATCTTTGTTACAGTTTCCGATGGGACGGGTTCTACAGAATTCGAGATATTTACACAGTTCCCATACGATCCCAATGGTGGTTTTTTTTTTATTCTGCGATCAGAATCTGCATCAGAAACATTAAGGATGGGATTAAACACGAGTCCAGCAAACAAGGTCCAAACTGCATTCCGCGGGACAAATTGCGCGTTTGGGGCGAAGTGGTCAAGGATAAAAGATATAGAAACATATTCCTTAACTCTTGCAAACTGTGGACGCGATGCTGATTATGGTATGATGCAGTTCGTCGGAGGCGAGATTGACAAAGATGGCGATAAAATTTCATTAGCTTATGCCTCAGAATTCCACGGAAAATATTTAAACATTACGGAGAACTACACACCACGTTACGAGTCCAACATTACTTTAAACATACTCACAATGATGGAGGACAAGGTTAAACTCAATTCTCTCTATTTTGTTGTTTTAGTTTTCGGTGATAAAGGTGTATCTGATGGTCGTCTGTGGCGATTTGACATCATTTAAAATATGTGAAATGCATTATGATTATCATGCAGATATGAAAATAAAGAATTACATGCAAATTGGTTTTTAATGAAATTTTAATCCCCATGTTTGTATAATAAAGTGAAGTTTGAATTTAATTTCGAAACTCTATAATATTTAGTGGTGGCAAAGCTTCTTCAAAATTAGAAAGGAGAAGATACACTAAAGGGTCAATATTGGACTAATTTCAGAAGTTAGCAATTGTATGCCCTAATACTATGTAGAGTGTGTACTTTCTATATATAGTAATTATATCCATGTATTACGTATATTTTTGTGATATGAAGGCGCAAAGTTAGTATGTTTTGCGAGTGCAAGATTTAACGTTGCGTCTTTGATCTGTGTCTGTTCACGTTTTCTCAATTTTTATTCAGAAAAAAATAGTTCAATATACCTTGCTAATTAAAATGGTTTGAATAATTTTTAAAAAAGATATTGACACACACACACAAAATGCTTTTGAATAACATTATACAAATATCATAATCAAACACTATTTCAATTAACGTGCATTTGAATTGTGATATATGAAGTAGCAAACTTGGCATATTTTGTGAGTGTAAGATTTAACGTTGCGCCTTCTATCTGTGTCTGATGACGTTTTCTCAATTCTTATACAGAAACAAATAGTTTAATACACCTTCTTAATTAAAATGCTGTGTATATTTTTTTTTTCCAAACTCATGATTCCTATCCCATGCGTCCCGAACTAAATTATAGTCTTTGTTTACCAAAACATCGAACAATTCTGTTTCAAAAAACGTTCTTCAATATTCAGAAGTACATGTATCTAATGAGGCACCATTAGGTATTGAATCACCACCGTCTCTTATTCTTTTTAGAAGATACATGGAATCATTTATAATAAAATAACGCCTTGTATTAATAGGGCTACCTTCTCTTCATAAAGCATTATCATTATTATTATTATTACTAATATATTATTCAAATTTTCATCACCGAAGTGTAAATAGATAAGGTGCTTACAATTTTTTATGGTCTCTGTAGTAAAAAATATCAATGTAAATCATTTAAATATTTGAGCTTTTAGGCCTAAAACTTTCTTTTTAAATCGAAAATAATAACAGTGTGTATTAGCTACATATAACTTTTTGAATAAGAAATTTTAAAAAGAATGGGAAAAGATATTCATCCATTTTAACCATTTGTTCCTAAAATGAAAAGTAAGTAATAGGAAAATTTTGACAAACAAATTTTGAAAGAAAAGATATTCAAGACTAAAATATGGTTTTGTTATGGTTGAAAACTTATAACGCTGAAATTCGCCATGGTCAGCGAAATAAAAGGACAGCTTAAAGTCCGGGAATTCTGGACAAGCATCGCGTAAATCCGGACATGAGTGGTATGTCATGTAAAAATATGTCTCCCCAGTGGCGGATTTAAGGAGGACGCAGCCGCCCCCTCCCCCCTAAAAATTTCAAATTTAAAGTAAATCCTGGTATCTTGTTATCTTTTCTTCCACTCCCGGAGAAATAAATATTTTTTTTTTTTATTTTTTGAATTACTTTATTGGGGTAACTTAATTTTTCCCCCCAAAAACCCTTAATATTTGCATTTTTTAAATTTTTTTTTTAATTTAAGCTTGTTAAAAATGATAGAAAATAGTACAAATGACTAAATGGGAGACATATTTCGAACCCTATGAAATCTGTAAAATCCAGGAGTTTCCTGAAGGCGGCCCCAAGACCCCCTGCCTCATAAAGTGACCCCCCCCCCCCCCTGTAACCGCAATGCCTGGATCCGTGTCTGCTCCCTTAACTTAAAAACTTTAAGATGAAGGTTTCGGATGGTTAAAACCCTTTATTCTCTTAATCATTTATGAATTATTATTTCTACGCGGGTACGTTAAGGCAGGTTATGATCTTTACTGGGATAAAATCCGCGAAACAACGTGACGTCATAATTGAAATAAGTATATCACTAAGTATATATCTAATATCGATTTCATTTTTTATGCAAGATTTATTTATGCATAAAATAAACCATACAGCAACTAAGATCCAAAGAAATTCGAAATGTTATACTGATGTCGTGTAATTTCTGTCTGATCAATATGAAAGTAAACTGATGACGTCATGACTATACATTGAGTGACGTTGACACATGCAAGGAATTCGTTAATTTGTGTCACGCAAATATCGACAAAATGTGGGAGTATTTGAAAAATATAACGTGGGATATATGGAATATATATGTGAAAGACTAAGAACTTATTGATAGTATGATGGTACATGTATGTTGATGTCATTCATTGACAATTTTGTTTAACGGGGAAAACATTCCATTTAGCATGTCGATCTGAATTTCCTCTGTCACACACTGAAATAAAACTGCGAATTTTCATTGAATGGACATTATGATGTTGATTAAATTATGAATCGGAACTATATAATGCAAGGTGAAGATAACGAACAGTGATCAATCTCATAATTCCTACAAGTAATACAAAATAGATAGTTGGGCAAACACGGACCCCTGGACAATGTAATTCCTGAGGCACAAATATTTCAACGACAAAAATCTATCTCCCTAGCATATGATGTGTACGCAGTTGCGTACTTGCGTATAGGCAGCTACGCGCCTGACATGGTATAAATTGGCATTGATTTCAATATGTTAAATATCATGAATTATACCAGCTCAAAGAAATGTGGACCATAAAATGATAAGTAAAAGCATTGGTTTATTTGTGCGATTATTTTAAAAGATTGACATTTATATTAGTGCACCACATGTCTTTTAATGTATGCTTTTTATTGTAATTAAGAATATTAGATGATTTAGATCCGCTGTCTACATGTTTACAGGTAGTGTAGAAATATCAAAAAGTGTACAGTTGACAAAGCGATTGAAATAAGAATGCGGACGATTTTTTGTTTTTTCAGTGACTCACGAACTTACCCGTCTTCTGAATGAAAGTTATAAAACATACTATTTTTTTGGTCAGTTATAACAACCGAAAACGGGGGTAAAAATCAGCTTCGCTTGCCACGGGTTTTGGGTCCATTCTGCTCTTCGTGGACTGAACACATTTTGCTATCGAAAATGGATTTTTTTTTTTAAAAATGCCTAGATTGTCCGCTTGCATAAACATGTATTACGGTGGTAAAAAAAAAAGTCTAGTAAAACCAATAAAGTTGTAGTAATATAGATTATATATTTATTTCATTTTTGACTGAGAGGGGGTTAGATATCTAGGCAAGTAACATCGGTTTAAAAAAGGAAGGGGGGGTAGTTTTAACTCGCGCCAGCCGAATAATTTAACATGGAAAAAAAGGGAAATTAAATATATCAGAATGAAGTGGAATGGTTAATTAAGAATAATATTGTACATTTAAGATTTGGTTAAACTTCCCTTACATGTATACAATTACTGGTGATCTCTCTCTCTCTCTCTCTCTCTCTCTCTCTCTCTCTCTCAGTTGTAGATTCAGTACTGTTGTATAGCGTGTATGAATAGAAGCAACTAAAATGAAAATCGTCAAATAAAGTTGTCTATATATTTTTTTGTGTGAACTAATTTCATATGAAACCGATATTTTAAAACATCCTTACAGTAGACTTGGATGGGTCCATGTGGCGATCTATCCACTACACACTTAAATCAATTGAATTTGGGAGGGGGATTGGGACAGTTTGAGTGGATGAAGACCACCACCCACCACCGCCACCACACACATGTACACAATTTAAGGTTTTGAAGATTGGACAATTTAAGCACAATTTCCTGTTGCTATTGTAGGCTGGATTATCAAATTAAGATATATTTATTGGCACAACACATGTCCAGTTTATTGATAGGCAAAACATATATAATATAGCATTCAGTCCGTCTGTCATAATTTAATTTTACTTGTATCACGCAATTTGATTTGTTGAGCACGCTGAAAAAAATATTTGTTTTTATTGTATAAATGTATCTTGGCATGGGGACACACCTCCTTGACAACCAAGACGGCACTATTTTTCCTTTTATAATTTTACATTGAACAATGGAACACTGATATTTTGATAGGCCTTCGAACTAGGCCATGAAATTGAAAATCAACGGAATTAAATATGCACAATAAATACTGTGCTGTCTTACCCCCCAAACAAAAAACAAAACGCACAGTCTTTGTTTACAAGTAAAGTTACATAAAAATAGAAAATAAAAAATTCTTGACATGCACAACGATATCATGTGAAATAAAAAAAAAGGTATATGGAGCATTTTCATATGGGGGTTACTTGATCCGCCTATCGAAGCATAAAATGAGTCATCAATGTCTTACAACGGATGACGTCATGTCTCATCGATAACATGTGGATCGCTATCTATGAACTGCTTACATAATTTACTATGTCGGATTAAACTGGTGGCAATGTTGCATGCTATGGTAAGTCATATTGTAGTTTAAATCTGTTATTTTGAATTCCTTTTTGCCTGACCAGGTCATGCTAATATTTAGCTGCAGAACTGTAGCTCTCTGGGGAAATATTTTGACATAACACCTCTGTTATGTCAAAATATTTTTTTCAGAGAGCTACAGTTCTGCAGCTAGCTAATATTCTGCCCAAAACTTGGATGTACTGTAAATCAAAGAAGGACTTGCTCCCAATGTACGCAAAGTTAGGTTAAATAAAACAGTTATTTCGAATGTTGACTGTCTAAAGCTGCGTAGTAACAATTTTGTAAAATAGATAGAGCAAAAATTATTCGATATGATATCAGTACCATACAAGAATACTTGCGTGAAGCCCGAATATTTTCCGATATCCCAAAGTGAAAGAAGACGCCGGGCCGCGCCATGTTCATTTCAGTCACTAGGCCTAACAGTTTCGGTAACTGTCGTTTCGTTCAATGATTATGTTTATGATAATAATGTAAAACTACCAAAATTGTACACAGTTTTTAAGCAACGATGCAATGAAGATGTACTGTAAACGACTTTAAAAGATGAAAACAACTAGGTATTGAAAATGAACATCTATAGTAAAAGAGCAAAACAAGCTGCAACAGAAAACTATCATTAGGTGAGGGAATTTCCCTTGCTTTAAAAATAAACACCGAACTAAAATGACCTATGTACATATACATGGCACGAAATAAAAAAAACGTACTTTCCTTCTCCATAAGATACTTAAACCATCCATATTTTCTGTAAAATTCAAGTTTACCACCACCAGCGCATTATAACCGTAATATTTTTCAACAATCCGGAATATCGTTTTTTGAAAAATAAAAATAGTGCTCATAGCTCGACCTAAAATATTTTTGCATTTATGGTCAATTGAAAAGGTGTATATTATAAAAATACTTTAAATATTTTGGGCGAGATGAAACCAGTATGGCAAAACCTTTACAAAATAACCCGTTTTTGGTGAAAATCACAAAAATACGGTACCATATCCGGTCCTAGTATGTATACAGCTTTAGTTGTGCTCCTATTTTTAAAATCTAACATGGTTTTTTTTAACCCCGGATTTTAATACATATTCATAACACCAATACTCGTATTCAACATTTACTTTCATTTTTATATATTTTGGGTAATTATTACAATGCTAACTTGATCTAGATAATAGTGTTCACGGCTTGTCGGGTGTTTAGCAAGAGTAAGCATCCATATTAGCCCGTGAACTTTATCACGGCGTAATCCAGTGAAAGTCGGTATGTAAAGAATAATGTAATGATTAGTATGAACAAGTTAGAAGGTTTTCTCGTCTCACTTTACAAACATACACCCCTTTCCTTCCCATACGACCGTGCAATTTGTAAACGTTCAATGACGCAAACTTTGTAAAAACTCAACGTGAACTATACACAAAGTGATATGCTGATGAATAAAAGGTATATCACATTTCCTATGATCAAAAAAAAGAGTGTGAACAGTGGTGACACAAATACAGAGATAACAGTCACGCCGTACACTATGTGGGAAGCGACGGAACGATTTTGTGAATGTGTTTCAGATAATTAATGTCCGAACTCTAGATGAACTTCTACTTAACGGTTCCTTAATTCATAGATGATATCCAGCTTGACCTTTGTGGTTCCCAACAACTGATGATACATCATTATGGTAATTTGGGGATTTTTATGTAGATAGTTATATATAATCAACTTATAGTATAAAATGTGACAAGATTCAGCTTTCACCTCATCACTTCTGTTAACATCAACAGGTACGTTTTACAATGAAGTTGAGGATACTGTTGGGGCTTGTCACAGTGACGTGTGTAGTCGTTCTACAGTCCACCCCGAGTTACTGCGTAAGTTGTTAATACTTTATCATTGTTTTTTGTTTATCATCAAACAGATTTTGCGTTCCTCGTTATACTATCACGGCGGGTGCGATCGGTCAGCAGGGGATATTTACTCCTCTAAGGCATTCGATCACACCTCTGGAGTGCTCAGGGATCCGTGTTTTTCTTTTTCATAATTTTGTATTCTGTTTTAAGATTGGTGTGTTTGTTCACTGTTCGCATTATCAATTGTTCTTGCGTGGAGATCGGGGTTAGAATAAGTCCTCAGTATCCCTTGATTGTCGTAAGAGACGACTTAAAGAGGGGATCTTTTGGACGAGATTGCAGAAACACGTCAAAGCAGGTGTGACACATTAAAGAACCTTCAAGTTCATATGCCGTAGACGTCGAGCAGGGGTCTATATTTTGCAGCTCTTCATTGACAATGACAACGTCTTCATATGAGTGAAGTTGTGCTTTAAGCAATACAAGCAATTTTTGAACTACCCAATTCTGCATCAATTAACACCCATCGCTATGACAAAATATCTGAAGAAAATGTCACTAGAATAAACAGGGGAATACTGTTTGGGAGCATACCTGTAATGAGAGTTTCGTATAAATTGTTTGTGCAATATACACGGAGATGGGAACGGTCATTGTCGAACGTATTCGAGTTCTAGAGACCGAGGTCATATAGTAGGACGGAGACAGACCTTAGTAACAACTTTTGTTTTAAAATATTATTTTTATCGTGTCTTTAATTATTCTATGTTTAAGAAAGCAATTCAATAACATAAATGTGGCACTAAATGAAATGTTCATAGTGAATTTACTATAAAATTGCCACGTTAAATTATTTACAAATAGGAAACGTTGAAAGTGCTTCTTTTTCGCATTCTTTCGAACTGGTGACCTTCGAGTTAAATACACATGATACATGACGATCAGGGATTACCTACAGAGTGATAGTAATTCATGAATCAGTTTTTCCTGCTGATTTGAAGAATTTAGTGCGTCTGATTCAATCTCATTCTATGAAATTATGCATACTAAATTACAAAAATGTTAATCATATGAATTTGGGGGTTTTGTTGTTTTTTCACATCGTCAATTTATTTCTCTTTTTTATTTTTACATAATTTACAGATAATCGAGACACTACGACCATCAGCAAGGGGTAATATACAGCCTCTGTTTCTGAATGTGTCGTACCACGAGGAGACGAGAGTCACCACGTACAACGGACGCTTTGCTGGTCCTTCCGATTTAGTGGCAGTTTCCGTGGGAACGTTACAAAAAGGTAAGTATTTCAACGAAATATGTCATCTCATTTCAATTCATTATTTGTCTTGTTTCCACATGATGGCGTTCCTTTTGGCGGCGACAGATTGGGTACCTACGCAATAAGTCACCCTACTGACTTAAAAACAATGTTATGTGACTGACGTCACAGCATCTGATAGTTTCCAATATGTTTGTTTGCTGAACAAATGTCCAATACAACACAGGAACGGGATCTCACTAGAGATAATATATATCAAAACCGCGACGGAATCGGATACGAAATAATAGTACATATGTAAAAATTATACGGTGCCAGTTTTGATGCACCAAGTGGGCATTTCGATCAATATGTCGTATTATAGTCTAATTTCCTTTCGTTCAGATCTTCCCATGTGCAACATTCGCCAATATCGTTAAGAATGGTGGATTGAAACTAATTGTCGAGCACTTATTATTTACTACAAATGATTTAAAAAGGAGTATTTTTTTATATGGAATTCCTCTAAAGCGTCTCTTAAAATACATATGCTGTTCTCGCATGCTGGTGAATAAAAAAAAGAATAGAAATTCTAAAAAAAATAAAATAAAACATATCTAATAATGTCTGGATTTTAAAAAAAATGTTATAAAAAAAAAACACAAAAAACTTGAACATATACAAAATCAATATTTGTATGAAAAACAAATTACAATACAGTCTATAATAGATCTGGGAGAATGTTAGTTTCTAAACTCCTTTTAAACAAAGTAAAACGGGTTTCGTATGTTTTTCGTTCGGAAAAAGTGTTTTACAAGCAGCGTCGGACACATTAAACCGTCTATATCCAAATGTCGTGGTCGGTACGCGTGGCTTGACCAAACACATTGAGTTGTCAGAACGTAGTGATCGTGAAAGTATAAATACTTTGATGAGTAGATAAAGCGATGTTGTTGTTTGTTTGTTTGTTTTTTGTATAAAGAGTATCAGCTTGTACCGGGTTCATTGTTTGATAGAAAGTTAGTGTAAAGTAGCATATGACCATGTTCTTGTTCATATAATTATTGTAGCTGCCTATTTTAGATTCTCTGAGACCGCGATAGAGAACTTGTACTGACACAACACAATACGGCGATTCTGTAAACTAGCCGTGGTGGAACAACATACAATGATTTTACTCGCATCAATGGCATTATTCACTATCAATTGTTGATTTAAAAAATTCCCAATACCTGATGTAAGCATTAACTTATGATAACAGTGATTGTATCCTACACCCACTCTGTACTTGACCAAACATATAATCACTCTTCGTTATCTTCAACTGTCATTGACCAAATAACATCAACGGATTAGTTGATCGTTCATTGTTCGTCGTCCCTCTGACAATTTTCTATCATGTTGAGACGTCACCAGATCTGAGGTTAAGTACTACCCAGATCAGGGTCTTAGCAGTGACGGTTCGTTAACATCGAACACCTGTTACGACACGCAACCTACGGATTTAAGGTCACATTTGAATTACCCGCGATTCTCACCTCGGTAGGTTTTACTGATCGGCAGAGGATGATTACTCCCCTTCCGCACCTGATCATAACTCTGGTATATCCAGTGGTCCGTGTTTTTCTAACTTTTTATTTTGAATTCCTTATAGTAGTTATGATATTAGTCACTGTTCGCTATCTTCACCTTTGTAAATTCCGAACATCTGGTGAAGAAGCAAATACTGGCAATGTTTATGATTTAGGGTTAACACGGCCATGTCCCGAGAGGGACTGGAACTCGGGATTTCCTGGTTATGATGTAAAACTATTTGAGATGCTTAGATTACGCTGAGTTATTATGTTTCTTTTGTATTTTAATCACACAATCTTTGTTACAGTTTCTGATGGGGCAAATTCTTCAGAATTCGAGATATTTGCACAGTTCACATACGATCACAATTATCGTCGTTTTATTCTGCGATCAGAATCCGCATCAGAAACATTAAAGATGATATTAAACAATAGTCCAGCAAATAATGTGCAGACTGTATTCGGCGGGACAAGGTGCTTGCTTGAGGTGAATAGGTCACGGATAAAAGATATAGAAACATATTCCTCTACTGTTGCAGACTGTGGACGCGATGCTGATTATGATATTTCCCATTACTTCGGAGGCGAGATCGACAAAGACGACAATGCTAAAGTCTCATTAGCTTATGTCCCGGAATCCCAAATAGGGGTTCTTGGGAAATATTTGAACATTACGGAGAATTACACACAACGTGGCGAGTCAAACATTACTTTAAACAAAATCACAATGATGGAGGACAATATTCAACTCAATGCTCTCTATTTTGATGTTTTTGCTTTGGGGTTAAAACCACTGGGTCGTCGAGGTGTATCTGAAGCTATCCTGTGGCGATTTCACATCATTTAAAATATGTGAAATGCATTCTGAGTATCATGCAGATATTAAAATAAAGAATTACATGCAAATTGGTGTTTAAATTAAATTTTAATCCACATGTTTGCATAATAAAGTGAAGTTTGAATTGAATTTCGAACTTCTATAATATTTAGTGGTGTCAAAGCTGCTTCAAAATTAGAAAGGAGAAGGTACACTAAGTGTCAATTTTGGCCTATCTTCAGAAGTTGGTATTTTTATGCCTTAATACTATATAGGGGTGTACTTTCTATATATAGTAAGTATATCCACGTGTTACGTATATTTTTTTGTGATATGAAGGAGCAAAGTTAGGATGTTTTGCGAGTGCAACATTTAACGTTGCATCTTTGATCTGTATGGTGACGTTTTCTCAATTCTTATTCAGAAAAAAAAATAGTTCAATACACCTTGTTAATTAAAATGTTTTGGATAATTTTTAAAAAAGTATTGACACACACACAAATTTCTTTTCAATAACATTATAGAAATATCATAATCAAACACTATTTACAGTTAACATGTATTTGAATTGTGATATATGTAGTAGCAAAGTTGGCATGTTTTGCGAATGTAAGATTTAACGCTGTGTCTTATATCTGTGTCTGATGACGTTTTCTCAATTCGTATACAGAAAAAAAATAGTCTAATACGCATTGTTAATTAAAATGTGTGTATTTTTTTTTCAACCTCATGATTCCTATACCATGCGCCCCCAATTGAATTATAATCTTTGTTTACCAAAACATCGAACAATTTTGTTTCGAAAACGTTCGTCAATATTCAGGCGTACGTGTATCTAATAAGGGATCATTAGGTATTACATTATTACCGTCTCTTACTCGATTTAGAAGAAAAATGGAATCAAATATAATTAGCTGTCGTTATTTTTTAAATACATGTTCTAAATACATGTGTATGTATTTGAAAATATATGGATGCATTTTCGTTACCCCCCCCCCCCATGTTTTATTCCCTCGTGCATTACATGTACCAATTCTATACCAGGAATATGAACTCTATACTTGTATTAAACACCACTTTGTAATACATTGTATATAATCACGGAATCTATCTTTATACGCTTATCTTTGGTTGCACGTATCGCTATGAGTATAACGTTTGTATTTCAGATGACCCTGGGGAAGAATAATGCCTTGTATTAAAAGGGTTAGCTTCTCTTCCTAAAGCATTATTATTATTATTACTAATAAATGTTCTCATTGTTCAAGATTTCATCACCGAAGTGTAAATAGAAAAGATGCTTACAGGTTTTTATGGTCTCTGTAGTAAAACATATAAATGTAAATCATTTAGGTATTTTAACTTTTAGGCCTAAAACGTTTCTTTTTAAATCGCAAATGGCTACAGTGTATATAAGCTATGTATAGCTTTTTTGGAAAAGAAATTTTAAAAACAATGTAAAAGATATTCATCTCCAAAAAACAAAACACACAATATAGTACATTCTGGTAAATCCGACAAAACTCATGTCCGTTTTAATGATTTGTTCCTAAAATGAAAGAAAGTAATAGAAATATTTTGACAAACATATTTTGAAACAGAAGATTTTGGAGACTAAAATATGGTTTTGTTAGTGTTGAAAACTGATAACGCTGAAACTTGCAATGCTCATGGAAATAAAAGGCAAGCTTAAAGTCGGGGAAGTCTGGACAAGCATCGGGTAAATCCGGACACCAGTGGTATGTCATGTAAAAATATTCTCCCCAGTGGCGTATTTAACGGGGGGGGGGGGGGGGGCAAATTTTCAAATTTAAAGTAAATCGTGGTTTCTTGTTTAGAAAAATGTACTAAACAATAGAAGAAACTATACTTTCTTCCACTCCCGGACAAATAAATGACAAATTATTTTGATTTTTTGAATTACTTTATTAAGATAACTTAATTTTTTCCAAAAGCCCTTAATATTTGCGTCATTTTTATTAATTCCACCTTGTTAAAAATGGTAGAAAATAGTGACCAAATAGGAGACATGTTTCAAGCCCCATGAATTCCAGGAGTTTCCTCAAGGCGGCCCTCAAACCACCGTGTCTCATAAAGTGACGTCCCTCGTAACCGCAATGTCTGGATCCGCGCATTCTCCCTTAACTTAAAAACTTTAATATGAAGGTTTCGGATGGTTAAAAATATTTATCGTGTTAATTACTAGTACATGTATTTATGAATTATTATTTCTCATTTCTCATGCGATGGGTTAACCGGACCTAGCATCTTCTTGTATAACATCAGTTATGCAATTATCATTGAAATTGGACTAAAATTTACTAAGTTCTTATCATTATAGTAATTCTTCCTGCAGTTGAGTAATTCCTCTATCCCTTCTACTTCAATTGACTTTTATATTAATATAGAACTAAGACGAAATTGATATCTGTCCGTGTTTTGACAGTTTCTATTTTAATGATATATGTCATCATGAATATAGTGTGTACAGAATTTTTTTTTTTTTTTTAAAATACATTTCAGCTGACTTTTTAGCACTTTCAGCCGGAAATGTAAATAGATTTGTGGGGTCATTTTTTTTAAAACAATTTTACAGCAATTTAGTTACAATCTTGCGATTCTTAATGATAGTTTATATTACTTATGGTACAATAACACCCCTTGTTAGTAAAACTTCATAATATAAGATACAATTGATTTGAATACAAAATAACGATTGCATTTATACATGTATGCAAGGTGAAGATAACGAACAGTGATCAATGTCATAACTCCTATAAGCAATACAAAATAGATAGTTGGGTAATCACGGACTCCTGGGCACACCAGAGGTGGGATCAGGTGGGAACAGGTGCTTAGGAGGAGTAAGAATCCCCTTTTGACCGGCCACTCCCGCCGTGAGCCCTATATCCTGATCAGGTAAACGTAGTTCTTCGTAGTCAAAATCAATAAGCCAAGAATGCCTTACAATCGGTATGAAACACGTCAGACAGCATTTGACCCAATGATAGGTTGCATTGACGAACTAGATCGTTATAACGACCATAGAATCTGCGAAACACGGACTTCAATCGAGATTGTTGAAACCCCTGCACTATCAACTTGTTTGTCAGTAGCTTGCCTCCATTTAAAAACTGACTATACGCAGTACAAGCTTTGCATATCGAATCAGTTGATATATATAAACACCATATGCAGGTGATAGTGGAATATTGCTACACAAATATGGGAAGTTGACGATGGATAAGCTGAAATCATCCCATTTGTCATACAGTTGAGGTATCAGTTTGCTATTAATGTATATTCTCAATAAAATATCTAAGTATGAAACAGAAGTGGAAGACTCTGTGGTGTCTTTTATTTCGAGATCACATAGATATATCTAATCGACATATGAATGAAAATCATCCTTGTTAATAGATAAAACGTCGATATATCTAAATGTCGAACTGAAGGCCACACCAATATAGTTTTTCTTCTCACGTATAAGTTTTTGAATAAACTCTGCTTCATATGAATATAAAAACAGTTCAGCTAACAAAGGAGCACAATTCGTGCCCATGGGTATTCCTGCCTGTTGGAAGGCCTGATCACCAAAGACCACGAACATATTGTCAATGAGGAACTCTAGCATTTTATGTCCGAATTATTGTGCTTGGAGTCAGATTGGTGTTTAACAAAGCAGTTTTTGGATGACTGATCACTAGGTATGAATATTTCCGTTTTGCATTGAACTATTGATTTTCAATGAAAAAGCGAATATAACGAATAGGGGTCAATCTCATAACTTATCTACAGAATGCCAAATCTGAAGTGGACAAACACGGGCCCCTGGATATACCAGAGGTGGTATTAGTTGCTCATGGAGAGTATACATCCCTTATTAACCGGTCACACCCGTTATGAGCCCTATATTTTGATTGCATAATCGGAGTAATCCCTTGAATCATTCCATTACATATACAGGTTACTGGGTTATTTTTCTGTCTACGGTATATTCTCTCGCTGTCATAATTTCAGTTTCCAATTATCATCTCTCTCATCTGTATATATATGTAGAAGTTTGTCTGCCATGGGCATATGTAGATTGTACGATGCGTCTAGATTATAATTCGAATAGGTTAAAATTCACGTAAGCGCTTTCTATGTGAAAAAGTGATAGATGTTCCATTGGATTCCTTAAAATAATGAACGTTTGTATATCAACAACAGAACAATATTAATATTTAAATATGTAGTAAATGAATCATCAGTACAATAATTCAAGAAGAAACAGAAATAAAGTAAAATTATTTTTTTTTAAAACAGTCGATTTGTCCCATTTACTTCATTATAAAATCATTATACTCTTTATATGTTTCATACGTTTGTTTTTTTTTTTTCTTTTTTTTTTTTTTTTTTACTTTTGCATAAATCCAATTGCTTTATGAATTAGCGTTGAATGTACTCAATCTGAACAGATATCCCCAAACTAATTACCATAATCAACTTCAGAATACCAAGGCAATAACTGAACATGTGTGTACATTTTTCAAAAATATAATGTAGAAACTAAAAAAAAAAATTGTCATTCTTGTTTATGTATCAAAAACCATTCATACAATAATAGCCTATTCGATTTCGGAGGACTTAAAGATAAAATAAAAAATGTGAATAGCAATCAACCTCAAAAATCCTATAAATAAATCAAAATCGAAACCTGGATAAACACAAAACCATGGAAAAACCAGAAAAGGGATCAGATCAGATGTCCAGAAGTAATGAGCCCTCCATCATTTACAATATAAGATCTGCAATATGAGAATGATACTTGGACCATTAAAACACAGAGAGAAGATTGATTATCCAAATCGTGTACAAAACCTCCGAATTATCCTAACGCAGATAAACACGGAATGTGAAAGACTTCAGACTCATATTGTCATTACTTAGAGCCAACTCATCAAAATTCCCGGAAGTCCACGTGGCGCCTTGTAGTTCACCAGCTATTGAAACAACCTCCCCATCCTCCTGTCTGAAATATTTCCGTTCATTATTTGTTATATCCCACTTCCGGTGGCCTTTCACGCCGATTTCGGACCTAAAGGTGTAATTACCATAGCATGACTTCGTAAAAGCTTTAAACGATACCAATGTGTTGGATTCCTTTTTGAGCTTGCAATTATTGAACGGAAAAACAGTTTGTAAAGTTTCTTCGGTAGAGTCACTCCACAGTATGACGATGGATTCCGAGCCCGATGTTAACCTGTCTGGCGTCCGTTGACAGGAAGTAAGGGAGTCGATATTGAGTTCGTATTATGGAGTTTGAGTATTTTTTTTTCTGCAACTATATCAAATTATCTTAAATGAAATAACCATTTATGACACATTTTACGCTAGATACAAAACAAGTTACAATGTATATATAAAGATGGTACTCAATAACGAGTACATTTGTTCGATATATTGATACTTACGCATCATCCATTTTGAGTATTTATTTACTTTGGTAGTGTTTCTGGGAGCTTCAATGGTGGCGTTAAATGTGAAACAGTCTCCGATCGGAGATTTAGTCGCCGACCTTAACTGGAAAATGCTTCCACTAAGTTGGCGCACTACTTCCCATCCGAACTATTTAAAAAAAAACACCAAAGCTTGTTAATTTTCGTGTCTGATATAATCCCATAGACATGTTTATAGGAAAATCCGACAGAAGAGAAAAAGACACATGAACCGACCAATTTATAAAAGATCACTAAAATTGTAATAACCAGGTAGATGACGTTTTGTCATTTTAAAGTAACTAAAGAAAGTTGAAAATATCGTACGATCTCTTTATTCCTATAAAGAATGCCAAATTAGAAACAGGACAAATAAGGACCCCTGGATAAACTCAAGGATGATATTGGGAGTGCTTAATCCTCCTAGGCACCTGATCCCATTGCTGGTGTGTCTGAGGGTCCGTGTTTGCCCAACTATCTACTTTGTATTGCTTATAGGAGTTATGAAATTAATCACTGTTCGTTAGCTTCGTCTTTCATCAGGTGTCTAGGAGGTGTAATCATTCCCCATCGACCGGAGACATCCAACGTGAATCTTTTAGCTTGATCTATATACAGTACACGACACGAGTTTTATACACCCCACCGTGGAAAGACCATGGTGGAAAATCCACGGAGATACACCGTGTCCCCCGTGTTCCACGGTGTGTGTTATTTGCGAATACACACAGCTGCTAAGACCTTTGTTCTGGCCACGGGCGCCTTGCGGAAGATGTGAAAATGTGCCGCAGGCCAAATAATCAAGATAAGGGTGAAATTTTAAGAAAAGAAAAAAATGTAAATATTTTTCCCCCTGATACTTATATTGTTTTTCAGCATTTTGAGCCTATTCCAACGATACCAAACACTATATATTATGTTTTTAAGAAAACCTGGTTTTGAATTCTTTTTTTCTTTTAGTCTTCTTTCTTCTTTCTTCATTAAAAGTTTCTTAAATTCTATGTTTAAACAATGTGTACTTGCAAGCAATTCCTGTTTTGAATGCGAATTAGTATATTCAGTAAATGAAAAACATACATGTACAACATGTGATAGGGATATTTAATAATTACCGATGTGCTCTCTCTCTCTCTCTCTCTCTCTCTCTCTCTCTCTCTCTCTCTCTCTCTCTCTAACAAATGCGCGGTTTAACATAATTACTTCCATCACACTGTGTTAATATGCATCTTGACAAATGTAACTTGATCCAATATAGAAATTATAGCATTGTCGATGATTAACAAATTGGAATTAATTTATTACGTAATTAATAGAAGCAAAAATACAAAACATCGGATGATTTATTTTTAAAATCCCGAGTTAATTACATTTGACCGAGACTCATGTTCGATGTACTTTGAGGTTTTCATAAAAAAAAACGTTCATCGGGAGGGTCTGGATAATGCAGTGATTTTTGTATAATAAGTATATACCATGCAAATTCCTAGGGTCTTTGTCACAGTATTTACTAAATTACGGTTAGCTAGTTTGTGTTTTGACTTCTCATGAAAAGTGTGAAATATATTGGGTCGGCGCGATATCAGATCTAGTCTAAGATCACGGGTATCTTGCGCCGACCCAATATATTTCACACTTTCCGCAAGAAGTTAGCACTTCTGCTGAAGCACTTCTGTTGATTTCAAATACACGGATTAGCTGACCCCCATTGTTCTACTGAGGCGAAAACCCCTTCGAATTTGCATGTTATACACAGGTCATTGTTATAGTCATACATCATAGTACCGCTAACCCGACAAACATTTTTCTTTTATTTTGAATAAGTTAATATTGAATGACGAAGTATGACCAAACTGCAGATTGAACTTTATAGAGCCCCGTGCTAACATTACTTATATTTACTTATATTTTTCAATGTATCAGAAGGGATATGTTGCCGGTTAAGTTGTGTTAATTTCTTGACAAGCAATAAAATAACAAAAATGGTGCTTAAATTATCCGATTACGAAAACCTTAAATTGGGAGCATGTGTGTGTGTGTGGGTGAGGTGGGGGGTGGGGGGGTAGTAGTCTGAAACTGTCTCAATTTCCCCTTCCGACTTCAATTTCTTAAATCGTGCAGTGGGTAGGTCGCTACAACCTAGGAGGCTAAATCCTTAACTTTCAAGTTTTCAAAGTACACCCTCTCCGATTCTACGTGCTTGTAATCAATATTTAAGGATGTAAATCCTCGGTGTTAAACGCAACTAGTTCATGAAAAAAAAACTAATATCAATATAAACAGAAATGACTTAACGATTATTGGATTTCATTCATATATGCTATCGATTATTAAAATCTTTAATTTAATCTTTAGATGCATTAGGTAAAGCAAGCAATAGAGAGAGAGAGAGAGAGAGAGAGAGAGAGAGAGAGCATTGGTAAGCATTGATTATGATATTCATGAATGTATGCAGATACGGGAAGTTTAATACGTTTAGTATAAATCTTGAAAGTACAATTTCTTTCTGATTAATTATCCATCCTCTTTCATTCTGATATTTTTTTTTATTTCCCATTTTGTTTTCTTTACATGTTTAAATTTTTCGGCTGGTCCGGGTTAGGACTAATGAATGAGCCCCAGCCCCCCCCCCCCCCCCCCCCTCCTTCTAAAACGATGTTACGTGCTTAGCTGTATAATCTCCCTTTCGGTCAAAAATAAAATAAATACATGCTATATATACTGCAACATCATTGGATTTACTGGATAATTCTTCGATTTCACCTTCATAATACATGTTAATGTAAGTGGACTATCTAGGAATTTTTTCCATCTTCGCTAGCCGAGATTATTCGTCCACGAAGGTACAGTTGACTCAAAACCCATTGCTAGCGGAGATTAGATGAATTTTACCCCCTTATTTTGTTATAACTGACCAAAACCTAGTACGGTTATTTTACAACTTTCATTCAGAAGTTATTGAGTTACTGGATAAACGAGAAAATGTCTGCATTTTTATTTCAATCGTTGTCAACTCTATACTTTGTGATATTTCAAGGCTACATGTACTTAATTCAATTTATTGGATCTCATCACCATTATGCAATGGTATACAAAAATATAAAGACAAAATGCTGTTATATATACACTTAGTAAATAATACATGCGTGTAATAAAGTATTTATCAAGTTAAAAAAAAACTATTTAAAAAACCGTGTTATTATTAATGTGGAGTATGGGCATTCTAGGTAGGGGAGCACATTTTATTTCATTATTTTCTTAATGAAAGTACGAAGTTTTCTAAAGGTTTGTTTAAAAGTAAAGATACTTTTAATTTTTATTTGTTTAGGTGATGAAAATTTGATCCTTTGCTCACATTGCTTCACAGTTGAGTACATAATGAAATTCATATCCAATATAAGCTGACCTTAATCACATACATGTATTCCTAATTACAATGAAAACTTTACGTAAAAATAAACCATTGCTTATGATGCACATTTCTTTGAACTTCTATTTATCAAATTGAAATTACTGGCATGGGATTGTCGTTGTTCATGACCCTTCTTTTATTTGGTGAAATTGTGTTGCATGTGCCGTGAAACAATGTACCGACGAGTGGTAGGAATAACACAGGTGTTTATATACAGGATGTCCAGAATTTGGGCGTTTCATAAAAAGATGTGAACGTCTGCAGGAAAGTCTACATACGTATATGTACCGAAAACACCAACGTATCATTAAACAACAATTACAAGAATTGAATGATTTATAGCTAATTTCTAAATAAGTAATGGGGTGGGGGTATGCATGCTGGCCAAGCGAAAAGGTTTTTTGGGTGAATCACTTCGGAAAATATTTCTTTGTTTTATCACACGGAGGTACACGGTGGCATCGACAGAGGTACAGGTGACATCCATGGAGATGCACGGTGGCATTCACGGAGATCCTCCGTGGACTTCAATGTCTAGCTCGCGCGGAAAAATAGGACTTCAAAGGTGCCGACAATTTTAAAGGTCCACCGTGTTTGGGGCAAATTTGTTCCACCGCGTTGCGTGGAACACGCATAAAACTCGTGTCGTGTACTGTAAGAAAGCATCAACTTTCAATAACTAGCACTTTTAACAACTAAATTTTGTCCGTATACTGCAGTCTTTCAAACGCGTATCGAATGAGTTGATCAGTTGAGATACAGAAACATCATATTCAGGTGATAATGGAATATTGCTATATTAATATGAGAAGCTGATAATCTGGTGAAATGTGTCCATTTGTAACAAAGGTGCGTTTTAGAGTGACATTGACGTCTATGTTCAATATTTAATAAAACATTTAAACATGAAACATTCTAATGAACAATACTTTTAATTGAAGTTCTGATGAACCAAGTGTTTTGTACCAGTAGTCTAGTTCCACAGACTGCATACATTTAACCAATATAATTCTAAACACTAATCTGATGAATGACATATCCAATAGCAATAATCTGATGAATATCACACCTCTTTACAATGATCTGATGAATGACATATCCGATAGCAATAATCGGAAGAATATGACACCCCTTAACATTGATATGATGCATGACACATCCAATAGCAGTCATCTGATGAATATCACACCCCTTAACAATGATCTGATGAATGACATACTCGTATCAATGGTATGATAAATGCCAATTATCTGATGCATGACATACACCTAAATAATAATCTGATGAATGACATATTCCTAAATAATAATCTGATAAATGCAAGGTGACACACCCCTTAACACCGATCCCTTTAATAAAACAATCCTTAACAATAAGATGATGAATGACCTATTCCCTAATAATAATCTGATAAATGACATACTCCTTAACAATGATCTAATAAATAGCACACTCCTTAACAATGATCTAATGAATAGCATACTCCTTAACAATGATCTAATGAATATCATATTCCTTAACAATGATCTAATGAATAGCATGCTCCTTAACAATGATCTAATGAATAGCATACTCCTTAACAATGATCTAATGAATAGCATATTCCTTAACAATGATCTAATGAATAGCATACTCCTTCACAATGATCTAATGAATAGCATACTCCTTAACAATGATCTAATGAATAGCATACTCCTTAACAATGATCCAATGAATAGCATACTCCTTAACAATGATCTAATGAATAGCATATTCCTTAACAATGATGTAATAAATAGCATATTCCTTAACAATGATCTAATGAATAGCATACTCCTTCACAATGATCTAATGAATAGCATATTCCTTAACAATGATCTAATGAATAGCATACTCCTTAACAATGATCTAATGAATAGCATATTCCTTAACAATGATCTAATAAATAGCACACTCCTTAACAATGATCTAATAAATAGCATACTCCTTCAAAATAATCTGTTTAATAACATACTCCATAACAATAATCTGATAAATGGCATACTCCTTACCAATACTCTGATGAATAAGGTACACATTAACAATAATCTGATAAATGGCATACTCCTTACCAATACTCTGATGAATAAGGTACACATTAACAATAATCTGATAAATGGCATACTCCTTACCAATACTCTGATGAATAAGGTACACATTAACAATAATCTGATAAATGGCATACTCCTTACCAATACTCTGATGAATAAGGTACACATTAACAATAATCTGATAAATGGCATACTCCTTACCAATACTCTGATGAATAAGGTACACATTAACAATAATCTGATAAATGGCATACTCCTTACCAATACTCTGATGAATAAGGTACACATTAACAATAATCTGATAAGTGGCATACTCCTTACCAATACTCTGATGAATAAGGTACACATTAACAATAATCTGATAAATGGCATACTCCTTACCAATACTCTGATGAATAAGGTACACATTAACAATAATCTGATAAATGGCATACTCCTTACCAATACTCTGATGAATAAGGTACACATTAACAATAATCAGATAAATGGCATACTCCTTACCAATACCCTGATGAATAAGGTACACATTAACAATAATCAGATAAATGGCATACTCCTTACCAATACTCTGATGAATAAGGTACACATTAACAATAATCTGATCAATGGCATACTCCTTACCAATACTCTGATGAATAAGGTACACATTAACAATAATCAGATAAATGGCATACTCCTTACCAATACCCTGATGAATAAGGTACACATTAACAATAATCTGATAAATGACATACTCCTTCAATTCACAGTCACCAAGTAACAAACAATGAATAAATAGAAAACAAATTAACACATGTCCCCTCCCCGTCACACTTGTTAGAATACAAATTGAATCATTACGTTGAAGGGGCATAAACACGATTTGGGCTGAATATTCCTTTAAATTTTAATTTTCTATTTCTAATGACAAAAATGCTTAACTCCTCCAATGATCAGCAAAAATATCAAGGTCAGATGTCAATATACATGTGAGATACCAAGCAAACAGTTATCTTTGTTATGTAAACAAGGTTCATGCCATGTTTTTTGTTCACACATGTTAAATATACTACCAAAAGTTTCGTATAAAGCAGATTTTTTTTCAATCTACAAGCTACTGCTGAACACAATTAAATAGCTTATAGTGTTTGGAAGATCTCATTTTGTTTTAAACATGCAATTTTCTATAAAACAATTTATATGCAAAAACATTGTTTACTAAACAAAGAATTGTGAGTCCTGTATCTCAGTTGTAATTCAACAACTGATACCCAAATTTGGTTGACCATAGCAAATACTTTCACTAAGCATTGCAAACAATAAAAATGAAAAAAAAAAAAATTGAAAATATTCTACTCAGGTCGTGACCATGCCGCTTTAACACTGACCGGCGATAAAAACGCTACATATACTTCATACAAAATGGTTAACAGCAACTTTAACTATTATTTTCATTTGTCTTCAATTGATAAAGGGCGATATTATCTTAAACCCACCCTTACCTCCGTTGATCCCAGATAAATCTTAACACTCGCCATCACTACAAAAGCAAGGAGACTACCAGGCCGTTCCATCATATTGTCACTGTTAGAGCTGAAGCAGCAGGGAGTCTGTAGTCACAGCTGTTTTACATATGTGTGGATTGTTAAATATTCCAGAGGCAATATCGCTGTCATTATATCTGAATTGCGAAATCAGTAATCGCTACATTTCTCATATCTAATGGATCATTTGTGGAATGTTGAAATATGGTGCAATATTGCCATAGGCTTATTTTCACTTTCACTTGCTGTTAGATTCTGTTATTCCTGTGGAGATTGTAAAGGTCAAGCGAACTTGCATTCATCAGCTAAACGTTTCACGTTTATAAGGACATACCGGTTCTTGACATTACTTTTATCCATCGAGATGTCGAGATATAGCAACAATGCGGGTGTGACCTGTATAGAGGGGATGCTTACACTTCCTAGGCACCTGATTCCACCTCTGGTATGTCCAGGGATCCGTGTTCGTCCCACTCTTGCTTTCTTTATGGGATTTGTGAGATTAATCACTGGTTATATCTTACTTTTTATTTGTCTAAAATGCATAATTTGAGAACTATAATAATCCCGTATCAATTATACTTATTTTGGTCAAAGTTATGGTGTTTGGTCAGTAACATTATAACGCTACCTCCAACGTTTGAAATAAGCAAGATAAAGATAAAATACTCAATTAAATATCAGTGCCGTGTTAGCATTTGTGAAATACTGACTTAAAACAAGACTGTTGAAACCCTCGTAACAAGTAACAAGTCTTACCAAATTTTAATGAAGACTATACCTAATGTTTTATATCTATTGCAGAAAAAAATGTTTCTAAAATATGACATCATAACATTTTCCATGGTATATATTGAAGAAATGTCTTTCAGTGTTTGAAACATGAGATGATTCCTTTTGGGGAATCTTTCAATCATATGAAGACGTCAAAACACAATTTTTCACAATACTTCAGTACAATCTTTTGTTGGGTCAAATTCTGCCAAGCATGTTTCATACCGATTGTTAGGCTGTTCTTGGCACCCTCCGTTTACTTGATCAAAATATAGGACTCACCGTGGATGTGATTACGGATGACTTCGTTTATCTGATCGGGATATGAGGTCCACCGTAGGTGTGACCTGTAGACAGGGGATGCTTGCTCCTCCTCCCACCTGATTCAACCTCTTTTACATCCTGATGTCCAACTCTCTATCTTGTATTCCTTATATCAGGCATCACTTCGATCACTGGTCTATATTTTCACCTTTCATAAGTAATTGAATCTGCCACATGACCGTGTATTATATAAGATATACTTTCTCCTTCTGATGAATATATATTCAAGTGAGAAGATTACAAGGGGAATGCTGCACCTGTACTTTTTAGCGGGAATCAAATTAAAGCGGCTGTGGAAGGAGAGCACAGATTCATACACATATGTGCTAAAATATGAAAAGTTCCATTAATCCATTCCCATGTATAGAAGCAGTGCTAAATCCTATTTGTGGCTCAATTGATTCAACACCTCACATTTAGCTTCGTCATCCATTGCGAAAAGTTGATTGATTGATTGCTTTTTTACGTTCCATCGAAAATTTACAATCTATAATGAGACTTTACCAGTTGTAAGTGATGTACCACAAATTTATACCTCTGCTTAACACTCAAGGCCGTAGCAGTGGGGGGTCTTTATCGGGAAAACACCTGTTGCGTCACAGAATCTCCGTTTGCAAAGTAACATTCGAAACACCCATCACAGACGTAATTCCCACTTCTATATACGTATCGTTTGGCGAAGGATCAAACACTACCTATTTTAACGTGTTGGGTTTGATGCGATCATGGCACGAACGGGGCTCGAACTCACGATCCCCCGTTACGAAGCGAATGCTCCACCACTGCACTGCCACGAAAGGGTAATGGCAAGAAAGTAAAAACTATATCAATTTGAGAACAAATGGTAAAGAAAAAGGTTGAAGACACACATTACTAAATACATTTAGCTGAGCTCTTTTTAAAATCTAAGTCTACCCTGTAATAATCGTTAAGTTCAATAATACACATTTAGTTTTACCCTTTTGTTGTGGACTCTCCCTCTCATCAATCAAATATGAATGGGCTCATGGTGAATGTGGCCGGTCATCAGGGAACGGTTACTCCTCCAAGACATCTTATCCTACCTCTGATATATCCAGAGGTTCGTGGTTGGCCTACTTTTAATGTTGTATTTTGTACGGGCTTTATGAGACAAATCGCTGTTTGTTATTTTCATGTTCTTTTAGAATAATACATGTATCACTTGAGACCGATTATTACCTTAACAATAGAAAATACATAAGTATGATATACAACCCACCCGCCTATTATGTGACAGAAAAAGCTATCATCGGAATTTCAGATCTTGAACAGGCCTTTCTCTCATAGAATGGACTGTTTCGTAGTTTAAAATATACAAGGACATTTGAAGACGAACTTTAAAGCTTTATAGCTCAATTTTCAGTTGAGTTATCATAGAAGTTTGTATTTTCATAGAATTTACAATTTACAATGCAATCCATTCGTTGTTTTTTTTTTTTTCATTTTCTGTCTCTGTATATCTGTCTGGCTGTCTCTATATGTTTCTCCCTCCCTCTATCTCTCCCTCACTATATCTTTATCTGCCTATTTCTATATCACTATCTCTTTTTTCTCTGTCTCTCTCTCTCTCTCTCTCTCTCTCTCTCTCTCTCTCTCCATATGTCTTTATGGTGAATAATTAAAAGAGCAGCAACCTTTTGCTCAACGTTTTCGATGCTTTGGCACATCATGGTTTGGGACCACAGAGTGGAACGCAGCGTGAATAGTGAAATTTGACCAGATTTGACGATATAAAGTACACTGCACTGCAGACGATTAAGAACTTAGTTATATTGTCGAGAACAAGCACACACTATGAAACCATGTCTAGGACACATACAATTGACCTTTTACGGAAGGTTATTTAAAATCGGATAGATATTTACATTTAAGTAAGTAGGAAGATTTTACACGCACCACTTGACTCGATATCCTGTTTGTGAATGAATTGAAATAAGAATACCGGAATTTCATTATGCAATACGATTTAAGCGATGTCCGATGATACATAAATTGAGTATTGTTGATAAATTTCTTTTATTTGGAAACTCACGTTGTTTACTCTTCGACAGAGTAAGGTAAAGTAATTTTTTTCGACAATTCAAACAAATACCATATTTTAAAAGAGAGAAAAATACAGGGACGCTTATTATTGAGATAAATGCCATTGAAATTGAATTTATTCACGTAAAATTCAACATGTTTGGTGTATCATTGTGATGTCAGTATGGATTATTGTGAAATGAACCGCCGAATATTTCGTATTAACGAAAATGTTTGTTACAATGTGTTAACATGTAATCGTTATCAAAAGTCTACGGAAATTTGCTGCTGCTGGAAAGAACCGCTATTCGGATGTTTTGTACTGTTCTTGTAAATTACTTAAATCTTGTCAGTATATATGTGTCAAGACTATAACTGACGGAAATACAATAATACACACTCTGTTATATATCCTAAAACTATTTTAATGCCTGTAATGTGTGTTTTTAAGAACTACAATTTATAGAGCACGCTACGAGTGTTATAACCTTATAATACAAATACGGGGGGATTTGAAATATATTCCCCTCGACTCACATTCATGTATTGTTTGAACACAACTGATTACAGAGATTTCTTTTACAGGTATACTGTGAACACATTCTATAGACTAGTACATGGGTACGATTTGACTTAACTGAAGAGGGATATTTATACATTGGAGAAGTTGTGGTCTTCCAAATCATGTCTATATTGCGAAAGGGCATATTGAATAACCTGCTTCCAATATTTCAATTTGTTGGACGGGTAACAGCAGATCCTAACTTAAAACGATTTACATCATCACCATCTTCGAGCGAAAAAGTCTGGTCCGTAAAACTGTTTTCAACAGAAGACATAACCTTTACAACAGCAGCAGAAAAACAACAGGCAGAACTGATTATCGATAGAAGCCTGCCAACTTGTCTGACACCTGACTTCGAGAAACAGGTGCTCGACTCTCACGGTTCAATGAGCCTGCTCTGTGACGAACCAGTGAACTACAGAGACAGACCGTACTTCAAAGTGAATGTAGAACTTAGGAGACCCAAAGCAGCAGAGCAGGAAAGCAACTCCGTGGCCATCGTTCTTATTCCCGTGGGTGAGGAAATTACAAGGGAGGTGGTCAGAACAGCATTTCAAAAGAGTATACGAAGCAAGAAAAAGGCTGTGATTGTGTAGATCTCGCGAAAAACTCCTAAAATGTAGATCTTGCGAGAAACTCTGACAAACTCGATCAGTTTACGAGTGTTAAAAGGTACGGTGTTGTCCGAAATTTGGTATAACAGTTTATGCGGTATTTAAAAAAACCCAGCAATACTGTGGAATTCTTTGAACTTGAAATATGTTGGAATATAAGACTGACCTCTCTTATGAAGAAGACTGTTGACTTTGTTAATGTCATCAATTCCTAAATAGGACTTAAACGATTGATCGAAATATCAATGAATTCAGTGTGCAATCCGTCGCAGTGGCTCTGTTTGAATTAGTCACAAATTAATTTAAAAAAATCAAATCAAATCTACACCCTGCAAATTTACTTCTACAGCATCCAAAGTTTTGTCTATATATCATATTATACTTAATCCACCTAGGTGATCTTCTTCTTTGTTCTCTTTAAAATATAGTCCAGCCGGAGATGGCGTTACAAGTGTTGTTCATTTAGTAGTAGATAAGGATCTCAAATCACATATTTTAATGGGTCCTAAATACATAGAACCTCGGTCTTTCAATTGGCGATACAACTTCATCTTTATTATGAATTATGTCGAGGATTATGCCAGAAGATAGGCTAACTATGAAATCGAAGAAATTTACACATTGTCAGAGTGGATTAAAAATGCAAGATGAATATTAAAATCCCGCATTAGACATATGAAAACAAAAGTACGTACCATCTAATCCTTCTGTGTTTAGTAAACTAAAAGTGATAAAAGACGTAGATATGTTACATGATGAATATGTTTTGGTTCCAACTGACATAGGTTCTAACAAGATTGCCTTTGTTTCTAAGGCTCATTATTACAACTGTATTCTAATCTAACTTCGCATTAATCCCACATTTGGTAATCGTACTTATACTCCTGCTGCCCTTTCAAAGGCAAAATTCTTCAAAATAATGGTTCAGTTTTAGACAAATTTAATATCCGTCATTGGGTTGGATGAATATGAGTTACCGTACTTATACTGGATTCCTAAACTTCATAAAAACTCGTACAAAGATGCATTACCAGTTAAATATTCTACGAAGCCCCCGCCTTTGCGGAAATATTAACAGCTGTGAAGGAGAAACTTGCACGGTACTGCGCGTCTATAATTATCAGAAGTGATGTAAATGTGGATTCTATATGATCATTAAACAAACTTACTAAACTTGAAATCTCAATTTTTTCTCAAATCAACAACATCAAAGCCTATGAGTTTTAAAAAATTTAACAGCCACTCCTTACGATACATTAAAGGCTAGACTAATTGACAACATGGGTAATTGCTTTTTGAACAAATATGGAAATGTTAATATTCATATCTAGTGATCATTCCTCCAAAAATCAGGGGTCTCTGTGGCCGAGTGGTTAGAGCATCGCTTTGAAAATCACACGGCCTCTCACCTCTGTCGGCGTGGGTTTGAATCCCGCTCGCTCAGGTAAATGAGAAAATTTCCCAGTTTACTTTCGGAATATCGGTGGTCTCTTCTCAGGTACATTGTATCTCGGTCCTCTCTTTCACCAATACAAACCGGGCACCATCAGATAAATGAATGATTGTTGCGTGTGGCGGAAAACATCAATCAATCAATCCAAAAATCACTTTGTTAAACGCCTCTCCGATTTCTCGCACAAGTACTCGCAAGTTGAAATTTAAAGATATGCTGGAGTTACTCACTGACAATATTTTCCTTGTCTTTGGTGATCATGTCTTCCAACAGTCAACTGGAATATCCATATGGACGAATTGTACTTTTTTATTAACTGGCCTGTTTTTATATTCTGACATATAGCTGACATGTTTTATATTCCTATGAAGCAGAATTTATTCAAAACTTCTACGTGAGAAGAAAACATATCTTGTTGTGGGCTTCAGTTCGACATTTAGATATATTGACGACGTATGTATGTTTAATTGCTGTTATAAAATTTAGAAATTCATTTCAAAATTAAGGATTATCGCCCTCATGCATAGCTTTTATCCTTGGACGAATTTGCCTCCACTTTTTTGGAACGCTGTTTTTGGCTATATTTAGCTCTAAAACTTCATAGTTATTTCGGATTTCAAACATTCGGTTGAGCATCACTGACGAGACATTATTTGTCGAAATGCGCATCAGGTGCATCAAAATAGGTACCGTATAAGTTATACATTATGACCCCTGGGTCGAGGCCTCTGTTGGTGAACTGTTAGTGTCAGAGGGTCTTTACAACCCAGTAGGAAAGTACGTCATTACTAGCTTGAAAATACGGATGTATATTTAATTGCTGTTATAAAATTTAGAAATTCATTTCAAAATTGAGGATTATCTCCCTCATACATAGCTATTTTCCTTGGACGAATTTGGCTCCACTTTTTGGCACGTTGTTTTTGGCTATATTTAGCTCTAAAACTTCATAGTTATTTCGGATTTCAAACATTTCAGTTGAGCATCACTGAAGAGACATTATTTGTCGAAATGCGCATCTGGTGCATCAAAATTGGTACCGTATAAGTTTTACATTATCTATCAACAATAATATTTTTCATTCATATGTCGATTTGATATATTCCAGTAATTTTGAAAAGAAAGACACCACGGATTCGTCTACATCATTTTCATACTTAAATATGCCATTGAAAGTAGATACAAACGGCACACTAATAACTTAACTCAATGACAAACGGAATGATGTCAGATTCTTCATCGTTAACTTCCCATATTTATGTAGCAATTTTCCACTGCGATGTTTTATGATGTTTATATATATCAACAAATTAGATACGTACGAACGTGTTCTGTGTATGAATAGTTTTTTAATCAAGTCAGGCTAATGGCAAATAATCTAAATAATAAATAAAAGAGTTTCAACCTGTCGTTTATTCAATTGTTTTCTGACGTGTTCATGCCGTTAAACTGTCGGCAGTTCTTTAAATATTGAATCGCGAGTGTGATTATGTTTTTAATACATGGAAAACTGTAAGCTGTAATCTATCAAAGTTCAATGGAGCACATAGTTGTTGGATTTTTTTCTACAATAAATTGATACAACCAAATGATTAGATTTATTTATTACGTATATAGTCCATATAATAAACAAACATAATTTGTGATGTACGTTACAAGTTTTAAGTTAAACGAGTTTTGATTTGTAAAATCATGTTAATAAATCATATCCTTTTATTCATCAGTGATGAAATATATAACTGCAAAAGGGCATACATGTTTTGAAAATCATTCCAAATTGATGTAACATGACTACTGTGAAGAGACCGGTCCTCCAGTAGGACATTCTTAAAGGGATGCACATAGGCTGTATTTGCCGTATTAGTGCAATTCTCTTCAGATTTCATATAATACTTCTACTCTTTTTGTTAGTATATTATCCCTTAAGATTGTGTAAAATACATACGAACATAGATATATAAATACCAAGGATAACCCATGAAAGCTCGAAAGTTGTACTTTGATGCACACATATATGCGATATGGGATTTTTATGTCGTAGGAAACCAGAGTACCGGAAGGAAACCGACCTGTCCAAGCGGACGACCACCATATCCTTTCACATGTAACCACAGCCGATCACGGTGAAGTTAAAACTCTGATTTCACAGAGAGTCACGACCTCATAAGGAGTTTGACCCTTAATTTCGGTTTTCACAAAACGACCACGTGCGTTATTTGGACATATGATGTGCACCACTTCTGCATCCACGCCAGGACCCTTGAACTGTCCACACTCCACTGGAAATTGTGTGCCTGTGTCACCCAAAGTGACGAACACATTACGTAGTCGGTCACCTAAAAGAAAATGTATTCTACATCAGGAGAAAAAATATCTTGGTGTGTCCTTCAAATCGACATTAAGATACATCGAGGACGCTTCATTTATTAAGAATAATCTCAGACCTTTCAGTGGTCCGTGCAAACTTATCATCGTTCCATGAAGAATAGTCTCCTACCGTTTCGTGCAAATGGTGTAGTAGTACGCTTAAGTGTCTGTAACAACTCAACGTTATGACAAACGGGATGGTTTCAGTTTCTCCATCGACAATTCCCTACATTTTTGTAGCAATATCCCGTTATCATCTACATATGATGTTTATATCATTCAACTAATTATTATTATTATCATCATTATATCACTCAAGATACACAAATTCGTGTTCTGCATATCACCAGTTTGTAGATCGATGGAGGCTACTGACAAACAAACTGATGTTACAGTGGTTAAAACAGTCTTGTTTAACGTCAGCGTTTCTCAGATGACGTTTTCGAATTCTTGTTCGCCACTACAATATAGTATTGGATCAAATGCCGTCTGAAATGTTTCACACCCATTGTTACGCCATCCTTGACTGCTAGTTTTGTCTACGGATAACTCCGTTTGTCTGGTCAAGATATATGTCTCGCGACGTGTTTGACCGGTCGACAGGGGATGGTTTGCTCCTGCTGGGCATATGATCGAACCTCTGGTTTACCCAGGGTAAGTGTTTGCCCAGGTCTTTATCTAATTTTTTGGAGATCTGAAATCTGATCACTGTTGTTTTCACCTTTCATGGGACCACGTCTAGATTTAACCATTGATTAAGGAGGGATAACGATCATCACAATAACTCTTTTAACATTCCCTATTTTTTTTCTTCCAGAAATTAAGTTAAAGAATCCAGGCACACTAGTAAATACTTTTGATATGCGAAACATTTAAATGTGGGTCAACAGTGGACGTGGAATTGTCTTTAGAGAAAAGTGAAACAGAAACAAGTTTTACTTCATAATCAGAATAATTCCCTTAAAGTATTGATATGAAGAAATTCAAGATGGACCTCGTTCTATTTATACAATTAGTATAAACAAGTTGATTATTCTCTCATAGAAAGAGTCATCAATGTTCAAATCAATTCCATGTGCATAATGATGTATAATGACTGAATTTTAAGTCTGAAATATTCTTCAAAAATACCGTATAAGTGGAACTTCGGCGATGTACACATTTTGTGATTTGTCCATAAAGCATCGTTACATATGTATATATATTTAGTGAGAGCTAATTTTAGCAACTTTATTTTTCCAGGAAAGATCACTATAATCTCGCAATAAATTATGGGTGATGCTCAATTTTAGCCAAAATGAAATCCTCGGTAAAAACGTCTGCTTATATCTGGTAATGTTTTAGTGAAATATAACTTTACCATGATCATCGATTCTGTTGAAGAGAGTGACGTATTGTACGACGTAGATGGTGACTAAATCGACAGTTATCCATGGATTGGTCTCACCCTGTGTGTGTGAGCACTGACCCGCATGACCGTCCAGTACAATCCTACCGTCAACAACATAATCTGGTTTGCTTGGGTGAAGTATGGTACTCATTGTTGCAGTCTTGTTGACTGCGGTATTCAATGTTTTCATTTCTGTAAAATCATAATATATCGTTTCAAATATACGAATGGAAATAAAGGCTTAGTAGGGGGCATGATGTACTCCGGGAGTGAATAAAGTATGCAGTGCCCTGAAACAAGGACAGAGATAGTTCAATGATGGACGCTTCATCTCTCATGATTATATAGAATTTATGATGATCGGGCCTTACTTGTTATCTCCCCATTTCCCTGTTCGTCAATGGTAGGGTATGCAAAATTGAATATTGAGGTTTCAACCTACAGGCTGAAATTCCTTTGCCATCATGGTATGAAATTGTGCCTTTACAACAATTGTTCATGGCTAGCGTTGGAACCCACACTAGTCTTGTTGGATTCATAGACTCCATTGTGATACTACTGCTTTCTATATCTACACCACGGTAATGTAGTTTGACGTAGGTTTTACATTATGACCCCTGGGTCGAGGCCTCTCCTGGTGGACTGTTAGTCCCCGGGGGTCTCTACATCCCAGTAGCAAAGTACTTCGTCACTAGCTTGAATATACGGGTATATATAATTGCTGTGATAAAAATTATATATATATATATATATATATATATATATATATATATATATATATATATATATATTTATATATATATATATATAAGCACAAAAACCCAACAACACCCTACTTTCTTAAAGTGTCGGATCTGAGAAGATACAAGGCCAGTAAAGAAATTTATATATACATCTATATATACATAAAACACTGATTTGACCAACGACGCAATCAATTCGATATACCCTAATAACTATATATCAACATGCCACATCAACCTTTGACTTCTATAACTACTGTTTATTTCAGTAATATAGGATCGTTGACTTGCAAAAAAGCATTTTTTTCTCAGAATACTGTAGAATATCTACACAAGTTACCTGCAAGATACAACTCAAGCGAAAATGATTGAAGGGGTCATCTCTGGTTTGTTAAATATTCCTAATTTCACTCGATGTTTAGATATAAAAATCATTACCTTAAAACCGGTAGCTCTCTGTCATGGTAAGCGTTTGCACGATAGATTGTTATTTCTGCTACGGCCATGAGCGCTAAGCATAGCTTTAAATGTATGGTACTTTAAATACAACTGGTGACGTCTCAATATAAGTGAAAAATTCTCAGTGACACGTATAACAAAGAAAAACATAGTTTGGGTAACTTTAACATAGCTGCGAAAAGGAAGAAGTTGAATGAAAATGACACAAACTATCCTTTACATAAATATACATTGTAGGAATAATGTTAGAAAGGATACAAACCATAATATTGCCAAGGTCCAGCATCACTTCCGTCGAACGAAAGATAGATTGTCCCCTCTGTCTGACATAGGGATTCCAGGATATTGAAAAAAAAGGAAACACACGTAACCTTCTTAGCACATTGTAAAGAGCAGACAGACAGACTGTCAACTGGGACAGAAACCACATTGGTTTGTCGTCGGTAGTTCAGATCTGTTTGCCGTTGGTAGTATACAAATGTGCTCTCCACAGAGAGCGCATGCGGTGTCATCAACATTAAACACAACAGGAATATCAAATAGTTTGATATCTTTCTGCAACTCATTGTGATTTGTTAAAAGTTTCTGGGGAAAAATGACCGTCCTATGTTTCAGTGAAAAAAATAAACCGTCTATTATTTCAGAGGAAAACAATAGTCCGTCGTTTTTTTTTTTCAGGGGAATAATAGATCCTGTTTTGTTTCAGAGGAAGAAATACACCGTCATTTATTTCAGAGGAAAACTCATCTGGTTGCATTTTGTCTTGTCCTTGTAAATATACTTAGATTAGTTGTCAATTCCAATGAATAATATATGAGTTGAAGAAAAATAATAATGTATATGAGCATAAAATTTCACCGGGAAAAACCACTAGTATGATCTATCAGCCACTGATTCATGATTTTTTCTCCAAAAAAAATGTTTTTCGCTATTAATGATCAAAATCTACTGTCTAATACATTTAAAAGCTTTCACAAAAATAACGTTAAATATTATGACTGAAGCCCGTTCCTCGGTTTATTATCTGTTTCGTAAAGTGATTGAGGAAGCTATTGTTTTCAAAAGTTTTGAACATGTGTGGCTAACCGTAAAAGTTTTTATTCAAAAGTTTAATTTATGACTATGCAACATTAAGATATTTTAAATTACGAAATTAGCATATTCCTAGTTTGTTCATGTAGATTAAGAAAGATTCGGGGCTCGTTTACATAACACAAGGGCACGGCTCAAATATTGCCCCTAGCCTTGCAATAACAAGGTCCAAAATTGGGTATTCAACTTTAAATGAGCTACATATGTATTGTTTTCAATCAAAATGATTTTTAAAAAAACTCAACAAATCCCTTTTAAGTCACATCTTCAATTTTAAAACACTTCTTATGAATGAGTAAGGCAGCAATAATTGCGTAGGAATATAAAAGGTATTTGTTCTTTACACACTTACTCCTTTTTCTGAGGCCTCAGTGGCCGAGTGTTAGAGCATCGCACTCAAAATCACATGACCTTTCAGCTATGGTCGGTGCGGGTTCAAATCCCGATCGCGCCGGTAAGTGAGAAAATTTCCCAGTTTACGTTCAAAAGGTTGGTGGTCTCTTCCCGGGTACATTGTATCGGGGTTTTCTCTTCCACCAGCAAAAACTTGGCGCTACCAGAAAATGGAAAAAGTGTTGAGAGTGGCGGAAAACATCAAAACGAACAAATACTCCTTTTTCCTAATCAAAATATAGGTCCATAGGGGATATTACCGCTTGAAAAGAAATGCTTCATCCTTCTAGGAACATGATCTCACCTCTGGTATATCCAGTCGTATGTGTGTGCCCAACTCTTGATTTTGTAATTCCCACTTATTGAACTTCCTTGTAGGAGTTATGACATTGATCATTGTCGTTATCTTCATCTTTGCATTCATATCTTGTGTTTAGTGAACTAAAATATTTCTTTTCTAAATATCACTCTGATTAATTCAATAGCTTTATTGTGTCAATTATCATTCAAAGCTACAATTCTAGAAAAAACGACAGACTTAAAGAACACGCAATGAAATATCGATGACGTGTACATTTGATAAATTACTGATGTGTGGATTGCGTGCATTAGGAACATAGAATAATCGAAAGTTATAGATAACAGATTTATAATCACGTACCTTATTGTTTTCAAATGAACAAAATATATCCAAATGTAAGAAGTAGAAATCAGATGAATCATTTTAGTGAAAGGTGAAAACATCGAACAGTGATTAATCTTTGAACTCCTTATGCTATACAAAATAGAAAGTTCGGCAAACACGTATCCCTGTATGTACCAGAGGTGGGTCCCAAAACAGTTTTTAATACATAAACTATTCATTCAACACCCCATGTACACTTACATCTTCCTTTGATTATCATAAGTCATATTTCATAAGAAAACTGTGTGTCATTTAACAGGTATGGGTGAAAGGTAAAGATAAAGAACAGTGATCAATCTCATTATACTTGGCTCCACTTGTTTGGCACGCTGTTTTTGGTTATATTTAGATCTAAATCTTCATAGTTATTTCGGATTTCAAACATTTCGGTTGAACATCACTGAAGAGACATTATTTGTCGAAATGCGCATCTGGTGCATCAAAATTGGTACCGTATACGTTTTACACTAGATAGGGAGGCGGACAAACAGGGGATCCTGGATATATCAGAGGTTGGATCAGGTGTCGAGGAGGAGTAAATATTACCCTTCGACCGGTCACACCCGAAATATGTTATCTATGAATGAACGACGAGTAAAAGCGATTCTTCTGAAATCAAAGATAAATATTTTTTTGAAATTAAATATTCGTGCTAGATTTAATTTTGTGTATTTCTCTGTTAAACACAAAAAATAGTCAAATTTGATCGGACATTAGATTAAATACGTCTACAAAAATTAGGAAAAGTATACAAAACAATTTTAATATATGCGTCAAGACTCTGTGTAGAGACAGGCAGTGTATTTCCATAATTACTGTACAAACTTCAGTTTTTAAAGAGATTAAGTTTTAAGGTACGTTTACAAGAATTACCAATTTGGTATTTCTCCTTTCCCCTTGGTTTTCTGTTTTACGGGGTGTAAGACTGCTGAATTACAACATAAAACCTTTGATGAGCGATGGATCTAATTTAGACATCCAACAAGAGAGAAATAAAAGATAGTTTTGTCATTATACGGGACGTATTAAGTTATGGTATTGTCCATGTGTCTGGCTGGCTATCCAGGGTCATGTTTAGGACTTCTTACCATATCGGATGCATATAAGGTTTTTGAAAAATTGTCACAATTTCTCCATAGAAAATATAACAGTTTCTTTTTTAGCTGTATTGGTGCACGGTGACCTACCTTATAGCAAAATGTAGGTCTAACACTTTTCCAAAGTAATGTTTCTGTACTTGTTTTGCGAAGCAGATGCATGTACAGAGTTCAAATTTTGTTACAATTTCTTCCTCAAGAGACATAAGAGTGAGTTTGCATCTCAGTTGGATTGGTCCGATGATGACCTACTTTGAGGCTGAAAGTATGTCAAACACTTTGCAGATCTTCTTGGTTATGGATACTGGTATTGCCCTGAAATGTTGTCGTATTCTCTCTCTTAGATCTACATAATGAATTCACATTTCAATTTGACTGGTGCACCATGACCTACCTTAAGACTAAATATATATCAAAAAGATCCCTGGACTTTTTCTCATCATTCATAGAGATATTCCTCTCAAAGAAATAAATAATCAAATCACATGTTAGATATATTGGTGCACAGTGAACCACTTTAAGACTTTTCAATTATATTTTATTGAAAGTAGACATTAACGGCAAACTGACAACTCAACTGTATGACAAACGGGATGATGGCAGCTTCTCCATCGTCAACTTCCCATATCTATGCCGCAATATTCCATTATCACCTGCATATGGTGTTTGTATCTCTCAACTGATTCGATACGCAAGAGCTTTTCTGCGTATAGTGATTTTTATATCAAGGCAAGCTACTGACAAACAAGATGATGGTACAAGGGTTTCAACAGTCTCGATTGAAGTCGGCATTCGCAAATCCTATGGTCGTTATAACGACATAGTCAGTCAATATAACCTATAACTGGGGCAAATGCTGTCTGACCTGTTTCACATCGATTGTTAGGCCATTCTTGGCACACTGATTTTGTCTACGAATAACTATGTTTACCTGATCAGGATATAGGGCTCACGGTGGTTGTGACAGGTCGACAGGGACGCTTACTCCTCCTAGGAACCTGATCCCATCTCAGGTGTGTCCAGGGGTCCATTTTTGCCCAACTATTTATGTTGTATTGCTCAAAGGAGTTATGCGATTGATCACTGTTCGTTATCTTCACATTTCATTCAAAGTACGAGTGATATCAATTCAGAGTGCATAATGTGTTTTCCCTGTCCGACAGGCGTAAATTGTACCATTTGCGCTAACCTTGTTCTAAAATCGTTATCATTCTGCAGGTGTTGCAGATAAAATGCGTATCTATAATAAACATTTATGGAGACCTCATACCAATACCAAATATTATCACATTTAGATGATGTCTTCCACCATGATGAGAATTATCTGTACCTAGACTTCTACGACAGACTGTAATCATGAGTAGGCATGTATTTTTCTTCTTAACGATATAACATATCCACCACTAATCTTCTAAAGATGAGGACATTTTTTCCATTTACATTATGTAGACCACAAAATCTAAATTTTTCTGGTACTGATCAATAAGTTTAACAACACACTTTTCTTGTAGACTCTCTCTCTCTCTCTCTCTCTCTCTCTCTCTCTCTCCCTCCCTTTCTCTCTCTCACATCTGGTTTGCCCAAAGATCCGTGGTTGCCCTACTCTGTTTTTTTTATTCTGTGCAGGCATAATGAGATGAATTGCTGTTCGCTGTCTTCACTTTAAAAAAAACTACAATATCACTTGAGACAGTTTATTACGTTAACAGTAGATCAAATGTATAAGGAATATAAATTACCCCCAAACAGCCAATTCTGTGACAGAAAAAGCTATTCTCGGAATTCCAAACCTCAAACATGTCTTTATCTTATAGAATGGATAGTTTTGTACTTTACAATAAACAAGGACATCCGTACACAGACTTAAAAGCTTTCCGTTAACTTATCATAGAAGTTTGCATTTTGATAGAAATTCAAAATTTACAATGTTATATATGTGTTGTTTACTTTTCATTCTTTTACAAATTAACCTCCCTCTATGTTTTTCTCTGCATATCTTTGTCTGTCTATCTCTCTCTACATATGTGTCTCTGTCTGTGTCTGTTTCTCTGTTTCTGTCTCACTGTCTATTTCTGTATCTCTGTCTCTCTGTCTCTGTCTCTGTCTCTCTCTCTCTCTCTCTCTCTCTCTCTCTCTCTCTATATATATATATATATATATATATATATATATATGTCTGTATCTCCCTCCCTTTGTCTCTCTACCTCCTTATATATCTGCATGTATGTATCTGTCTCCTTCTCTCTCCCTCCCTATATATCTGTCCGTTTGTATCTCCACCCCTCTGTCTCTCTCTCTCCCTATATCCCTGTGTATCTCCCTATCTCTATGTCTGTCTCTCTCTTTCTCTCTCTGTATATCTGTTTTTCTCCTCCTCTGTATATATCTCCCCCTCTGTCTATCTCTCTTTATTTCCCTCCATCTGTCTGTATGGTGAATAATTAAAAGAGCAGCTACCTTTTGCTCGAGTAAGACATTCAACCTGTTCAATGGTTTGACACCACTGACTGAAATGCAGCGCGAGTAGATTAGACATGATTTGACGATGTAAAGTACACTACACTGCTGACGATTAGTTATATCGTCAAGAACAAGCAAACTCTCTGAAACTCATGACTAGGACACAAACAATTGACCGTTTACTGAAGGTTATTTCTAATCAGATAGATAATTATATTTAAGTAAGTAGGAAGTGTTTGCACGCGCTACTTGACTCGATATCCTGTTTATGAATGAATTGAAATAAGAATACCGGAATTTTACTATGCACTATAATTTAAACGATGTCTGATGATACATAAACTGAGTACTGTTGCTAAATTTCTTTTATTTGGAAACTCACGTTGTTTCCTCTTAGACAGGGTAAGGTAAAGTGATATTTTTTGTTTTATTTCGACAATTTAAACAAATGCCGAATTTCAAAACAGAAAAAAAATTCGGGGACGCTTATTATTGAAACAGATGGCATTAAAATTGACTTTTTGCATGTAAAATTCAATATGTGTATCGTATCATTGTGATATTAGTGTAGATTATTGTGAAATGAAAATGCGTGTTACAATGTACATAAATGTGTTAACATGTAATCGTTATCAAAAGTCTATGGAAATTTGCTGCCGCTGGAAAGAACTGCTATTCGGATAAGTTTTGTACTGTTCTTGTAAATTACCTTAATCTTGTTAGTATCTCTGTGCTAAGACTTTTAACCGACACAAATACAGTAATATACACGCTGTCATATATCTTAAAACTATTATAAATGCTTCTATTGTGTGTTTATCAGAACTACGATTTATAGACAACGTTAGGAGTGGTATAACCCTATAACACAAACACGTAGTGATTTGAATTATACCCCCTCGTCTGGCATTCATGTATTGTTTGAACACAACTGCTCACATAGTTTTCTGTTACAGGTATACAGTGAACACACTTTATAAACTAGGACATGAGTACGGTGAGACCGACCTGAAGAGGGATATTTATACATTGGAGAAGTTGTGGTCTTCCAAATCATGTCTATATTGCGAAAGGGCATATTGAATAACCTGCTTCCAATATTTCAATTTGTTGGACGGGTAACAGCAGATCCTAACTTAAAACGCTTTACATCATCACCATCTTCGAGCGAAAAAGTCTGGTCCGCAAAACTGTTTTCAACAGAGGACATAACCTTCACAACAGCAGTAGAAAAACAACAGGCAGAATTGATTATCGATAGAAGCCTGCCAACTTTCCTGACAACTGACTTCGAGAAACAGGTGCTCGACTCTCACGGCTCAGTGAGACTGCTCTGTGACGAACCAGTGAGCTACGGAGACAGACCGTACTTCAAAGTGAATGTAGAACTTACGAGACCCAAAGCAGCAGAGCAGGAAAGCAACTCCGTGGCCATCGTTCTTATTCCCTTTGGTGAGGAAATTACAAGGAAGGTGGTCAGAACAGCATTTCAAAAGAGTGTACGAAACAAGAAAAAGGCGGTGATTGTGTAGATCTCGCGAGAAACTCCTAAAATGTAGATCTTGCGAGAACCCCTGACAAACTTGATCAGTTTACGAGTGTTAAAAGGTACGGTGTTGTCCGAAACTTGGGATAACAGTTTATGCGATATTTAAAAAAAAACCCAGCAATACTGTGGAATTCTTTGAACTTGAAATATTATGTTGGAATAAAAGACTGACTTCTTTTATGAAGAAGACTCTTGACTTTGTTGATGTCATCAATTTATAAATAGGACTTAAACGATTGATCGAAATATTGATGAATTCAGTGTGTAATCCGTCGCAATGGCTCTGTTTGAATTAGTCACAAATTAATTTAAAAAATCAAATCAAATCTACACCCTGCAAATTTACTTCTACAGCATCCAAAGTTTTGTCTATATATCACATTATACTTAATCGACCTAGGTGATCTTCTTCTTTGTTTTTTTTTAAACTATAGTCCAGCTGGAGATGTCGTTACTAGTGATGTTCATATAGTAGTAGATAAGAATCCCAAATCACATATTTTAATGGGTCCTCAATACATAGAACCTCCGTCGTTCAATTGGCGACACAACTTCATCTTTATTATGAATTATGTCGAGGATTATGCCAGACGATTGGCTAACTATGAAAAGGGGGAAATCTACACATTGTCAGAGTGGATTAAAAATGCAAGATGATATTAAAATCCCGCATTAGACATATGAAAACAAAAGTACCTACCATCTAATTATTCTGTGTTTAGTAAACCAAAAGTGATAAATGACGTAGATATGTTACATGATGAATATGTTTTGGTTCCAACTGACAAATATTGCTTTTGCTTCTAAGGCTCATTATTACAACTGTATTTTAAACTAACTTCGCATTAATCCCACGTTTGGTAATCGTACTTATACTCCTGCTGCCCTTTCAAAATAATGTTTCAGTTTTAGTCAAATTTAATATCCGTCATTGGGTTGGATGAATATGAGTTACCGTACTTATGCTGGATTCCTAAACTCCATAAAAAACTCGTACAAACAAACATGCATTGCTAGTTAAATATTTTACGAAGCCCCTGCCTTTGCGGAAATATTAACAGCTGTGAAGGAGAAACTTCCACTGTACTGCGCGTCTATAAATGCCAGAAGTGGTGTAAATGTGGATTCTAAATAATCTTTAAACAAACTTACTAAAGTTTTTTCTCAAATCAACAACATCAAAGCCTATGACTTTTTAAAAAAATTAAACAGCCACTTCTTACGATACATTAAAGGCTAGAATGTTTGACAACATGCGCAATTACTTTTTCAACAAATATGGAAATGCTAATATTCATATCTAGTGATCATTCCTTCAAAATGCAGGGGCCTCTGTGGCCGAGTGGTTAGAGCATCGCTCTGAAAATCATACGGCATCTCACCTCTGTCGGAGTGGGTTTGAATCCCGCTCGCTCAGGTAAATGAGAACGTTTCCTACTTTACTTTCGGAATACCGGTGGTCTCTTCTCAGGTACATTGTATCTCGGTGCTCTCTTTCACCAATACAAACAGAGCGCCATCAGAAAAATGAAAGATTGTTGCGTGTGGCGGAAAACATCAATCAATCAATCCAAAAATCACTTCGTTAAACGCCACTCCGATTTCACGCACAAGTACTCGCAGGTTGAAATTTAAAGATATGCTGGAGTTACTCACTGGCGATATTTTCCTTGTCTTTGGTGATCATGTCTTCCAACAGTCAACTGGAATTCCCATGGGGACGAATTGTATTTTTTGTTTTGTTTTGTTCACTGGCCTGTTTTTATATTCCTATGAAACATAATTGATTCAAAACTTCTACGTGATAAGAAAAAATATCTTGTTGTGGACTTCATTTCGACATTTAGATATATTGACGACGTATTATCTATCAACAATAATAATTTTCATTCATATGTCGATTTGATATATTCCAGTAATCTTGAAAAGAAAGACACCACGGAGTCGTCTACATCATTTTCGTACTTAAATATGCCATTGAAAGTAGATACAAACGGCACACTAACAACTCAACTCAATGACAAATGAGGTGATTTCAGATTCTCCATCGTCAACTTCCCATATTTATGTAGCAATATTCCATTGTGATGTTTTATGGTGTTTATATATATCAACAGATTCGATACGTACGAGCGTGTTCTGCGGATGATTAGTTTTTAAATCAAGTCACGCCAATGGCAAATAACCTAATGTCAAAAGGGTTTCAACCTGTCGTTTATTCAATTGTTATATGACGTTTTCATGCCGGTAAACTGTCGTCAGTTCTTTAGATATTGAATCGCGAGTGTGATAATGTTTTTAATACATGGGAAACCGTAAGCTGTTCTCTATGAAAGTTCAATGGAGCACATAATTGTTGGATTTTTTTCTACCATAAATTGATGAAACCAAATGATTAGATTTATTTATTACGTATATAGCCTATATAATAAACAAGCATAAATTGTTTTGTACGCTACAAGTTTTAAGTTAAACGAGTTTTGATATGCAAAATCATGTTAATAAATCGTATCCTTTTATTCATCAGTGATGAAATATATAACTGCAAAAGGGCATACATGTTTTGAAAATGATTCCAAATTGATGTAACATGACTACTGTGAAGAGACCAGTCCAGTTGGACAGTCTTAAAGGGATGCAAATAGGCTACATTTGCCGTAGTAGTGCAATTCTCTTGAGACTTCATGTGATACTTATACTCTTTTAGTTTTATTTGGTAGTATATTATCCTTTAAAATCATGTAAAATATATACGAACATAGATACATAAATACCAAGGATAACCCATGAAAGCTCGAAAGTTGTACTTTGATGCACATATATATGTGCTATGGGATTTTTTTCTCGTAGGAAACCAGAGTAACTGGAGGAAACCGACATGTCCAAGCGGACGACCGCCATATCCTCTCACATACAACCACTGCCGATCACGGTGAAGTTAAAACTCTGATTTCACACAGAACCACGATCTCAGAAGGAGTTTGACCCTTAATTTCGGTTTTCACAAAACGACCACGTGCGTTATTTGGACAAATAACGTGGGCCACTTCTGCATTTACGCCAGGACCCTTGAACTGCCCACACTCCACTGGGAATTCTGTACCTGTGTCACCCAAAGTGACGAACACATTACGTAATCGGTCACCTAAAAGAAAATATATTCTACATCAGACGAAAAAATATCTTGTTGTGGCCTATAAATCGACATTAAGATATATCGAGGACGTTTGATATATTAAGAATAATCTCATACCCTTCAGTGGTCCGTGCAAACTATTCACCGTTCCGTGAAGAATAGTCACGCACCGTTTCGCTCAAATGGTGTAGTAGTACGCTTAAGTGTTTGTAACAACTCAACGTTATGACAAACGGGATGGTTTCAGTTTCTCCATCGACAATTTCCTACACTTTTGTAGCAATATCCCGTCATCACCTACATATGGTGTTTATATCATTCAACTAATTATTATTATCATAATCATTATATCACTCAAGATACACAAATTCGTGTTCTGCATATCACCAGTTTGTAGATCGATGGAGGCTACTGACAAACAAGCTGATGTTACAGTGGTTAAAACAGTCTTGTTTAACGTCAGCGTTTCTCAGATGACGTTATAGAATTCTGGTTCGCCACTACAATATAGTATTGGATCAAATGTCGTCAGGAATGTTTCACACCCATTGTTACGCCATCCTTAACTACTTGTTTTGTCTACGGATAACTCCATTTGTCTGGTCAAGATATATGTCTCGCGGCGTGTTTGACCGGTCGACAGGGAATGGTTGCTCCTGCTGGGCATACGATCGAACCTCTGGTTTACCCGGGAGTAAGTGTTTGCCCAGGTCTTTATCTAATATTTTGGAGATCTGAAATCCGATCACTGTTGTTTTCACCTTTCATGGGACAACCAGTAGATTTAACCATTGATTAAGAAGGGATAACGATCATCACAGTAACTCTTTTAACATTCCCTATTTTTTTTCTTCTGAACTTCCATAGTTTAAGTTAAAGAATCCAGGCACACTAGTAAATACTTTTGACACGTGAAACATTTAAATGTGGGTCAACAGTGGACGTGGAATTGTCTTTAGAGAAAAGTGAAACAGAAACAAGTTTTACTTCATAATCATAATAATTCCCTTAAAGCATTGATATAAAGAAATTCAAGATGGACCTCGTTCTATTGATACAATTAGGATAAAAAAAGCTGACTATTCTCTCATAGAAAGAGTCACCAATGTTTAAATCGATTATATGTGCATAATGATGTATAATGATTGAATTTTAAGTCCGAAATATTCTTCAAAAATACCGTATAAGTGGAACTTCGGCGATGTACACATTTTGTGATTTGTCCATAAAGCATCGTTACATATGTATATATATTTAGTGAGACCTAATTTTAGCAACTTTATTTTTCCAGGAAAGATCACTATTATCTCTCAATAAATTATGGGTGATACTCAATTTTAGCCAAAATGAAATCCTCGGTAAAAACGTCTGCTTATATCTGGTAATGTTTTAGTGAAACAGAACTTTACCATGAGCATCGATTCTGTTGAAGAGAGTGGCGTATTGTACGACGTAGATGGTGCCTAAATCCACAGTTATCCATGGACTGGTCTCACCCTGCGTGTGTGAACACTGACCCACATAACCGTCCAGTACAACCCTGCCGTCAACAACATAATCTGGTTTGTTTGGGTGAAGTATGCTACTCATTGTTGCAGTCTTGTTGACTGCGGTATTCACTGTTTTCATTTCTGTAAAATCATAATATATCGTTTCAAATATACGAATGGAAATAAAAGCTTAGTAGAGAGCATGGTGTACTCTGGGAGTGAATAAAGTATACAGTGTCCTGAAACAAGGACAGGGATAGTTCAAGGATGAACGCTTCATCTCTCATGATTGTATAGAATTTATGATGATCGGGCCTTGCTTGTTATCTCCCCATTTCCTTATTCGTCAATGGTAGAGTATGCAAAATTCAATATTGAGGTTTCAACCTACAGGCTGAAATTCCTCTGCCATAATGGTCTGAAATTGTGCCTTTACAACAATGGTTCAAGGCTAGCGTTGGAAACCACACTAGTCTTGTTGGATTCATAAACTCCAGTGTGATGCTACTGTTTTCTACATCTACACCACGGTAATGTAGTTTGACGTAGGTTTTACATTATGACCCCTGGGTCGAGGCCTCTCCTGGTGGACTGTTAGTCCCCGGAGGTCTCTACATCCCAGTAGCAAAATACTTCGTTACTAGCTTGAATATATGGGTATATATAATTGCTGTGATAAAATTTATATATATATATATATATATATATATATATATATATATATAAACACAAAAACCCAACGACACCCTACTTTCTTAAAGTGTCGGATCTGAGAAGATACAAGGCCAGTAAAGAAATTTATATATACATAAAACACTGATTGACCAACGACGCAATCAATTCGATATACCCTAATAACTATATATCAACATGCCACATCAACCTTTGATTTCTATAACTACTGTTTATTTCAGTAATATAGGATCGTTGACTTGCAAAAAAGCATTTTTTTCTCAGAATACTGTAGAATATGTACACAAGTTACCTGCAAGATACAACTCAAGCGAAAATGATTGAAGGGGTTTGTTAAATATTCCTAATTTCACTCGATGTTTAGATATAAAAACCATTACCTTAAAACCGGTAGCTCTCTGTCATGGTAAGCGTTTGCACGATAGATTGCTATTTCTGCTACGACCATGAGCGCTAAGCATAGCTTTAAATGTATGGTACTTTAAATACAACTGGTGACGTCTCAATATAAGTGAAAAATTCTCAGTGACACGTACAACAAAGAAAAACATAGTTTGGTTAACTTTAACATAGCTGCGAAAAGGAAGAAGTTGAATGAAAATGACACAAACTATCCTTCACATAAATATACATTGTAGGAATAATGCTAGAAATGATACAAACCATAGTATTGCCAAGGTCCAGCATCGCTTCCGTCAAAAGAAACATATATTGTCCCCTCTGTCTGACACAGGGATTCCAGGATATTGAAAAAAGAAACGCACGCAACCTTCTTAGCACATTGTCAAGCGCAGACAGACGGACTGTCAACTGGGACAGAAACCGTATTGGTTTGTCGTCGGTAGTCCAGATCTGTTTGCCGCTGGTAGTATACAAATGTGCTCTCCCCAGAGAGCGCATGCGGTGTCATCAACATTAAACACAACAGGAATATCAAATATTTTGATATCTTTCTGCAACTCATTCTGATTTGTTAAAAGTTTCTGGGGAAAAAAATGACCGTCCTTTGTTTCAGCAAAAACAATAAACCGTCTATTATTTCAGAGGAAAGCAATAGACCATCGTTTTTTGTTGTTTTTTTTTTTCAGGGGAATAATAGATCCTCTTTTGTTTCAGAGGAAGAAATACACCGTCATTTATTTCAGAGGAGAACTCATCTGGTTGCATTTTGTCTTGCTCCTTGTAGATATACTTTGATTAGTTGTCACTTCCAATGAATAATATATGAGTTAAAGAAAAATAATAATTTATACGAGCATAAAATTTCACCTGGAGAGACCTTTAGGGTGATCTATCAGCCACTCTGCGTGGGACTCATCTATACGATGTATTAAAGGAACTGATTCGTGATTTTTTCTAAAAATTTCTTTTTCGCTATTAATGATCAAAATCTAATGTTTAATACGTTTAAAAGCTTTCACAAAAATATATTCTATATATTATAACTGAAGCTCGTTCCTCGGTTTATTATCTGTTTCGTAAAGTGATTGAGGAATGCTAATATTTTCAAAAGTTTTGAACTTATATGGTTAACGATAAAAAAATGATTTAAAAGTTTAATCTATGACTATGATACATTAAAATATCTTAAATTACAAAATGAGCATTTCCCTAGTTTGTTTATGAATATTAAGAAAGATTCGGGACTCGTTTAAATAACACAGGGGTATTGCTCAAATATTGTCCCTATCCTCACAATAACAAGGTCAAAATTTGGATAATAAACTTTAAATGAGTTGCATGTGTATTGTTTAACATCAAAAGGATTTTTTGAAGAAAAAAAGTGAAAAATCTCTTTTAAGTCATATTTTCAATTATAAAACAATTCTCATGAATGAGTAAGGCAGCAACAATTGTGTAGGAATATAAAAGGTACTTGTTCTTTACACACTTACTCCTTTTTTCTGGGGCCTCGGTCGCAGAGTGGTTAAAGCATCGCACTTAAAATCACACGGCCTCTCCCCTCTGGTCAACGCGGGTTCGAATCCCCCTCGCGCCGGTAAGTGAGAATATTTCCAAGTTTACTCTCGGAGGTTCGTCGGTCTCTTCCCATGTATATTGTATCTGGGTTCTGTCTTCGACCAATAAAAACTTGTCGCCTCCAGATAACTAAAAGATTGTTGCGTGTGGCGGAAAACATCAATTAATCTATCAATCAATCCAAAAATCACTTTGTTAAACACCACTCTGATTTCACGCACACTTACTCGCAAGTTGAAATTAAAAACACAAATATGATATAGTTCCTAATTGGCAATATATTCGTTGTCTTTGGTGACCATGTCTTCCAACAGTCTACTGGAATTTCCATGCGGACGAATTGTGCTCATTTGTTAGCTGACATGTTTTATATTCCTATGAAGCAGAATACATTCAAAAACTTCTACATGAGAAGAAAAAAATATCTTGTTGTGGCCTTCAATTCGACATTTAGATATATTGACGACATATTATTTATCAACAATAATAATTTTAAGGGGATGCTTACTCCTCCTATGGACCTGATCCCACATCTGGTGTGTCCAGGGGTCCGTGTTTGCCCAATTATCTATTTGGTATTGTTTGTAGGACTTATGAGATTCATCACTGTTCGTTATCTTCACCTTTCATTCATATGTCGATTTGAAATATTCCAATGAACTCGAAATAAAAGACGGCATGGGTCGTCTACTTCTTTTTCATACTTAAATATGCCATTGAAAGTAGATATTAACGGCATACTAACAACTCAATTCAATGACCAACGGGGTGATGTCAGATTCTTCATCGTTAACTTCCCATATTTATGTAGCAATATTCCATTGTGATGTTTTATGGTTTTTATATATATCAACAGATTCGATACGTACGAACGTGTTCTGCGTATGATTAGTTTTTTTTAAATCTAGTCACGTTAATGGCAAATAACCTAATTTCAAAAGGGTTTCAACCTGTCGTTTATTCAATTGTTATCTGACGTTTTCATGCCGGTAAACTGCCGGCAATTCTTGAAATATTGAATCGCGAGTGTGATGTTTTTAATACATGAAAAACTGTAAGCAGTTATCTATCAAAGTTCAATGGAAGCACATAGTTGTTGGATTTTTTCAAAAATAGATAAAACCAAATTATTAGATTTATTTATTACATATGTAGCCTATAGAATAAACAAATATAAAATGTTACGTAGGTTAGAAGTTTTTAAGTTAAACGAGTTTTCGATATGTAAAATCATGTTAATAAATCATATGTTTTTTTATTCATCAGTCATGAAATATATGACTGCAAAAGGACATACATTGTTTTGAAAATCATTTCAAATTCATGTAACTTGACCACAGTGAAGAGAACGGTCCTCCAGTAGGACAGTCTTAAAGGGATGAAATGGGCTGTATTTGCCGTAGTAGTGCAATTCTCTTGAAACTTCATGTTATACATATACTCTTTTATTTTTATTTGGTAGTATAATATCCTTTAAACGTGTTTACAATGTATATATTATCCTTAAATATTTATTATCATAACTATACGGTCAACTCACGACTACATTCTTGATACATTATTCCTTTAGTTAAATCTATGTTGTTCCACATCAACGTTGTTAATGACATTTCAATGTTTTCGAATGATGCTTTTAATAGGCCGCTGGCAACATTGGTGAGAAGTATGCGGGAGTATCCGAGGACATTTTATCTCACCTGAAGTTAGATGGATATATATGTTTATTCTGTATTAACATACATACACACATAGATACATAAATACCAAGGATAACCCATGGAAGCTGAAACATTGTACTTTGATGCACAGATATATGCGCTATAGGTTTTTTTTACGTCGTAGGAAACCGGAGTACCCGGAGGAAACCGACGTGTCCAAGCTGGCGTCCGCCATATCCTCTCACATACAACCACTGCCGATCACGGGGAAATTAAAACTCTGATTTCACACAGAACCACAACCTCAGAAGGAGTTTGACCCTTAATTTCGGTTTTCACAAAACGACCACGTGCGTTATTTGGACATATAAAGTGCACCACTTCTGCATTTACGCCAGGACCCTTGAACTGTCCACAGCTCACTGGGAATTCTGTATCTGTGTCACCCAAAGTGACGAACACATTATGGAGTCGATGACCTAAAAGAAAATGTATTCTATATCAGAAGAAAAAATATCTTGGTGTGGTCTTCAGTTCGACATTAAGATATATCGAATACGTTTCATCTATTACGAATAATCTCAAACCCTTCAGTGGTCCGTGCAAACTGTTCATCGTTCCATGAAGACTAGTCTCCTACCGTTTCGTGCAAATGGTGTAGTAGTACGCTTCAGTGTCTGTAACAACTCAACGTTATCACAAACGGGATGGTTTCAGTTTCTCCATCGACAACTTCCTACACTTTTGTAGCAATGTCCCATTATCACCTATATTTAGTGCTTATATCATTCAACTAATTATTATTATCATTATTATTATTAATATTATATCACTCAAGATACACAAATTCGTGTTCTGCATATCACCAGTTTTTAGATCGATGGAGGCTACTGACAAACAAGCTGATGTTACAGTGGTTAAAACAGTCTTGTTTAACGTCAGCATTTCTCAAATGACGTTATGGAATTCTGGTTCGCCACTACAATATATTATTGGATCGAGTGCTGTCTGAAATGCTTCACACCCATTGTTTACGTCATTCTTGACTACTGATTTTGTCTATGGATAACTCCGTTTGTCTGATCAAGATAGATGTCTCGCGGCGGATTTGACCGCTTGACAGGGGATGGTTGCTCCCCCTTGGCATATGATCGCACCTCTGGTGTACTCCGGGGTCTGTATTTGCCCAGATCTTTATTTAATGTTTTGAAACTCTGACAATGATCACTGTTCGTTATTTTCACCTTTCTTCAGAACAAGTCGACTTTTCACCATTAATTAAGATGGGATAACGGCCATTTCTTTACCTCTTTTAACAATCCATAGAATTTTCTTCTGAACATCCATACTTTGATATTTAAAAAGGCACACTAGTAAATACTTTTGACATGTGAAATATTTAAGTGTGGGTCAACAGTGAGCGTGGAATTGTCTTTAGAGAAAAGTGAAACAGAAACAAGTTTTACTTCATAATCAAAATAAATCCCTTAATATATTGATATAAAGAAATTCAAGATGGACCTTGTTCTATTTATACAATTAGTATCAAAAAGTTTACTATTATCTTATAGAAAGAGTTCTCAATGTTTTAATCGATTCTATTTGCATAATGATGTCTAATCATTGAATTGTAAGTACGAAATATTCTTCTAAAATACCGTATAAGTGGATCTTCAGCGATGCACAAATTTAGGGATTTGTCCAAACAACATATGTATTATATCTAGTGTGAGCTGATTTAGAAACTTCATTTTTCCAGGAAAGATCACTATTACCTCTGAATAAATTATGGGTGATGTTCAATTTTAGGGATCCCAACACTGTCGCTAATAAAGCCAAAACGAAATCCTCGCTAAAAATTCTACTTACACGGTAATGTTTTAGTGAAATAGAATTTTACCATGAGCATCGATTCTGTTGAAGAGGGTGACGTATTGTACGACGTAGATGGTGCCTAAATCGACAGTTATCCATGGATTGGTCTCATCCTGTGTGTGTGAGCACTGACCCGCATGGCCGTCCAGTACAACCCTGCCGTCAACAACATAATCTGGTTTGCTTGGGTGAAATATGCTACTCATCGTTGCAGTCTTGTTGAATGCGGCATTCACTGCTTTCATTTCTGTAAAATCATAATGCAGACCCTGAAGTGTGCTACTACACCAAAGCCTTTCGTTTCGTTCCGTGCAAACGGTTCACCGTACCGTGCAGACCCATGCAGTATTTCTTGCAGACCGTTCACCGTTCCGTGCAAACCGTTCACCGTTCCGTGCAGATCAATCACCGTTCCGTGTATGATCAAGCCACGCCCATAAAAACGTGCAGATCGTTCAAACCACGCCCTTAGAAACGTACAAACCGTGTCAGTCATTTCGGAATGGGATGTGTGACAGGTAAACATTGTTGGGAATTTGACATATGATTTCGAAATGTTTCTAAGACGGGCTTTAAACAGTGGAAATCGAAAATCTGCAAATGATTGAAAGAAAACAGTTGATTATAAAACCACCAGGCAGAGCAAAGTCCGATACCATTTTATCGTTCTTGGTAGTTTCTAGCAAGTACACAGACATGTGTATCTCTGCCCTCGCTATATATTTATGTATTTTATTTATTTTGTATATAAAAATAATTTTTTTATCTTGTTACATCGGTATGACCAAGATTCTCTTTTTAAACAGAAATATTTTCATCAAAATCGTTTATCGGAACTGTCTGTATAATGCAAATACCAACCTGTGTATAACTTGCATATTCTAAGCAAATTCCAAGGTCCTTCTTTTACCACAATTATAGAAGTCAGTTAATCCGGGTATTTGAAATTAACATTCGTACAGAATGTGTGAAAATTGGCGTGGGCAATTGAAATATGACAAAAGAGGTGTTTATATCTTTAATGCAACAATCTAATCAAAATTGGATGTTAGATCCGCTCGCACATCTGTTGATCATTACTGTAGTTAGTAATTATTTATTTTATCTATTCATTTATATGATTTTTTCTCAATATATTTTCATGGCATTGCGATTGTGTCTTCTTTTTTTGTATCTTCCCTTCTTATCCAAGGTGACAAGTTCGTATTGACTGGCTAATCCTATGTCTAGTTGTACCCCCTCTCCCAACCGAAGATATGTTCCAGTCTTACGAGAATTTTTTAAATCATTTTATATGTTGCCATACACGTATGTAAAAATATAGGTTTATTCAAGATATGTTTTTGAGAAGAGGCCTGGAATATACAAATTGCACACGTGTTTTAACGGCACTCATATTGAATGTACAAATATAACGATACAGACGCGGGATTTTCAAGGAATACAATAGAGCAATGAATATATAAAGTTGAATAATAAATACTCCATGACAATACAATTTACGCATCTTTTCCCTTTATTTCCGAAGTTGAAAAATATTCATTTCCTTTTATTCTAACGTGTTCGTAAGTCATTAAACTATCCCTTGATTAAAGTAATCCCAGGATGAAACAAATAATTCCGAAAAGAATCAAAGCGTACAGATCATGCATATCGTTAGTGCAGACCGTTCAAAACCCTCTCCCCGTCCAAAAACATTTCAATCTTTCCTGACGAGAAATTTCTTTAAATCATTTTATCTGTTTTCATACACGTACACATGTATATGAAATGTATAGGTTTATTCAATATCTGTCTTTGGGAAGAGGCCTGGAATATATAAATTGCAAATGTATTTTCACGACACTGAGAATGAATGTACAAAAATAGCGAAACAGACGCGACAATTTCATATTCAGTTTCAATGAATTTTAAAATAGAGCAATGAATCAATAACATATGATTAATCAATATTGCGTGATGATATGAGTTTGGCATATTATTCCTTTATTTCCGAAATAAAAAAAAAATAATCTGTTTTCATTCCAACGTGTTCATTGATCTAATAAGCAACAATGAAATTTACCGCGTCGTACATGAGCAATCATTTTAAAATGAATCATTGTTATTTCTTTCTCAACCTTTTTTTTAATATCTAGAATACTGCAATTATATTGAATCTATTTGAATAAAATAATATTTAAAAAAATCAGAGCGTGTAGGCCACGCCTACGGTATCGTGCAGACCGTTCACAAAGTGTGCAAGCCACGCCTACAGTGTGGTCGGTGTTTCGTGCAAAGCGTTTCGTGCAAACCGTTCACCGTTCCGTGCAGACCGTTCAGCGTTTCGTACAAACCGTTCACCGTTCCGTGCAGACCGTTCAGCGTTTCGTGCAAACCGTTCACAGTTCCATACAGATCTCTCAGCGTTTTGTACAAACCGTTCACCGTTCCGTGCAGACCGTTCAGCGTTCCGTACAAACCGTTCATCGTTCCGTGCAGACCGTTCAGCGTTTTGTACAAACTGTTCACCGTTCCGTGCAAGTGGTGTAATAGTACTCTTCGGGGTTTGTATGTACTAATGGAAATAAAAGGTAAGTAGAGGTCAAGGTGTACTCCAAAAGTGAATACAAGATACATTAGCCTAAAACAAGGACATGAATTGGTGAAGGAGGAACTCTTCATTTTTTCCTGATTATAAAGAATGTATGATGATCGGGCCCTGCTTGTTATCTCCCCTTTTCCTTGTTTGCCAATGGTAGGGTATGTAAGATTTGAATATTCAGGCTTCAACCTATAGGCTGAAATAACTCTACCCATTTGGTAGGAAATCGTGCCTTTACCAAAATGTCTCTTGGCTAGCGTTGGAACCCCTATTAGTGTTGTTGGTTTTGATTTGCTCCATTTCGATGTTACTGTTTTCTAAATCTACAGCACCATCATACAGTTTTACGTAAAAATGATGAAAATCGTAATACATTAGCAAAGACATCACTTGTAATTCCCGAATCACTCATGTAGATAATGTGCGAGATAGAATCAATACTATATATTATATCAGAATGATCAACAGTCTGAAACAAATGTCATCGTAATACTGCTGTTTGCAATTAATTTGACTTGTGTGAACAATCACATACCATTACCACCAGATAACACACCTATCTTGTTTAAAATCAACATTTTCATTACGGAGATTGACACACTTTCCGTTTTTGATTGCAATCAACATTGTCTATGAATAAATCATTCGTTTAATTCTTTTGGGAAAATACTACAACGAAAATATTGAACAAAGAAATAGCTAATTATTTACCACAAACAGTATTCCCTTTATCGCAAAGTTATGTATTTGTTACTTAGTAAGGCTTTTAAGAAATCTAACGTTTGATGGAGAAAGTATCGTTGTTTTCGTGAGATATTGTACACTGATTTTAGCAAGAATCCATCATGTACGTTTGGTAATGCAAATTCATTTTATATATATCGACTGCACTCTACATCATTAAGAAAAAGAAGTATAGCAAACATCTTTTTAATTAAATCTTCCAAAATCTCTAACTCATCTTTCAAAATTGTCATTATCATCTTAGCAATTTTCATAGCGACCATTTAATGCAGAATCAAGCGGCGAGTTAACCTCAATTCATATAAAAAGATAATTCGCTCTTATTATATCACAAGTGCGGATTAATGTGGGTGTGTGAAGGGTACTTGCATTCACCAATGCGTAATTATATGTCTGATTCTTAACTTAAATGCATGTGTCAACGTCATTCGATGCATAGTCGTGACGTCATCAGTTTACTTTCATATCAAACAGACACAAATTACACGACAACAGTACAACATTTCGAATTTCTTTGGATCTTAGTAGCTGCATGGTTTATTTTATGCATAAATAAAACTTACATTAAAAAAATCGGAATTTAATATATACTTAGTGATACACTTATTTCAATTATGACGTCACACTATTTCGCGGATTTTATCCCAGTAAAGATTTTCATAACTTGCCTTAACGTACCCGCTTGGTATGGGATCGTTGACTTGTAAAGAAGCGATTTTTTGCAAAACACTGTATAATATATACACAAGTTACCTGCACCATACAATTAAGCAAAATATATAGAGGGATTATCCCTGGTATGTTAAATACTCCTAATTTCGCTCGTTATTTATATTTGGTATGTTAAATACTCCTAATTTCGCTCGTTATTTAGATGTAAAAATTATGACCTTAAAAATGAACGCTCTCTGTCACGACAAGTGTTTGCACGGTAAATCAACCTGCTGTTACGGACATCCCTGACCAAAATGTAAAGTTTGCTGCAAATTTGTCACAAGTTTTCTGCAAGTTTGCGGCAAACAAATCAGTGTGCCAGAGTTGTTTGCCAAAAGTGTGCAGCTAATGCGGCTAGCGGCATACAGTGTGCCACTAGCAGCAAATTTGCAGTAACTGTGTGCCAGAGGTTGTATATTTTGGTAAGGGATGGGAAACGTATTACAAAAGAACTTACGACTTACGACCAACGTTATATACTGGGGAGTTCCAGTTTATTATACGATATATTCAATAAAAAGGCAAAATACTTTTTGAAGATGATGAAAATTAAGCCTCATAAAAGTTTTCATTCATTCATTTAAAGTAATAACTGTGTAATACAATTTAAGATTGCGATTTTATCGTAAGTTCTTCCGTGAAGCTGTTTAAATATGGGGTACTTTATCTACAACTGGTGACGTCTCAATATCAGTGAAACATTCTCAATGGGACGCAAAACAAAGAAAAACATAGTTTGGCTAACTTTAACATAGCTGCGAAAAGCAAGAACCTGAATGAAAATGACACGAACTATTTCTTACATAAATATCTAATGTAGAAACAATATATTTTTAGAAATTCAAAAAATAGAAATGATACAAACCATAGTATTGCCAAGGTCCAGCATCGCTTCCGTCAAAAGAAAGGTAGATTGTCCCCTCTGTCTGACATAGGGATTCCAGGATATTAAAGAAAAAGGAAACACACGTAACCTTCTTAGCACATTCTAAAGCGCAGACAGACGGATTGTCAACTGGGACAGAAACCGCATTGGTTTGTCGTCGGTAGTCCAGATCTATTTTCCGTTGGTAGGATACACATAAGCCTTTCCCCGAGAGTGGATGCGGTGTCATTAACATTAAACAAAACGGGAATATCAAACATTTTGATATCTTTCTGCAACTCATTGTGATTTATTAGAAGTGCACGGCGTTTCTGGGGAAAAAATGACCACCGCCTTTTGTTTCAGAGAAAAAAAATAGACAGTATTTCGTTTCAGAGAAAAAAAAATAGACAGTATTTCGTTTCAGAGAAAAAAAAATAGACCGTCTTTTTTCCAGAAGAAAACTCTTCTGGTTGCACCTTTCCTTACTCCTTCTAGATATACTTATATTAGTTACCAGTTCGAATGAATAATATATGTGTTTAAGACTACTTATAATATATAGACGAACATAACATTTCATCTGGAACACGATAATTCATTTCTGTGTGCGACTCATCTATGTGCCGTCATCTTCACCTTTCATCTATTCAATAAATTAAAGGGACTAATTGACGACTTTCCTGATAAATTAGTTATTCATTTTTAATGATCAAAATCTACTGTCTGGTGTGTTTAAAAGCTTTCACAAAAATAAGGCTATACATTATGATAGAAGCTCATTACATAGAGTTCATCATACGTTGTTTAAACAAAGATTGAGGAATGTTATTGTTTTCAAAGTTTTAAACATATATGGTTAATGACAAACGTTTTTATTTAAAAGTTTAATTCATGCCAATGCAACATTAAGATATTTTAAATAACAAAATTAACATTTCACTAATTTGTTTATTAACATTACATTAAAAAAGATTTGAGGCTTGTTTGCACAACACAGGGTTACGGCTCAACTGTTGCCCCTATCCTTGAAATATTAAGGTTAAATTTGCGTAAACAACTTTAAATGAGTTATGTTTTTAATGTTTATTAAGTTATTTTTTTCTTTAAAACATGGACAAGTTCCTTTAAAGTCATATTTTCATTTTTAGAACACGTTCTATGAATGAGTAAGGCAGCGACAATTGTATCAGATCAAAGAACTAGAGCCACAAAGTACTAAAATTGGCCCTTTCGCAAAAATAAATGAGACTTTCACAGTTGATGCTCTAAGATATATAGGTCATAGAACTATTTATTTTATAACAATATCTTTTCTAGTTATTGTTTTACAGTCGTTTAAACTTTGTATTGTTTTTCAGCATGAAAACTAAATAACGTCATGATGCTTACGTCATGGTGTTGACGTTATGAGAATCACAGTGTAAAACACAAAAAAGGACGTATAGGTTAAAATATATTTTTGGGGCTTATTCTGATTGTAAATCAGATCTGTTAAAATACTAAGAACTTGTATATTTTCTATCACGACGTTTAGATTTGAGATATATGGCCCCCTCTCCCCACTTTACTTTTTTTTTTCCGCTGTATTGGACATAATTGAAAAATCGTGATCAAAAATCAAAATTCCATGCGGTGAAAGGACCACAGCAAACAATATTGTTTTACCGTCTACCTCAGAGACGAGTTTATTTTTTTTAAAGTTGTATATCTATTTGTATAAATTTCCATTAAATTGATATTAATTGACGATAAAAAGAGAAACGATTCTATAATTTTGGTTAAACTTGAGTAATTATAGTAACTAAATAGGAAAATGGATTTTTCAAACATCCCCCTCGTGAACCTATTTTTTTTTATAAAACACGGTTGACCTTTAAAATTGTAGGCACATCTGAAGTCATTTTTCTGAGCGAAGTAGACTTTTAAGTCCGCGGAGGAACTCCGTGGATGTCACCTGTGCCTCTCTCTCTCTCTCTCTTTAGGGTTTCTGTGGACGTAGTGTTTGTGTAACGATGGCATCCCAAACAGAAGCTGACACGAAGTCTACACTCCCTCCTCTCTCTCTCTCTTTAGGGTTTCTGTGAACGTAGTGTTTGTGTAACGATGGTCTCCTAAACAGAAGCTGACACATAGCTAGTCTACACCCCACCCCCTTTATCTCTCTCCCTTACTCTCAATCATTGACTAAATGAGTAATTATTGTCATACGTATGCAACACTATTGTCATGCCATATTATTTCATCTATATTATTGCTACAGTTTTACACATCTCTCTCTCACTCTCTCTCTCTCTCTCTCTCTCTCTCTCTCTCTCTCTCTCTCTCTCTCTCTCTCTCTCTCTCTCTCTCTCTCTCTCTTTCTCTCTCACTCTTTATAAATATAGAACCGGGATAAATTATAGATATAAAGCCGTGATAGATTATAAATAGAAATATCTCAGTAACTCTCTCTCTCTCTCTCTCTCTCTCTCTCTCTCTCTCTCTCTCTCTCTCTCTTTATAAATATAAAACCGGGATAAATTATAGATATAAAGCCGTGATAAATTATAAATAGAAATATCTCAATAACTCTCTCTCTCTCTCTCTCTCTCTCTCTCTCTCTCTCCCTCTCTCTCTCTCTCTAAATATAAAGCCGTGATAAATTATAAATAGAAATATCTCAATAACTTATAACTTATTTATGCTTTTTTACTATTGTTTGATTTCTGATTGTGTAATTTATAATCCATGTGGTATCTCAAACAGAAGAATTTTTTTAACTACTGTAACAGTTTTACGCATGGGCAATATAACCATTATACATGTTGATGTGCTGCACCAATAAAGAATTGTTCATGTTTTTATAAATATAAAGCCACAATAAATCATTAATAAAAAATATTCCAATAACTATTTTTTTTATTATTATTGTTTGATTTCTGATTGTTTAATCTATAATACATGTATAACGATGGAGAGAGAAAATACGATGATAAATTGCATTGTATAGGGGACGTTAGAAATTAAAATATTCTAGGTGCGAGTCAATGCTATTAAAACTCAGGTATACTGGGGCTTTCCTCGAGATCTGAAGACTGCCGGTCATCATTAGCCATGATTGCTATCAAAACATCTTTCTCAGGTAGCTGTAGACCACAGTCTCTGCAAACGTCAGTCAACCTAAGCTCTAGTGTTAAAAGTTTGATTGACCAGCGGCTTATCATTGATCGCAACACAGGTAAAAGTTGGGGGTGTTAACTTAAAGTTGGGTCTTTAAGCGTGCCACACCTAATGGGACATGGGACATCCCCTGATGCCAAGCGTTTGGCGATGGAACTGTCACTACCCGTTTTTACGATTTAGGTCTGACGCGGCCGGGATTCGAACCCCGGCCTACCGCATGCAAGGCGAACGATCTAACTCTCGGCTACCGCGTAAAGTTTTTGTATGAACTAAGATAAATATCTTAAGTATACAAGAAGAGTGACCTCTAGCTGTACATGGGAATGACAATTGAACAGAAGGAGGACTAAGGGACGTAGACAATGATGGTTGGTGTATAGATGCCAGATTACTCCTCTTGAGTTCTGGATTTGACTTGCCGTATTTCTGTACATAGGACCTGCATATATGTCTGCATTTGTCACACAGAAAATCACGGTGACTAGGCGTTCTTCCAGATAGTCTGCTTATTGCATTCCTATGAATCTGATATATAACATATATATGTTTGTTTCGTAATTCTAGGGCAGTTAAAACACTTATAGGACTTTTTTCTAGGCATCTGTAACAAATCAATTTGGAAACGGAAATAAATCAAAATATCAATCTTTTAAATATGCAGAAAACACAAATGCATTGGACAACAGGCATTGTCTATATTAACCCTCTCCAAATGCACTCCGGGAGTGAATAAAGTATACAGTGTCCTGAAACAAGGACAGAGATAGTTCAAGGATGAACGCTTCATATCTCATGATTATATAGAATTTATGATGATCGGGCCTTGCTTGTTATCTCCCCATTTCCTTGTTCGTCAATGGTAGAGTATGCAAAATTGAATATTGAGGTTTCAACCTACAGGATGAAATTCCTCTGCCATAATGGTCTGAAATTGTGCCTTTACAACAATGGTTCATGGCTAGCGTTGGAAACCACACTAGTCTTGTTGGATTCATAAACTCCATTGTGATGCTACTGTTTTCTACATCTACACCACGGTAATGTAGTTTGACGTAGGTTTTACATTATGACCCCTGGGTCGAGGACTCTCCTGGTGGACTGTTAGTCCCCGGAGGTCTCTACATCCCAGTAGCAAAGTACTTCGTCACTAGCTTGAATATACGGGTATATATAATTGCTGTGATAAAAATTATATATATATATATATATATATATATATATATATATATATATATATATATTCTGCCATTACTTTTGCAGATAGTTTAACCAAAGACACAATAGGACGGTGCGTAGTCTTTATTATGTACTTCATGTGTGGTAAAAGACTGAAACAAGCAAAAGGAGTAATAGACATACTGTTAAATTACAAATGAATAAATAAATAATCAAAAATAAACTTAAGAAATGTTACAAAAAGAAAATAGTCAAAATTTGGATTTAATTTTATCACAAACTTGTTTCCGTAGAAAAAATTGTTAAGTGCGTACATTTATGTGAAAGATACATATGACACTAACGGCGTTCCATAGAAAATATTCAGATGTATGCCACTTCTAAATATAATATACAAGAATAGCTAACAAACCAAAATAAAGTAAATATGTATTCAAAGGCTAAGAGAAACATGATAATGAACTGCAAAAGACTACTTACAGTGTGTGCTATCTCTAAGTAGAAAATGAATGATTGGAACAATCGACCGATGCGTGAAACACACTCACAGGTAAACAGGAAGTACGTGCTCGAATTAAGTATGGTAACTCTAAACGGGTTTGAAGTCTAAGTCGTAAAGAAAGCTAATTCAATATAAAGAAGAGGAAATATTTTAACAAATAACGATAACTCTTCACAATATATATATATATATATATATATATATATATATATATATATATATAAAAGCACAAAAACCCAACGACACCCTACTTTCTTAAAGTGTCGGATCTGAGAAGATACAAGGCCAGTAAAGAAATTTATATATACAGAAAACACTGATTGACCAACGACGCAATCAATTCGATATACCCTAATAACTATATATCAACATGCCACATCAACCTTTGATTTCTATAACTACTGTTTATTTCAGTAATATAGGATCGTTGACTTGCAAAAAAGCATTTTTTCTCAGAATACTGTAGAATATCTACATAAGTTACCTGCAAGATACAACTCAAGCGAAAATGATTGAAGGGGTTTGTTAAATATTCCTAATTTCACTCGATGTTTAGATATAAAAACCATTACCTTAAAACCGGTAGCTCTCTGTCATGGTAAGCGTTTGCACGATATATTGCTATTTCTGCTACGGTCATGAGCGCTAAGCATAGCTTTAAATGTATGGTACTTTAAATACAACTGGTGATGTCTCAATATAAGTGAAAAATTCTCAGTGACACGTACAACAAAGAAAAACATAGTTTGGGTAACTTTAACATAGCTACGAAAAGGAAGAAGTTGAATGAAAATGACACAAACTATCCTTTACATAAATATACATTGTAGGAATAATGCTAGAAATGATACAAACCATAGCATTGCCAAGGTCCAGCATCGCTTCCATCAAAAGAAACATAGATTGTCCCCTCTGTCTGACACAGGGATTCCAGGATATTGAAAAAAAAAGAAACGCACGCAACCTTCTTAGCACATTGTAAAGCGCAGACAGACGGACTGTCAACTGGGACAGAAACCGTATTGGTTTGTCGTCGGTAGTCCAGATCTGTTTGCCGCTGGTAGTATACAAATGTGCTCTCCCCAGAGAGCGCATGCGGTGTCATCAACATTAAACACAACAGGAATATCAAATATTTTGATATCTTTCTGCAACTCATTCTGATTTGTTAAAAGTTTCTGGGGAAAAAAATGACCGTCCTTTGTTTCAGCAAAAACAATAAACCGTCTATTATTTCAGAGGAAAGCAATAGACCGTCGTTTTTTGTTGTTGTTTTTTTTTTTCAGGGGAATAATAGATCCTCTTTTGTTTCAGAGGAAGAAATACACCGTCATTTATTTCAGAGGAGAACTCATCTGGTTGCATTTTGTCTTGCTCCTTGTAGATATACTTTGATTAGTTGTCACTTCCAATGAATAATATATGAGTTAAAGAAAAATAATAATTTATACGAGCATAAAATTTCACCTGGAGAGACCTTTAGGGTGATCTATCACTCACTCTGCGTGGGACTCATCTATACGATGTATTAAAGGAACTGATTCGTGATTTTTTCTAAAAATTTCTTTTTCGCTATTAATGATCAAAATCTAATGTCTAATACGTTTAAAAGCTTTCACAAAAATATATTCTATATATTATAACTGAAGCTCGTTCCTCGGTTTATTATCTGTTTCGTAAAGTGATTGAGGAATGCTAATATTTTCAAAAGTTTTGAACTTGTATGGTTAACGATAAAAAAATGATTTAAAAGTTTAATCTATGACTATGAGACATTAAAATATCTTAAATTACAAAATGAGCATTTCCCTAGTTTGTTTATGAATATTAAGAAAGATTCGGGGCTCGTTTAAATAACACAGGGGTATTGCTCAAATATTGCCCCTATCCTCACAATAACAAGGTCAAAATTTGGATAATAAACTTTAAATGAGTTGCATGTGTATTGTTTAACATCAAAAGGATTTTTTGAAGAAAAAAAGTGAAAAATCTCTTTTAAGTCATATTTTCAATTATAAAACAATTCTCATGAATGAGTAAGGCAGCAACAATTGTGTAGGAATATAAAAGGTACTTGTTCTTTACACACTTACTCCTTTTTTCTGGGGCCTCGCTCGCAGAGTGGTTAGAGCATCGCACTTAAAATCACACGGCCTCTCCCCTCTGGTCAACGCGGGTTCGAATCCCCCTCGCGCCGGTAAGTGAGAATGTTTCCAAGTTTACTCTCGGAGGTTCGTCGGTCTCTTCCCATGTATATTGTATCTGGGTTCTGTCTTCGACCAATAAAAACTTGTCGCCTCCAGATAACTAAAAGATTGCTGCGTGTGGCGGAAAACATCAATTAATCTATCAATCAATCCAAAAATCACTTTGTTAAACACCACTCTGATTTCACGCACACTTACTCGCAAGTTGAAATTAAAAACACAAATATGATAGAGTTCCTAATTGGCAATATATTCGTTGTCTTTGGTGACCATGTCTTCAAACAGTCTACTGGAATTTCCATGCGGACGAATTGTGCTCATTTGTTAGCTGACATGTTTTATATTCCTATGAAGCAGAATACATTCAAAAACTTCTACATGAGAAGAAAAAAATATCTTGTTGTGGCCTTCAATTCGACATTTAGATATATTGACGACATATTATTTATCAACAATAATAATTTTAAGGGGATGCTTACTCCTCCTATGGACCTGATCCCACATCTGGTGTGTCCAGGGGTCCGTGTTTGCCCAATTATCTATTTGGTATTGCTTGTAGGACTTATGAGATTCATCACTGTTCGTTATCTTCACCTTTCATTCACATGTCGATTTGAAATATTCCAATGAACTCGAAATAAAAGACGGCATGGGGTCGTCTACTTCTTTTTCATACTTAAATATGCCATTGAAAGTAGATATTAACGGTATACTAACAACTCAATTCAATGACCAACGGGGTGATGTCAGATTCTTCATCGTTAACTTCCCATATTTATGTAGCAATATTCCATTGTGATGTTTTATGGTGTTTATATATATCAACAGATTCGATACGTACGAACGTGTTCTGCGTATGATTAGTTTTTTAAATCAAGTCACGTTAATGGCAAATAACCTAATGTCAAAAGGGTTTCAACCTGTCGTTTATTCAATTGTTATCTGACGTTTTCATGCCGGTAAACTGCCGGCAATTCTTGAAATATTGAATCGCGAGTGTGATGTTTTTAATACATGAAAAACTGTAAGCAGTTATCTATCAAAGTTCAATGGAAGCACATAGTTGTTGGATTTTTTCAAAAATAGATAAAACCAAATTATTAGATTTATTTATTACATATGTAGCCTATAGAATAAACAAATATAAAATGTTACGTAGGTTAGAAGTTTTTAAGTTAAACGAGTTTTTGATATGTAAAATCATGTTAATAAATCATATGTTTTTTATTCATCAGTCATGAAATATATGACTGCAAAAGGACATACATTGTTTTGAAAATCATTTCAAATTCATGTAACTTGACCACAGTGAAGAGAACGGTCCTCCAGTAGGACAGTCTTAAAGGGATGAAATGGGCTGTATTTGCCGTAGTAGTGCAATTCTCTTGAAACTTCATGTTATACATATACTCTTTTATTTTTATTTGGTAGTATAATATCCTTTAAACTTGTCTACAATGTATATATTATCCTTAAATATTTATTATCATAACTATACGGTCAACTCACGACTACATTCTTGATACATTATTCCTTTAGTGAAATCTATGTGCTTCCACATCAACGTTGTTAATGACATTTCAATGTTTTCGAATGATGCTTTTAATAGGCCGCTGGCAACATTGGTGAGAAGTATGCGGGAGTATCCGAGGACATTTTATCTCACCTGAAGTTAGATGGATATATATGTTTATTCTGTATTAACATACATACAAACATAGATACATAAATACCAAGGATAACCCATGGAAGCTGAAACATTGTACTTTGATGCACAGCTATAGAGTTTTTTTTACGTCGTAGGAAACCGGAGTACCCGGAGGAAACCGACGTGTCCAAGCTGGCGTCCGCCATATCCTCTCACATACAACCACTGCCGATCACAGGGAAATTAAAACTCTGATTTCACACAGAACCACAACCTCAGAAGGAGTTTGACCCTTAATTTCGGTTTTCACAAAACGACCACGTGCGTTATTTGGACATATAATGTGCAACACTTCTGCATTTACGCCAGGACCCTTGAACTGTCCACAGCTCACTGGGAATTCTGTATCTGTGTCACCCAAAGTGACGAACACATTATGGAGTCGATGACCTAAAAGAAAATGTATTCTATATCAGAAGAAAAAATATCTTGGTGTGGCCTTCAGTTCGATATTAAGATATATCGAATACGTTTCATCTATTACGAATAATCTCAGACCCTTCAGTGGTCCGTGCAAACTGTTCATCGTTCCATGAAAAATAGTCTCCTACCGTTTCGTGCAAATGGTGTAGTAGTACGCTTCAGTGTCTGTAACAACTCAACGTTATGACAAACGGAATGGTTTCAGTTTCTCCATCGACAACTTCCTACACTTTTGTAGCAATGTCCCATTATCACCTATATTTAGTGCTTATATCATTCAACTAATTATTATTATCATTATTATTATTAATATTATATCACTCAAGATACACAAATTCGTGTTCTGCATATCACCAGTTTGTAGATCGATGGAGGCTACTGACAAACAAGCTGATGTTACAGTGGTTAAAACAGTCTTGTTTAACGTCAGCATTTCTCAAATGACGTTATGGAATTCTGGTTCGCCACTACAATATATTATTGGATCGAGTGCTGTCTGAAATGCTTCACACCCATTGTTTACGTCATTCTTGACTACTGATTTTGTCTATGGATAACTCCGTTTGTCTGATCAAGATATATGTATCGCGGCGGATTTGACCGCTTGACAGGGGATGGTTGCTCCCCCTTGGCATATGATCGCACCTCTGGTGTACTCCGGGGTCTGTATTTGCCCAGATCTTTATTTAATGTTTTGAAACTCTGACATTGATCACTGTTCGTTATTTTCACCTTTCTTCAGAACAAGTCGACTTTTCACCATTAATTAAGATGGGATAACGGCCATTTCTTTACCTCTTTTAACAATCCATAGAATTTTCTTCTGAACATCCATACTTTGATATTTAAAAAGGCACACTAGTAAATACTTTTGACATGTGAAATATTTAAGTGTGGGTCAACAGTGGGCGTGGAATTGTCTTTAGAGAAAAGTGAAACAGAAACAAGTTTTACTTCATAATCAAAATAAATCCCTTAAAATATTGATATAAAGAAATTCAAGATGGACCTTGTTCTATTTATACAATTCGTATCAAAAAGTTTACTATTATCTTATAGAAAGAGTTCTCAATGTTTTAATCGATTCTATTTGCATAATGATGTCTAATCATTGAATTGTAAGTACGAAATATTCTTCTAAAATACCGTATAAGTGGATCTTCAGCGATACACAAATTTAGGGATTTGTCCAAACAACATATGTATTATATCTAGTGTGAGCTGATTTAGAAACTTCATTTTTCCAGGAAAGATCACTATTACCTCTGAATAAATTATGGGTGATGTTCAATTTTAGGGATCCCAACACTGTCGCTAATAAAGCCAAAAAGAAATCCTCGCTAAAAATTCTACTTACACGGTAATGTTTTAGTGAAATAGAATTTTACCATGAGCATCGATTCTGTTGAAGAGGGTGACGTATTGTACGACGTAGATGGTGCCTAAATCGACAGTTATCCATGGATTGGTCTCATCCTGTGTGTGTGAGCACTGACCCGCATGGCCGTCCAGTACAACCCTTCCGTCAACAACATAATCTAGTTTGCTTGGGTGAAATATGCTACTCATCGTTGCAGTCTTGTTGAATGCGGCATTCACTGCTTTCATTTCTGTAAAATCATAATACAGACCCTGAAGTGTGCTACTACACCAAAGCCTTTCGTTTCGTTCCGTACAAACGGTTCATCGTACCGTGCAGACCCATGCAGTATTTCTTGCAGACCGTTCACCGTTCCGTGCAAACCGTTCACCGTTCCGTGCAGATCAATCACCGTTCCGTGTATGATCAAGCCACGCCCATAAAAACGTGCAGATCGTTCAAACCACGTCCTTAGAAACGTACAAACCGTGTCAGTCATTTCGGAATGGGATGTGTGACAGGTAAACATTGTTGGGAATTTGACATATGATTTCGAAATGTTTCTAAGACGGGCTTTAAACAGTGGAAATAGAAAATCTGCAAATGATTGAAAGAAAACAGTTGATTATAAAACCACCAGGCAGAGCAAAGTCCGATACCATTTTATCGTTCTTGGTAGTTTCTAGCAAGTACACAGACATGTGTATCTCTGCCCTCGCTATATATTTATGTCTTTTATTTATTTTGTATATAAAAATAATTTTTTTATCTTGTTACATCGGTATGACCAAGATTCTCTTTTTAAACAGAAATATTTTCATCAAAATCGTTTATCGGAACTGTCTGTATAATGCAAATACCAACCTGTGTATAACTTGCATATTCTAAGCAAATTCCAAGGTCCTTCTTTTACCACAATTATAGAGGTCAGTTAATCCGGGTATTTGAAATTAACATTCGTACAGAATGTGTGAAAATTGGCGTGGGCAATTGAAATATGACAAAAGAGGTGTTTATATCTTTAATGCAACAATCTAATCAAAATTGGATGTTAGATCCGCTCGCACATCTGTTGATCATTACTGTAGTTAGTAATTATTTATTTTATCTATTCATTTATGATTTTTTCTCAATATATTTCCATGGCATTACGATTGTGTTTTCTTTTTTTGTATCTTCCCTTCTTATCCAAGGTGACAAGTTCGTATTGACTGGCTAATCCTATGTCTAGTTGTACCCCCTCTCCCGACCGAAGATATGTTCCAGTCTTACGAGAATTTTTTAAATCATTTTATATGTTGCCATACACGTATGTAAAAATATAGGTTTATTCAAGATATGTTTTTGAGAAGAGGCCTGGAATATACAAATTGCACACGTGTTTTAACGGCACTCATATTGAATGTACAAATATAACGATACAGACGCGGGATTTTTAAGGAATACAATAGAGTAATGAATATATAAAGTTGAATAATAAATACTCCATGACAATACAATTTACGCATCTTTTCCCTTTATTTCCGAAGTTGAAAAATATTCATTTCCTTTTATTCTAACGTGTTCGTAAGTCATTAAACTATCCCTTGATTAAAGTAATCCCAGGATGAAACAAATAATTCTGAAAAGAATCAAAGCGTACAGATCATGCATATCGTCTAGTGCAGACCGTTCACAACCCTCTCCCCGTCCAAAAACATTTCAATCTTTCCTGACGAGAAATTTCTTTAAATCATTTTATCTGTTTTCATACACGTACACATGTATATGAAATGTATAGGTTTATTCAATATCTGTCTTTGGGAAGAGGCCTGGAATATATGAATTGCAAATGTATTTTCACGACACTGAGAATGAATGTACAAAAATAGCGAAACAGACGCGACAATTTCATATTCAGTTTCAATGAATTTTAAAATAGAGCAATGAATCAATAACATATGATTAATCAATATTGCGTGATGATATGAGTTTGGCATATTATTCCTTTATTTCCGAAATTAAAAAAAAAATAATCTGTTTTCATTCCAACGTGTTCATTGATCTAATAAGCAACAATGAAATTTACCGCGTCGTACATGAGCAATCATTTTAAAATGAATCATTGTTATTTCTTTCTCAACCTTTTTTTTAATATCTAGAATACTGCAATTATATTGAAACTATTTGAATAAAATAATATTTAAAAAAATCAGAGCGTGTAGGCCACGCCTACCGTATCGTGCAGACCGTTCACAAAGTGTGCAAGCCACGCCTACAATGTGGTCGGTGTTTCGTGCAAAGCGTTTCGTGCAAACCGTTCACCGTTCCGTGCAGACCGTTCAGCGTTTCGTACAAACCGTTCACCGTTCCGTGCAGACCGTTCAGCGTTTCGTGCAAACCGTTCACAGTTCCATACAGATCTCTCAGCGTTTTGTACAAACCGTTCACCGTTCCGTGCAGACCGTTCAGCGTTCCGTACAAACCGTTCATCGTTCCGTGCATACCATTCAGCGTTTTGTACAAACTGTTCACCGTTCCGTGCAAGTGGTGTAATAGTACTCTTCGGGGTTTGTATATCTTTTCAAATGTACGAATGGAAATAAAAAGTAAGTAGAGGTCAAGGTGAACTCCAAAAGTGAATACAAGATACATTAGCTTAAAACAAGGACATGAATTGGTGAAGGGGGAACTCTTCATTTTTTCCTGATTATAAAGAATGTATGATGATCGGGCCCTGCTTGTTATCTCCCCTTTTCCTTGTTTGCCAATGGTAGGGTATGTAAGATTTGAATATTCAGGCTTCAACCTATAGGCTGAAATAACTCTACCCATTTGGTAGGGAATCGTGCCTTTACCAAAATGTCTCTTGGCTAGCGTTGGAACCCCTATTAGTGTTGTTGGTTTTGATTTGCTCCATTTCGATGTTACTGTTTTCTAAATCTACAGCACCATCATACAGTTTTACGTAAAAATGATGAAAATCGTAATACATTAGCAAAAACATCACTTGTAATTCCCGAATCACTCGTGTAGATAATGTGCGAGATAGAATCAATACTATATATTATATCAGAATGATCAACAGCCTGAAACAAATGTCATCGTAATACTGCTGTTTGCAATTAATTTGACTTGTGTGAACAATCACATACCATTACCACCAGATAACACACCTATCTTGTTTAAAATCAACATTTCCATTACGGAGATTGACACACTTTCCGTTTTTGATTGCAATCAACATTGTCTATGAATAAATCATTCGTTTAATTCTTTTGGGAAAATACTACAACGAAAATATTGAACAAAGAAATAGCTAATTATTTACCACAAACAGTATTCCCTTTCTCGCAAAGTTATGTATTTGTTACTTAGTAAGGCTTTTAAGAAATCTAACGTTTGATGGAGAAAGTATCGTTGTTTTCGTGAGATATTGTACACTGATTTTAGCAAGAATCCATCATGTACGTTTGGTAATGCAAATTCATTTGATATATATCGATTGCACTCTACATCATTAAGAAAAAGAAATATAGCAAACATCTTTTTAATTAAATCTTCCAAAATCTCTAAATCATCTTTCAAAATTGTCATTATCATCTTAGCAATTTTCATAGCGACCATTGAATGCAGAATCAAGCGGCGAGTTAACCTCAATTCACATAAAAAGATAATTCGCTCTTATTCTATCACAAGTGCGGATTAATGTGGGTGTGTGAAGGGTACTTGCATTCACCGATGCGTAATTATATGTCTGATTCTTAACTTAAATGCATGTGTCAACGTCATTCGATGCATAGTCGTGACGTCATCAGTTTACTTTCATATCAAACAGACACAAATTACACGACAGCAGTACAACATTTCGAATTTCTTTGGATCTTAGTAGCTGCATGGTTTATTTTATGCATAAATAAAACTTACATTAAAAAAAATCGGAATTTAATATATACTTAGTGATACACTTATTTCAATTATGACGTCACATTATTTCGCGGATTTTATTCCAGTAAGGATTTTCATAACCTGCCTTAACGTACCCGCTTGGTATGGGATCGTTGACTTGTAAAGAAGCGATTTTTTGCAAAACACTGTAGAATATATACACAAGTTACCTGCACCATACAATTAAGCAAAATATATAGAGGGGTTATCCCTGGTATGTTAAATACTCCTAATTTCGCTCGTTATTTATATCTGGTATGTTAAATACTCCTAATTTCGCTCGTTATTTAGATGTAAAAATTATGACCTTAAAAATGAACGCTCTCTGTCACGGCAAGTGTTTGCACGATAAATCAACCTGCTGTTACGGACATCCCTGACCAAAATGTAAAGTTTGCTGCAAATTTGTCGCAAGTTTTCTGCAAGTTTGCGGCAAACAAGTCAGTGTGCCAGAGTTGTTTGCCAAAAGTCTGCAGCTAATGCGGCTAGCGGCATACAGTGTGCCACTAGCAGCAAATTTGCAGTAACTGTGTGCCAGAGGGTGTATATTTTGGTAAGGGATGGGAAACGTTTTACAAAAGAACTTACGACTTACGACCAGCGTTATGTACTGGGGAGTTCCAGTTTATTAACGATATATTCAATAAAAAGGCAAAATACTTTTTGAAGATGATGAAAATTAAGCCTCATAAAAGTTTTCATTCATTCATTTAAAGTAATAACTGTGTAATACAATTTAAGATTGCGATTTTATCGTAAGTTCTTCCGTGAAGCTGTTTAAGTATGGGGTACTTTATCTACAACTGGTGACGTCTCAATATCAGTGAAACATTCTCAATGGGACGCAAAACAAAGAAAAACATAGTTTGGGTAACTTTAACATAGCTGCGAAAAGCAAGAACCTGAATGAAAATGACACGAACTATCCCTTACATAAATATCTATTGTAGAAACAATATTTTTTTAGAAATTCAAAAAATAGAAATGATACAAATCATAGTATTGCCAAGGTCCAGCATCGCTTCCGTCAAAAGAAAGGTAGATTGTCCCCTCTATCTGACATAGGGATTCCAGGATATTAAAGAAAAAGGAAACACACGTAACCTTCTTAGCACATTCTAAAGCGCAGACAGACGGATTGTCAATTGGGACAGAAACCGCATTCGTTTGTCGTCGGTAGTCCAGATCTATTTTCCGTTGGTAGGATACACATAAGCCTTTCCCCGAGAGTGGATGCGGTGTCATTAACATTAAACAAAACGAGAATATCAAACATTTTGATATCTTTCTGCAACTCATTGTGATTTATTAGAAGTGCACAGCGTTTCTGGGGAAAAAATGACCACGGCTTTTTGTTTCAGAGAAAAAAAATAGACAGTATTTCGTTTCAGAGAAAAAAAAATAGACAGTATTTCGTTTCAGAGAAAAAAAAATAGACAGTATTTCGTTTCAGAGAAAAAAAAATAGACAGTATTTCGTTTCAGAGAAAAAAAAATAGACCGTCTTTTTTCCAGAAGAAAACTCTTATGGTTGCACCTTTCCTTACTCCTTCTAGATGTACTTATATTAGTTGCCAGTTCGAATGAATAATATATGTGTTTAAGACTACTTATAATATATAGACGAACATAACATTTCATCTGGAACACGATAATTCATTTCTGTGTGCGACTCATCTACGTGTCGTCATCTTCACCTTTCATCTATTCAATAAATTAAAGGGACTAATTGACGACTTTCCTGATAAATTAGTTATTCATTTTTAATGATCAAAATCTACTGTCTGGTGTGTTTAAAAGCTTTCACAAAAATAAGGCTATACATTATGATAGAAGCTCATTACATAGAGTTCATCATACGTTGTTTAAACAAAGATTGAGGAATGTTATTGTTTTCAAAGTTTTAAACATATATGGTTAATGACAATCGTTTTCATTTAAAAGTTTAATTCATGCCAATGCAACATAAGATATTTTAAATAACAAAATTAACATTTCAGTAATTTGTTTATTAACATTACGTTAAAAAAGATTTGAGGCTTGTTTGCACAGCACAGGGTTACGGCTCAACTGTTGCCCCTATCCTTGAAATAATAAGGTTAGATTTGCGTAAGCAACTTTAAATGAGTTATGTTTTTAATGTTTATTAAGTTATTTTTTTCTTTAAAACATGGACAAGTTCCTTTAAAGTCATATTTTCATTTTTAGAACACGTTCTATGAATGAGTAAGGCAGCGACAATTGTATCAGATCAAAGGACTAGAGCCACAAAGTACTAAAATTGGCCCTTTCGCAAAAATAAATGAGACTTTCACAGTTGATGCTCTAAGATTTATAGGTCATAGAACAATTTATTTTATAACAATATCTTTTCTAGTTATTGTTTTACAGTCGTTTAAACTTTGTATTGTTTTTCAGCATGACAACTAAATAACGTCATGATGCTTACGTCATGGTGTTGATGTTATGAGAATCACAGTGTAAAACACAAAAAAAAGGACGTATAGGTTAATATATATTTTTGGGGCTTATTCTGATTGTAAATCAGAACTGTTAAAATACTAAGAACTTGTATATTTTCTATCACGACGTTTAGATTTGAGATATATGGCCCCCTCTCCCCACTTTACATTTTTTTCCCCGCTGTATTGGACATAATTGAAAAATCGTGATCAAAAATCAAAATTCCATGCGGTGAAAAGACCACAGCAAACAATATTGTTTTACCGTCTACCTCAGAGACGAGTTTATTTTTTTAAAAGTTGTATATCTATTTGTATAAATTTCCATTAAATTGATATTAATTGACGATAAAAAGAGAAACGATTCTATAATTTTGGTTAAACTTGAGTAATTATAGTAACTAAATAGGAAAATGGATTTTTTAAACATCCCCCTCGTGAACCTATTTTTTTTTTTTTTTATAAAACACGGTTGACCTTTAAAATTGTAGGCACATCTGAAGTCATTTTTCTGAGCGAAGTAGACTTTTAAGTCCGCGGAGGAACTCCGTGGATGTCACCTGTGCCTCTCTCTCTCTCTCTTTAGGGTTTCTGTGGACGTAGTGTTTCTGTAACGATGGCATCCCAAACAGAAGCTGACACGAAGTCTACACTCCCTCCTCTCTCTCTCTTTAGGGTTTCTGTGAACGTAGTGTTTGTGTAACGATGGTCTCCTAAACAGAAGCTGACACATAGCCAGTCTACACCCCCTTTCTCTCTCTCCCTTACTCTCAATCATTGACTAAATGAGTAATTATTGTCATACGTATGCAACACTATTGTCATGCCATATTATTTCATCTATATTATTGCTACAGTTTTACACATCTCTCTCTCTCTCTATCTCTCTCTCTCTCTCTCTCTCTCTCTCTCTCTCTCTCTCTCTCTCTCTATATATATATATATATATATATATAAAACCGTGATAAATTATAAATAGCCCAATAACTCTCTCTCTCTCTCTCTCTCTCTCTCTCTCTCTCTCTCTCTTTCTCTCTCTCTCTCTCTCTCTCTCTTTATAAATATAAAACCGGGATAAATTATAGATATAAAGCCGTGATAGATTATAAATAGAAATATCTCAGTAACTCCTTCTCTCTCTCTCTCTCTCTCTCTCTCTCTCTCTCTCTCTCTCTCTCTCTCTCTCTATATATATATATATATATATATATATATATATATATATATATATCTTTATAAATATAAAACCGGGATGAATTATAGATATAAAGCCGTGATAAATTATAAATAGAAATATCTCAGTAACTCTCTCTCTCTCTCTCTCTCTCTCTCTCTCTCTCTCTCTCTCTCTCTCTCTCTCTCTCTCTCTCTCTTTATAAATATAAAACCGGGATAAATTATAAATATAAAGCCGTGATAAATTATAAATAGAAATATCTCAATAACTTATAACTTATTTATGCTTTTTTTACTATTGTTTGATTTCTGATTGTGTAATTTATAATCCATGTGGTATCTCAAACAGAAGAATTTTTTTTAACTACTGTAACAGTTTTACGCATGGGCAATATAACCATTATACATGTTGATGTGCTGCACCAATAAAGAATTGTTCATGTTTTTATAAATATAAAGCCACAATAAATCATTAATAAAAAATATTCCAATAACCATTTTTTTTATTATTATTGTTTGATTTCTGATTGTTTAATCTATAATACATATATAACGATGGAGAGAGAAAATACGATGATAAATTGCATTGTATAGGGGACGTTAGAAATTAAAATATTCTAGGTGCGAGTCAATGCTATTAAAACTCAGGTATACTGGGGCTTTCCTCGAGATCTGAAGACTGCCGGTCATCATTAGCCATGATTGCTATCAAAACATCTTTCTCGGGTAGCTGTAGACCACAGTCTCTGCAAACGTCAGTCAACCTAAGCTCTAGTGTTAAAAGTTTGATAGACCAGCGGCTTATCATTGATCGCAACACAGGTAAAAGTTGGGGGCGTTAACTTAAAGTTGGGTCTTTAAGCATGCCACACCTACTGCAACATGGGACATCCCCTGATGCCAAGCGTTTGGCGATGGAACTGTCACTACCCGTTTTTACGATTTAGGTCTGACGCGGCCGGGATTCGAACCCCGGCCTACTGCATGCAGGGCGAACGATCTAAACCTCTCGGCCTCCGCGTAAAGTTTATATATGAACTGAAATAAATATCTTAAGTATGCAAGAAGAGTGACCTCTAGCTGTACATGGGAATGACAATTGAACAGAAGGAGGACTAAGGGACGTAGACAATGTTGGTTGGTTTATAGATGACAGATTACTCCCCTTGAGTTTTGGATTTGACTTGCCGTATTTCTGTACATAGGACCTGCATATATGTCTGCATTTGTCACACAGAAAATCACGATGACTCGGCGTTCTTCCAGATAGTCTGCTTATTACATTCCTACGAATCTGATATATAACATATATCTGTTTGTTTCGTAATTCTAGGGCAGTTAAAACACTTATAGGACTTTTTTCTAGGCATCTGTAACAAATCAATTTGGAAACGGAAATAAATCAAAATATCAATCTTTTAAATATGCAGAAAACACAAATGCATTGGACAACAGGCATTGTCTATATTAACCCTCTCCAAATGCACGCTGAAGTAAATTATGTCAGTGTTATTCATACACACTTAAGTATTAAAACATCATTCAGGCCGTTTCCCCATAAACATTGTAAAATCCCCCCCCCCCCCAAATCGTGTCAAAATTATTTGCACTTTTAAAACAATATGTTACAAATATTTTACGTATGACCTACTATTGCGTTAATGGCATCCCCATAAAGTGAATATTGGACAGTATCAAGATAACCTTGTATAATTTCCATTTCATGATCGAGATGCATGCCATGTCGCATGAATAAGTAGCAAAAAGGAAAATTCTTTAAAAATCTATAGTTACAAAATTCCAATAGTTTACACACAAACAAACACGCACGCGCCCATTTACCCACACGTTTATTTATGGAGGTTCAATATTTTAAAAAAATCCTAATATCAAAATAAGTTGATAATTTTTCCAAATCAGTAAGGCATAATCGTAGCTTCTGAATTTGGTGTGAAAAACACTGGATGTAAATCATTTGATTTTGTTTCATTAGGAATAATAATAAAGACATGTAATAGTGCAGAACTTTAAATGAGTAAGGTAAAAAAATTGGGATAATAATATTTTTAAAAAATAAATAATAATAAATAACTTAGACCTTCAATTAAGGCATCGCTCTCTTCACATTCAATAATAAATGGCTAGGTAAAAATCTTAACACAATATGTTACATGTACTTCTAAACTGAAATGCACTATTTAACCCTGACCAGTACATGTAATACTGGTACAATAATCATTATACTATGGTAGATCTATATCACAGGTTTAGATGTCTTCATTTAAAAAAAATGAAGGGGTAATATTATACTATGAAAATATTAATAAATTCCATTTATACATTCTTGTCCTCCATTTTCTATTGAAAATTGTGTGTACGTTCCATTGGATCCGCCACTTATTTTAACTTACAGTAGCCTCCCTTGCATTTCTACCAATATGAATTAAACTCCTTAAAACCGTCATTTGAATGTGTAAAATGATCATTTGAAAAAACAACTACTCTTTTTAATTAAAAAATAAATTTAAAAAATTAATAAATTAGGAATTTATGCCTGAAACCATGCATATAGTTACTTCTCATTGTAATTAAAAGTAAAGAAAATGCATTACAAAACACTATATGTAACAATACACGTATCAACACTTCGCGAAAGTTACGTCCCTTGTCCGCCATCTCCCGGATAAAAATCGCATTTCCCTACGTTGGCCTTTGTAATTTTCCTATCTGTAGCTTTGACATCTGTTATTTTTCCATCAACTGCAGTCAACTACAATATGCCCCAGATTGGAGCAACCCATTAACTTGTATGAAAACTTGGTAATTGGCTAAAATTCAAAGTAATAACATCTTACGTTTGGTAAGGTAAAGAAGGAAAACTTGGTTTTTCACCGATTGACCTTTGGCTGACTCCGCAAAGGGACGTAACTCGCGGCGAAGTGTTGATAGGTGTATTTTGACTCGTATTTCAGTTTGACAAAACAAATGTATGTAAGCAAGGAAAATGTATGATTAAACTCATGTGCGGGAATATATTAACTGGAAATATATCAGAATAGCTGAATGACTGGAGGCAATTTATGTAAATGAGCAAGATTACGTGTGAGGGATAGTGTATGTTGTTTTTCCCCCCAGACAAAATTAGAAAGACTACTTATCATTTTCAAATAAAAGTGGAATGTACAAGAAGTTTTTACTACTATTACCGCACTTCCAATTCATATACACTTACATATATCACTGGCCCGGTGAGTGATCGGCCTAGTGATAACCCCGGGTAGCGTACTGATTCGAGGTACACACCTTTAAAAGATTTGGTTGAAAATGTTAACTCCCGGCTATATAATTGGTAATACTTGCTGTAGAATGGAAATTCTGTAATACTCGCGTATCTAATTTTTAGGAATCAACATAATGAAGCATTTTAATTGGCACCTGTATCCGCAGTAATCACAATGCATCACATATACTGATGTCAGCTGTTCAGACGACTATTCCTCTTCCTCTCGCGATATTTCAAAAAAGTTATTCTTCGATAGCAACTAGAACGTTGATGCGAGGTTTTTTTATTGGAAAGAATACCTTTCATTACCAATTTTTATTCAATCGAATTAAATCTTAGAGCGAAACATATGTAATATAAAAATTATTGCCTCAAAGTGAAAAAAGAGGTGGTAAAATTCGGGAAAAAATCAAATACATATATGGGTTTGACGTTTAATTTCAAGTAATCAACATCCTGTTTCACAAATTAAGGTGACATGTGATTTGGGTAAATAGTATACATGGAAATCAAGGATAGAAAAAATCAGCAAAAGAGACTTTAGATTTCACCCCAAGCATAGGCCATTACAGGGTGTTCGTGGCTCGAGTACTTTAACATTAACACAATTTATAAAGTATATACTAGAATTCATTTCTAAGCACAATTAAAGAACATGATCAATTTCATAGTTTTGCAAAAACATACGTGCATATTTTAACAATGAACTTTGCTTACAATAAGACTTTAAAACACCTAACTGATATCCTTTATTTAAAAAACATCATACATCTTAGGGTCAAAATGACATAATTCATACATTTAGTGACAAGTTATATCTTGGGGTTTCTATTGGCCTAACTCTTGATTTTATGTTCCTAATTGGAATGATGAGATTGATCACTGTTCGTTATCTACACCTTCTGATTCGATACCCAGTGACTTGTTCTGCATATGATCAGATGCTACTGACTAAAACGTTGATGTTACATGGGTTTCAACAGTCTAGTGTAAAGTCAGCATTTGGTCATTACTACAATCTCTACTATAGGATTAAACATTCTTTTTGAAGAATTTATCGATGTGTAAACTCCGGACATTTTACTCACAAACTGAATAAAAGTGCGAAGCACTTTTATGTTAAGTTTGTGAGTAAACTGTCCGGAGTTTACACATCGATAAATTCTTCAAAAAAGAATGTTTGATTCTTATCATTCCAATTCATTCACTTTATTAACAATTGCAAAAATGTTAATACTTTCCCCGCACTATGTTATTTGTTTTCAGGCGTGTATGAATACATCGCGTTTTCGGATTTATTGATGTATAAACTCTTGTTCAGTTTTATTTTTGTCCAATCAAAACAATCGTAATAAATAACATTGGAATTATTAGCGGAAAAAGAAACTTTCCATTATGAAATTTAGTATATTTTTTTCTATATTCATTGTTTATATTTATAAAATCGAAACAATCGATAAAGGTGATGCTTTAAACAATATCAGATAGTACCCGACTCAGATGCATGACCTTTTACATGGTTAGTGAAAACATGTTGTTTATTGAATTGTTCGTACGCAAGAGTTTTACTGATCAATACTGTTTGGAATAAGAAGTGTAAAAGGTTTGTTTGGACACTATTCGTTAAGGAAAGTACTTTAGTTTTGACAAAATTTACCCCTCTGTCATGCCACGGCTCAGCGAAAACCAACGTAATCGTGTTGTTGGGATGCTTCAACTGGAATGGCACAAAATATCGTTGGAGTTCATTGAAACACCATCCAGTCATTATAGAGACGTTTTCAACAATCTGGTAACACTCGGGATTGACCACGTTCTGGGCGTCCTCGTGTAACGTCGCGTCGACAGAACAACTACATTAGACTTGTGCACCTGTGAAATCGTTTCTAGACAGCAAGTTGGACCATTTGTAGCATTCCTGGACTTCGCCGACCAATCAGTCCAAGAACTCTGCGTAATCGTCTGCGCGAGCACAACACCAGACCAAGACGTCCAGCGGTGCGCCCAATACTGCTTTAACGTCATCGTATCGCTAGACTAGCGTGATGCAGACGATATCTGCGATTCAGAATACAGGACTGGGCCAAGATTCTGTTCACCGATGAATCCAGATTTCATTTGGATAGCAGTGACAGTCGTTGTAGAGTGTATCGTTGCGTTGGAGAACGGTACCAGGACGCTTCTGTTGTGCAACGTCGATAATTCGGTGGAGGTAGTGTTATGGTGTGGGATGGAATAACAGCACGTGGAAGGACCCCTCTACAAATTGTAAATGGAAATTTCACCGATGTAGGCTATCGAGACGAAATTATTCAGCGCTATGTGATACCCTTCATACAGAGGCAGCAAATTCACAACACTCTGCAGCAAAACAACGCAATGTCTCATGTTGCTCGTGTTGTCAGAGACTTTTGTGTTCAACAGAATGTCGGTACCTTGCCTTTGCAAAGAAATCAGTAAAAAGTTGTACTAAACCATCGTCGATTTCATTATGTAATAATTTGATTCATACAACATTGAGATCTGATTAAGAAACTGTGGAGTTTCAAGGCTGCTGCACGGCCATCGACATCCCTGTCACCAAGGACGGAGCTCCGCCCACCGAAATAGGCTCATATGAACGTAAGTTGGACAGGTCTTCCCGATAATGACGGGGACATGTTACGTTAACGCTCTCCTGTTCATTGTGAGCTAGTAACACCGCCTTATATTGGTACACCGTATTTATATGCAGCAACGCCTCAGATCTCATTAACTTTTCATAATATTTACTTCAAATGACATTATGTTTTAATATAGAAAGGAATATATATCAAGGATTAATTTTCATCATACCACTTTTGATAATAGAGGGCGAAGCCCTCTCACGGCCTGGAGGGCCGTGAGAGCGGAGCTCTCCCTATAGGTAACACGTATATACATGTTAAAAAGGAAAATATAGGAAAATAATGAAAAATTAAACCATACCTATGGAACTTGAAAAGTTTGGTACCAATGGCGTCGATTCGAATATTAGCGCGTGGACATGTATTCCTCCATTTTGAATCTCGTCTACCCTAGTTCACGTCGTTCTGAGATGTTACACATAAAATCCGTAAAAGCATGTAAATCTTATTTTCTTAATCATATATGATCACTCCACGATTAACGTCATGTTTTTTGTTGTGGTTCAAACGCTTTGTTTGTAAATTTGCTAAATAACGACGCTGAATATGACGTCACAATGTACTGTTTACATCAATTGCGTTATATTTCCCACGTTCAATATAGAGGTGGATCAAATGTCCAAAAATTAGGATGCTTTGATAAAGCCTCGTCCGCGTGCTAACTTCGGGTTGTTTTTGTCCTGTTTTGGATATAGATACTAATGTCAAAACTCTTTTGCTTCGCCCTCAAACACGGTCACGCCGTAAAACATATTATTCATATACATTATGATAATAATTTCTTAATTTACTCTTGCTATACTTAAACATTTTAAATGTTTAGCGATCTATCGGCATGTACACTTCAAAACCACTGGATTCTGTAATTCTTTGAAGTCCGTATCTAAAATATTTTTTATTAAAGTAACTACATTTTCATAAGATAGCAAATAAAAAAAAAAATGCATCATTTTCGTTTAAAGAGTAAAAATTGTAAACCTTAAGACTTGTAAGGAAAAAAAATACCCCTCCCCTCAGTTAATTCATATCAGTCTTATTATTAAGTAGAGAAGTAAGAGCACTTACCTAGACCGTCTGGTCCACCACAAACTGATAAGTTTGACTGTCATCTTTACACCCAGGACCGGTTACAATTGCACCGTGTCTAAGTGCGCTGTGAGTGAGCAGAGACTGTGTATGTATAGGAAGATGTTACTCTGGCGTTTTCAACTGTATTTTATCTATATTTGGAGATACTAATAGAGGGCGAAGCCCTCTTATTGCCCGAAGGGTCGTGAGAGCGGAGCTCTCCCTATAGGTAACACGTGTATACATGTTTAAAAGGAAAATATAGGAAAACAATGAAAAATTAAACCATACCTATGGAACTTGAAAATTTTGGTACTAATGGCGTCGATTCGAATACTATCGCGTGGACATGTATTTCTCCATTTTGAATCTCGTCTACCCTAGTTCACGTCGTTCTGAGATGTTACAAAAATTCGTAAAAGCATGTAAATCTTATTTTCTTAATCATATATAATCACTCCACCATTAACGTCATGTTTGTTGTGGTTCAAACGCTATGTTTGTAAATTTGCTAAAATACGACACTGAATATGACGTCACAATGTACTGTTTACATCAGTTGCGTTATATTTCCCGCGTTCAATATATAGTCGGATCAAATCCTGCTAACTTCGGGTTGTTTTTGGTTTGTTTTGGATATAGATACTAATACCAAAACTTGTTTGCTTCGCCCTCAAACACGGTCACGCCGTAATATATATTAGATGGTTTTCATATGACGTATTTTAACCCCGAGTTATTCCCCTTGGCCGCCATCTTGTAGGTCAAACTGGTGGATTTTCCTCTTGGGGCAACCAATTTCAAACATGTAAGGCAGAAATATATGGGGGGGGTGGGGGTATTGCAATTATGAAGTAAAAGATGCATTAGCAAATGTATATTAATAAGAAAAACAGTTTATCTCCACCTCAGTGACCAGAATAACAAGGCTGATTTTGGTTGAATAATGAAGGAATCCGGGCATGTTAACCTACAATATGGCGGCCAATGGGAAATAACTCTTGCTTAATCGCTTCGATGGAAAACCATCTATTGGGTACCTCTTCAGTCAACCTGGTATATATGAAGATGTCAACCTAACTTGTCTTCAACTTGGTTTTATCTACCTGTGAAGATACTATTTGGGTACCTTCACCAGACTTTGTTTAGTGTTCTTAGGGGTGAATCGAAGATATTTATTAGGTACCTTCACCCTGATTGATAATTTTAACATGTTAATGTATATACCTTTTAATTTTGATTAATGGGTTTCAGCCTTCACAATGGGAGAGGGAGGAGTGTAGTAATTCTAGGCGACTTAACTTGGGTTAAGCTGTCTATACTATATTACTCGGATTTGCGATCAAAGCCCTTACCGAAAGTGAATAACTGGAAACTCAGTTGATTGTGATTTCCAGACCAGTACCTAGTTAATCGACTTGTAGTGAACTTGGGTTTCTAAATTAGGATAGGGGCGAATCGCCAGGGTACCCATATCCTTTTTACCGGAAGCGGGAATCCCGAATCTCTCTCTCGATTCCAGGAAACACATGTGTAAGGTTGTGTATTTTGCCAGTGTAATTGTCACCTTTACTGTTGATTACTGTTGATTAGTCATTACATTTGATTTAGCCACGTGATCAGGTGTTAGTGTCGTTATATTCCACTCCGGGGATCACTTTAGACTCAACGAAAGTAGACAATCTGTCTCTGTTGCACTGACACCTTGATTTTCTTTCCTTTTTAGATTAAGCGAACCATGACTTTATATGTCCAACAAACACAGACATTTGTAATGAATAATACTGATTTTAAACATAAATATCGTGCTGTGGAGGAACTAGGACACGGGTGCTTTGGTGTTGTGTACAAAGCGAACATTCACTATAAAGACACCGAGGTCGATAGTATAGCCCTCAAAATTATGTGTGGTAGAACAGAAACAGAATCTAAACTTCAAGAATTAATTAGAAACATCACACTTTGCAGAGAAATGAAATGTGACAATATAGTCCGTTATTTTGATTTTCACCAATATACACATAGAGATAAATCATACAGTAGTAAGGATTCTGAAGATGGCGAAGAGTTACGTTTCTTGTGTATACAACTAGAATTATGCACTGGAGGAGATTTGAGAAGTTCTCCATTTCGGAAGACCCACTATAGTAATGACTCTTTTAGAAGGGAGGTTATGCTTGGTCTCCTTAAAGGTTTGGAACACATCCACGCGCTAAAGCATTGTCATGGGGATTTACATTACGGAAACATTTTGTTTCAAAGCACAACCAATTCCACGGTCAAAATATCCGACTTTGGATATGTAAGCGATGCAAACATCCAGAAGGATATAGAAAGCTTCATAGAAGTTGTTGTGCATTATTTATTTGGTGTCCGTGAGTCAGAGAGTGGAAAGAAAGAGATGGACGAAGTTTTGAAGGAGAGTAAAGCCACACCAGAGATGATTAAAGTGTTAGATGGTTTGAAGAAGAAGAACATAAACATAAAAGATTCCAAACAATGGTAAGGGATATTCTTTATTTATCTATACTCAACCATTGTAGTCATAGGTGCAGTGTAAATATCATTATTATATATACTTTCAATTTCATCTCTTCTTTATTCTTTAAAAGTTTGCGGGCATATATCACACGATATATGCCCGGAAACATTCCGGCCCGCAAACATTACGTCACAATCAAATTTCTATTCCGTTAATTTTCTAATTTTTCGTGTTTTTCATCTTTTTTACTCAGTTAAACCGATAAAGTTATTGTTAAAAATAAAATTAGTGTCAGTTTATAAATGAGGGAATTGAAAGTATATAATAAAAAGGTTATAGACTTTGTATGGGAAATATGTCGACCTCGTTTTTTGTCGCGGGCGGACCTCGCAAGCTTGGTCCATCTACGCGCCAAAAAACTCGGTTGTCATATTTTCCCATACAAAGTTTATAACCTATAATTATTAATATTGATCAAATATCAAATTACATGGGTAGTGATGCTTGTATATTGATACAAAAACAGTTAAAAATGTCGTGCATATTGAAAATTTATCTTACCTTTGCACACTACAGGTTTTTTCCCAACCAAGGATTTTAATTTTCTCCATTTCCTTGTTTTTGCAGATAATCAGGCAAGTGTGAATTCGGGTATTCCAGATTCTACATCCGTTACTGAAGGTAAATTTCTATACATTGTGGAAATCTATCCAAATTTAGACCATGAGGCCATGTGAATTTGTAATCTAGTTCGTCGGATTCACCGCTTCTATTTGAAATAAATCTAAATTATAATATTATCAAAAAATAATTTCCGCCCGTGTGTCCAAAAATATCCGTAAAATATTTTCGACTTTTTACAACAAGCGCTAAAACGACCTTGATGTATGTGGCTGATAAATGACGGAAGTGCGGGCTCTTGAGAAATTTTCTAACAGTGTAATACGGTGTTTTAAGTTATTCATGATGTCTATCTTAATATGTACGATACTTCATAACACTGGATTGGAAGTTGATCCTTATACTGCAATCGAACTGGAATCCTATGGAACTTTTGAAGCGCTATTCGATGCCACTATTTAGAGACAGCGTACGATTGATTGATTATATTTTGTTTAAAGTCTCTCTTGAAAATATTTCACTCACATGAATACGTTGCCATTGCCGGTGAAGGGTTGCAAAAATTAGGCCTATGTTCAGCGCTTATGGCCATTGAGCAGGGATGGATCTTTATCGTGCCACACTTGCCGTGACACGGGTCTCAGTGTTTGCGTTCTTATCCAAAGGACCGCCCCATTTATTCACCTCTTACGACAAGCAAGGGGTACTGATGACTATTTTAAATCGGACCCACTGTTAATGACACTTCCACAAAAGGTTTGGTGATTATTGATTAAGTGTGTCCAGCTATTAAAATTCAAGAAAATGCTAAAAGCGATGCAATGGAGATTTCAAAACTGAACATGTCCCTAGCAATATGCACATCTCTGAATCGAAAGTTTGTAGAAATGAAACTTAAATAAAATTCTTCAAAAAGACCTTATCAGTTATAGCTGCAGAACTGTAGCTCTCTGAAAAAATATTTTGTTCTGTCAAAATATTTTTTTCAGAGAGCTATACAGTTCTGCAGCTATATCAGTTAATGTTGCAAAGTAAATGTTTTAGGTATAAAGAAAATAAGTCTTTGAAACCTGAAATACTTCTTATTTATTGTACTCACTCGCCTCATAATATTTATCTCCAAAATTAAAAATAATATTTGTAAAATAATTTCGCCCTCTCGCCTCACTTTTTTTGTTTGAAAATCCGAAGAACTATCTTACAAATTGGTGTGGTCTGATTAATCTTTACAGGAGTTACGAAATTAGGTGTTGTTTGATATATTCACTTTTTCCTGTTACACGGTTTATATTGATAATCATTATTATGAGATTAACAGTAATACAGATGTCGTATATCTTTGATAGACTTGGTGCAGAACAGGTGAATTTTTTTGGCGTGTTGTGCATCCCATGCTTGTTCATTTTTGTTACTGTCTTTTGTGTACTTAAAAGAAAAGGAAATCTTGTTTAAATCATTAACTTTTGGGTATTTTTTAAACCACTCAAGGGCATAATGCAAACACATATTCAATTGGAAAAATAACGCATGCAAGTTATCTGTTTGTCACGTTGAGTTACCTCTCTTTACTCCTATCCTTCATCAAATACCACACACTGACAGTACTCTGAATAACTCGAACAGTTTATTTTTAGTTATAGAGGTTCGCACCTGAGATTTGGAGTAATGTCAATTTTTGGGGGAAGATTATTTTTGATTTGAAGAATTTGGACTCTTGTTATTGAGCCACAGTTATTCTAAACATGACCTTTTTGCACTTAAAATTTATTCAACATGGTGAACACAACCTAGGGAAGCAACACAAATCAATCGATCATTACATAAATTAGATACATAATCATGTCTTCTAATACTATAGATAAAAAAAAAATGTTTAATACTAGTAATGGAAATAATGACCATTTTACACTTGATATATGGAAAAACTCATGAGCATATTAAATTTCAGAGTTTAAAGGGTCATTTTATGAGTTTTGTCTGACAATTTCTAAAATTTCACATAATTTTGAAGGTCTTGTCTTAAAATTTAAAAAGAAACTTTTAAAAGTAGGGTTTAGAGACCAAATTTTGTAGACACTTTTCATTAGACGATACATATTCTGTTATCGTGCTGTCCGTGTGGCTGGCTGGCTGGCTGTCCACCCAATGTCATGTTTTCCTGACATTTCCGTAACAGATGTACGACTTTGAAATTTGGTCTCAAGAAGTGCACGAGTGAATTTGCATTTCAGCTGGATTGGTCTGTCCTTGAGCTACTTTAGGGCTATAAGTAGGTCAAACAGTTTTCCGGACTTTTTTCGTTTCAGATACAGATATATCCGACATTTACACATAGGCTTCCTCTCAGAGGAATACAATTTCAGACTGCATTTTAGCTGGATTGTCCTGTCTGTCTGTGACCTACATTAGGACTAAAAGTAGTTCAAATAGGTTTCCGGGCTTTTCTTCATTACGGATACAGATATTGTCCTGATGTTTAGTGAAATACTTCCTCTCGAAGGAATACAAGCTCAGTTTGCATTTCAACTGGATTGGTCCATCCTTGGTTTACTGTTTTGGCTAAAGATAGGTCAAACAGTTTTCAGGACTTTGTTTCATTACAAATACAGATATTACAATGAAATTTATTCAAAGGATTCATCTTGGAGGAATACAAGTTCAGTTTGCATTTCAGTTGGATTGGTCCATTCTTGGCCTACTTTTGGGCTAAGATTTGGTCAATCGGTTTTCTACGGATACTTAAAGGCTTTCTATCAGAGAAATTGATACAAGTGCAGTTAGCATTTCATCTGGATTGTTACACTATGACCTACTTTAGGGGTAGAAGTAGATCAAACAGTTTTCCATATTTTTTTTCGGTATGGTCACAGGTATAACTCTGAAATTTTGTCAGAACCTACCTCTCGGAGAAATACATAATCAGTTCACATTTCAAACATTTCAACTTAATTGATGCACCATGACCTATTTTTTGGGTTAAAAGTAGATCTGATTCAAATGGTTTCCTGGACTTTCCATCATCATAGATAGATATTGCACCACCGTTTTGTCACAACCTCACTCTCAGAGAAATACGTAATCAGTTCATATGTCAGTTGGAATGGTGCACCATGACCCACTTTAAGGCTTTTTTATTCAAAATGTGTGTTGTATCAATTCAATATGCTTCCAGGTTGAATTTCACTGTCTGACGGGTGTATGTTCTACTGTTTGCGGTACTCTTGTTAAATTGTTGGTGAAATACTGAATTTTTATACAAAATTTCGAGTAAGTTGATTTTTAAAAATTAAAGAATCGGTGTTCTGTTTGAAAAAATACAGCAACCAAATTGATATTTGAACCAGTTCCAAGTCTCAACTACTTGTATCATGAATTATAAAACTGAAATACACGTATAGAAATATAAAAATGCAAAGTATATTGGATGAAACAGAAACTGTAATGTCACACAGATTTAGAACTTCTTGATTAATCAATCCTTCCGCAACAAAATATAGTCCCTGCCGAACCCTTTCAAAATTTGAATTGACACAATTTTTGTTTCCAACTGGATAGAGTTCAGTAATAGATGTGTAATATGTTTGCACCAATGGGATCAGTATTGAACCAGTAAATACTTAGTATAGCATCCTGCGCAGTTGTGCGCAAAATCTCAGGAGCTGCAATGTAACTTCCTTAATGTGTTTACATTAATTTTATATCAACTTCTCTCACTTCACGCCATGTGCACTTCAGATTGTCATTGGTGCACCACACCAAGACAAAAACACATTACTTTTATTCAAAACCTTGCTTAATTCAGGAAAAGTATAATATGTCTTGGGGAAAAGTGGAAAAAAAATTTAATTTGTCCATAAAAATTTCACCCCAAAATGTAGATAACGTACACCTCACGACAGCAAGTAAAATTCTACTAAACTGTAAATAAAACCTCACAAAAACAAGTAAAATTCTACTAAACTGTAAAGAAACCCTCACGATAACAAGTAAAATTCTACTAAACTGTAAAGAAACCCTCACAATAACAAGTAAAATTCTTGTTACATCAAGCTTCTCTGTTAAGTGCTTCAATTTCCTTTGGTTATACACTTTTGTTTACTGTGACTGACACTTTTGTTGAGAAACAAACTCGCGATCTTCTCAGACCGTTCTGGTATTTTGATCTGTTTTGGGGGAACTTTAATTTCCCCGCCCATAGGAACAGCAGAGAGGGATCTTTATCGTGCCACACCTGCTGTGACACGAGACCTCAATTTAAAGCATACACATGTAGGCCTAAATTTGCAGCCCTTCACCGGCAGTGGTGACATCTCCATATGAGTGAAATATTCTCGAGAGGGATGTTAAACAATATTCAATCAATCAATCAATCCTCAAGGTTCAATATCTATTCATGTTCTACATGTTCTATATACATATTGTGCTTATGATTCTTTGTAATGTCTACCTCTTCTATTTCATTCATTGTTTAGGTGCAACTTTACCGACAATTAACACTAGCAGTATCGAATCCAACAAATGTAATTCAAGAACAGTGAAAAAAGTATGTGAAGTGGACCCGTTTTATCCAAAAAAGAGCAATGGAGAGCTTTTGCAACCTGAAGACTTGGTTCATTTTGTTATAGTGTATTCAAAATCCAACTACACCGAAGTTGAAAGCTTTAAAATGTGGTTCCAAGGCCTTATAGGAGATAATCGTGGAACTATGGTCAAACTCTATGATAGTGAAGAGTTTCCAGCTGATGTAGTGCAATCAGTAAAAGAAATTTACAACAGAGCCATTTTTGTCTTATTCTACCTCACAGTAGAATTTACTGAGGATCATTTATCATCTTTCTTAAATGAAGAAGGAATGGGTCAAACGAAACTCACTTATGCAGCTATTCGCCAAGAACACAAGTATTCATATCTTGCACATGGACACAAACAAGATTGTAGACGACCAATTCAGACTATGCCCCCAGGAAGCTATGAAACTCCAGTTGGATTAACCACTGTCAAATCAATTGATTATTTCAACTTTAAATACCAAAAGGAACACCTGGAAAAGAGTTTGAAAGAACTAGGGGAAACTGCTAGAAAAAGGTTCGAGGACAGAAAGAGAGCTATGTTTAAATGCCTATATCCTGAGAATGAGAACGATTATTTGTCAAGTACACCTAAACATGCATCGTCTTCTTTACAGGTATGTGGTAATTTCAGTTTAAATATATTTCTTAAATAGTACCAGATTTTGAATGACTTGACTGCAGAAAAAGTTGCTACCAAATGCATTGCACCATATGAGTCATGTTTATATTTTTTTTTCGTAATAGACATCAGCTGTGTCTTCGTCATCTGAAGACAAATCAAACAATGAAGATAACAAGCAGTCAGAAATCAATGAAGGTAAGGATGGAAACATCTATTACACATTACACTAAAATTTTGACTAAATAATTTAGATCCTGAAATTTAGGGGTACCTGTAAAGTACGAAACGAAACGAAATCTACTGAAACGAAACGAAATCTACCGAAACAATAAGAAACCCAACGAAACGAAACTTACCGAAACGAAACGAAACAGATTGTATAACCGAACTCTTTTAATTAATAATAATTAAAAATGGTATCTTGGGCCCCAGTGAAAGTTACCACATATAAATAAAATTCGCCTCTCCTTTGATGTAGGATTTTGGCTTGACTGATACAAAGTTTTAAAAGTTGGAAAGGGGGAGGGGGAGTCAGCGCAAAGTACAAATCGGAAGTTGGTTAATTACCATGTGCAATTAGTTTCGGATCCATAAATTGCAGAACAGAGGGTTACAATTTCAGAAGTCTGAGGAAACACACTAAACGAGGGGTGGGGTCGCTGGCGTTGGATCCGCCTTTGGGTATAGATACATTATTTGAAGAAGCTGGTGTCTGAGAAAGTTGAAAGCAGGAAGAACACTTAACCCCTTATTTTATCTCTAACTGCTGAGGTGCGAGTACTTTCAATAATGGAAAAACATTAAGGCCAGCATTAAAAATATTTGAGTTTGCCCAAACTTGACTCATGATAATTGGGTATGGGTAGGTAGGTAGGCAAATTCTTGTTGGTTTTTTTTGGAGCACCTAATTTGAAAATTTAATGTGTACAAAAATAATGCAAGCAACATATGTCCCTCCAACAAAACTAAAGATGTCCTGATATTTTAGATTGAAAAGCACTCATCTAAACTGAATTTTAATATTGTATAGACAAAAACACAACATAACAATGACTAGAACTTAGAAGCACTGAAAAAAACACAACATATCATTATGACTAGAACTTAGAAATACTGAGAACTATGTCTGAAAAGAAAACGTCAATGTTCAAATGCATGTTTCTCTATAATTGTCAGATCCTTCTAACAGACACAAAAATGGAATATACATATGTTTATAACAGTCAGTTCACTTTCTGATTGGATTTCTTTTTAACACTGGTTTGTTATCATCCAGGCAAGCTTGACACACTGGTAGGACAACCCGAAATTGTTTCTTTAACTCCTTGTCTTGCTGGATACCTTGAGCTGTGCAGTAGCAGCAGATACCTGCTTTACCTATACCAGAAGAATAATATCCAAATTCTATGGGTGACTGGCAATTGAGTTGCAGTTTCACAAAGACTTTCCCTTGTAGAATATGACCTGTATAAAAAGTAAAACAAAACCAAATTAATATCAATACAGAAAACAAATTTTTGTTATGATTTCACACTTGTTTAATCACTTTATTCAAGACGATTTTAATTTGTATCATTATGTGCTTGAATATATGACAGATGCTAAAACATAAGAAGATAGTATTTCTGCAGGCTGTTTGGCATGATGGAAGAAATTGCAATAGAAAAATGAAGACTAATTCATACTTCTAAAGACTGTGACCTCATCTGACACTCAGTGAGAAGAATGTATAAAACCAAAAGACACTGTAATCCTAACATTTGATGAATAAATAAATGCACATTTTCAAGTAGTACATGTTTGATTTTTTTACCTTCTATTTTCATAAGTGCATAAAACATGTGTAAAAGCATGGTGAATTTTAAACAATACTGTATAAATGATCCTGACTTGGTACAATGACAAACTGGCCATTTATATTAAAGTTAAACATACCATCAGTAGTAATGACAGCCCCACAGCTGTAATCATGGGAATTAAGCAGCAACTTCAGACTTCTCACTTCTCTGGGAGTCAGTTTTTATGAAAACATTTCTAAATGTACATACACTGTGTCTCCCAGAAGAAGGATCCACCAGAATGTTAAGTTTTGTTCCAATTATAAAACATGATGAACATATGCAATACCTGTCCGGAATAGGAACTATATTTGGCATGTGTGAAGCTCTTTCTCCAATTTTATTAAAGTGACCATTCAAGTACCATAAAGCATCAACCAGTATCATGGTGTACCGCTTGATCTCATCATTTGATAATGTTGATGTAAACTTTGCCTCACATCCATCAAACAGATCACATACTTTGTTGAATACGGCGTCTTTGACTGAAATTATAAATATAAAATATTATATGTAAAATATTGCCTTAAGACAACAACCATTTTTTTTTCTAAGGGGAGGTCAGGGCTTTTTAAAATATTTTTTTTAGATATTCAGTCTTCACGAAAACATTTAAAACTTGCTGGCCAGTCGGACCAGTGAACTGTCTGAATTTACTGGCCCAAGTTAAATTTACTGGCCCCCTAAATTTTCATATGTTTATCACATACATTATGGAATGCATTGTAAAATTGTACAATTAATTTACTGGAACTATTTTCTCTTCACCCACAAACAAAAGTATTTTTCACAAACATGACAAGAGCCCTACTGCACCTTAGGAAGTAGCCAGACTAGCCTTCTCTACCAACATCAAATGTAAACGATTTATTAATTTTATAAATTATAGAAATTGCATAAAATCAGAGATAACTGCAATTAACGAAGTTCATTTTAATTGGACAATGCAATAAAGCAGCAATTACCGGTGTGCAGTGCAAAACAGAACGCGGCCATTTTTGGTTGTTTCAACAAGTTGTTCGTTTAATATTCACGCGATCAACGTACAAGTTGACAATTACAAGTATAGTTATCGTTCTTTACGAAATAAACAAACCACGATATTCAAGCACTTATTCTATGTGCTATTTTTAAAAAATATATTTTTATGGTAAATTTAAGCAAATAAGACGTTTAGAATATCTAAATCCAACATTATATTTAAGCAAATAAGATGTTTAGAATATCTAAATCCAACATTATATTTAACGTGACTTACAAAAAGTCTACAAGCCCATCGGACTTCCTGATTTTTAATTTTCACTGACCCGACTGTAAAATTCACTGGCTCGGTCTTCGGACCACTGAGTTTTCGTGAAGACTGGATATAAATACATGGAATTCATCAAAGATATCTAGGGTTTATTAATTATTAAGCGAAGCTCGGTTTTTGTTTTTTGTTTTTTTTTGTTAAATTTTCTTTTATACAGTCATCAAATTAAAAAGTTTTATCTTGGACATCTCGGGTCGTGTAAATGTAAAACCTGATTTATACCTATATTACGTTTTCGAACGTTTTTTTCCTGGATGACATCATAAACTAATTCAGGTCAATCAAAACTGGAAGCATTGACATTAAATATTTCACTGGCATTTACAGGATGCATATTAACTCATACATGTATTAAATAAGCACAGATACCCCATTTATAAAAATATACCCTGACTCTAGACCGAATTATCTGTTGTTCAAAAGCTTTTTTTTAATGTTGGCTTTTGTGACATCACAAACGCTAACATTTTTGTGACGACACAAAAGCCAACATCAAAAAAAATCTTTTGAATGACAGATAATTGGGTCTATCCTGACCAATCCCCCTCCAAATTGTAAAATATAGGGTTTTAAAAAATTGGGCAGCACATGCACTCACTCCCCCCCCCCCCCCCCTTGTAAACACATCCATTTTACATCCCCCTACCCCTTATACCCAGACCAATGGCAAAAAAATAAAATAAACTCTGTCGGATGGACAGGGCTGACATTTATATGTCAGCCTTCCAGAGTTTAAAAACTACAATTGTTCATCAAGAAATTTAAAAAAAATCACATACAGTACCTGTAAAGCGAGTATCCTCCTCATTCATTTGAATAGGGTTTTTTGTACAGTTTAAGTGTCTGGTATTGGACATTATCACATCAAAGTATGTCTTTCCTGTGTTGGAACTTGACGCTTTGTTCACATTGTTATTTTCGTCATCCTGCATATCTGGAGAAAACCTGTTTACAGTAAAAGTTGCAAACTTTAACTTGTAGAATTCCTGGACAACTTGGATGGGTTCACTCATATGTCGGGCTCAAAATTTTGGACCCCACCTCGATCCGTGACGGTTACAATAACTTCATCAGTCTTTCTCATGCTAATCTCGTCTGGATCTGTTACTTCGTCGAAGACGTCATTCCATGTTTTCTTATTGTTGAAGCGATATAATCTGTTTGATATGATTGGCTTAACTTTGTTGTCAATTTTGATCACAACGGATGAAGACAGCGTGAAAAAACTGTCTGCCATCTTCACATGCCATGTGCCGTTTTCCTAATATGACATGATAAATCCCAAAGATATCGAGATAAAGTTAACTGCGTCCTCTGGGCGCTTACTCGGGTTCATTTCAAGCACAACAGTGCAGTTTTAAACTAAAATTGGATATGGTGACGACCCGGACAGGTAAAAATTCCGAGAGAAAAAAAAATTGCTGAAAATCGGCAATAAAAGAATTTGACTCGGAGGTTTTTTTTCGGGTCGGTCGCGTTTGGGCAAACATACAATATTTTTATTTTGGCCTAAATAGTATACCATATTATATGAATGCAATTCAGTAAGGTATATATACATGTATTATTAAAAATCATTATTGATATGTAGTGAGTCTAAAGATAACTCTATACATTTAGGATGTTGCTAAGACGGGGAATTGAAAATGGGATGGAAAACAGAAATGTGTGATGCAATAATATCAGGAGGAGGTCAGCAAATCTCTTGTGAACTTCCGAGTTACATCAAGGTTAGATTACTGTAACGATCTCCTGATTGGTGTTCCAAAGAAAGTCCTGAGCAAGCTCCAACATATTCAGAACACTGCCGCACGTCTCATATCCAGGACCTCTCGTTACAACCATATCACTACAATACTAAGAGAACTACACTGGTTACCTGTGCAGTATAGGACACAATATAAGATACTTACTTATACTTACAAAGCCTTACATGATGAGTGCCCAACTTATATCAAACAATTACTAGAGGTATATAAGCCTACCCGAAATCTTAGGTCTATAAAACAATCAGTCACTTTAGTTATTCCAAAAAGTCGAACCGTAACATACAGAGATCGGTGTTTCAGAACAATAGCTCCAAAACTGTGGAATGCCCTTCCAGAACATGTAAGGGACTGTAGAACACCGTGTGCATTCAAGAAGTCACTGAAAACACATTTTTCAATCAAGTTTTCCATGACTAGTTTCTATCATTTTAGTAATTCATGTAGGTTAGATTCTGTGAAAAACTGAAAACTAAAGACTGTGTCACTGTGTCTTGGCTTTCGAGTACCATTTTGTGAAGGAATTGTATGTTTTAATGTATTATACCTGAGACATTATATGCTGTGTGTGTATTTCATTAAGGTCTTCCGTTGGAAACGGAATACCTTCTAGTGATTGTACTGTTTATTATTATTATTATTTCCCCCCCCCCTTTTTTTTTCTCGGCACGATTTCTCAGAGATGGCTGGATGGATTTTCTTGAAATTTTCAGGGATGATAGAGAATGAAAATACCCCCAGGCGTTTTTTTTTTTTCATTTTTTCAAAAATTTACTTCCGGTCGTTAGATATGTCTAATTTCCGTTTTTTTAGAAGAGATATTGTCCAGCGTTTTTCTCTGAAAAGGTAAAAAGTAGAGTCACCAAATTTTCAGAGTTGATAGATCTCACTTTGTAGGCGTGCAGTTGGGGGTTAAGAATGTCGGCCGCCACTTCCGGTCGTCACCAGAAGTGATAAGAAGAATCGAAAAATTAAAGTTGTAGTTGTTAAATCGAAACCTATACCACTTTATCAGGTGTCTTTTGGAGTATTTAAAACCGTTGACCCCACCGGAAGTGGAAACGTCCACTTCCGGTAATTAAGGAAAAACTTTTCAAATTCTCCTTTTTCAATGCCTTAAATCTCGTTTACTAAACAAGTGTTTGACTTGTATTTAACATATATTGTAGACACTATAAATGTCTAGAGTAACGTCAAATATTTTTCGAAAATTCAGTTCCGGTCGTGAGATAGGGGGTGGACAAATTCAAAGTTTGTTTTTTCAGTTTTTCAATAGCAAAAATATATAGACGCTTGAAACTTGTAGGGTTGATCAACTAGCATTAGGCCATTGTACACATACTTTCAATTTTTTCGTCCGTCACTTCCGCTCTATACCGGAAGTATTTGAAAAAAATGACGATTTTCCGATTTCTTCGAGTGCTTTCTCAGAGATGGCTGGATAGATTTTCTTGAAATTTTCAGGAATAATGTCTTATGAAATGACTTTCCTGTGGTTATTTTTGTTTTTCCAAAATTCACTTCCGGTAGGAAAATATGGCTGATTTTCTGTTTCTCAAACGAGATTTTGTCCAGCATTTTTCTTGGAAAGGGTAAAAGATAGGTTCATCAAATATTCAGGGATGATCAATCTCTGTTTGTAAGCATGCAATAGGGTGTTGAGCATGTCAACCGTCACTTCCTGTCATCACCGGAAGTGATGGAAATAATCGTAAATTTCAAACTTTTTCTTTTAAATTGAAACCTATACTAGTTTATTAAGTCTCTTTCAAAATGTCAAAAGTATATTGACCCCGTCGGTAGTCAAAAGGACAACTTCCGGTTTCTTGATAAAATACTTTTTTACTTTTCGTCTCTTTGTACCCACAAATCTCGCTTATATTTGAAGTGTTTGATATGATTTTCACATGTCTTAAGATTATATAGTATCAACTTCTAGAGTTTTGACAATTTCGTTTTTCAAAATTGACTTCCGGTCGGTAGTTACCTACTATTTTTTTTACTTTAGTCTACTTCTTTTTGTTGAGAACTCTTCAGATAGAGACGTGGAATTTTCAGGGAATATAGACAGTAAAGAGTCACTGTCATTAATAGGAAAACACATCTGAATAGTACTTGCGGTCGTCACCGGAAGTTACAAGAAATGAGTAAAAAATTCGATAATACACTTCTCATTTATTGTTAAAGTACATTCTCTGATATATTTGAATGGTTTTTGTAGGATCAGAAAACTCTTTACCGGAAGTGAACAAACGGAAGACCTACTCATTACTAGTAATGAGTTTCTAGTTATTATTATCATGATTATTATTTTTTTTTTCCCTCGATTTCTCAGAGATGGCCGGATGGATTTTCTTGAAATTTTCAGGGATGATAGAGAATGAAAATATCTCGGACAGTTTTTTTCATTTTTTCAAAATTCACTTCCGGTCGGCAAATCCGGCTTATTAGCTGTTTTCGTTGTCCAGCGTTTTTTAGCTCACCTGAACCGAAGGTTCAAGTCAGCTATTCTGATCACATTTTGTCCGGCGTCCGTCTGTCTGTCTGTCCGTCTGTCTGTAAACTTTTCACATTTTCGACTTCTTTTCCAGAACCACTGGGCCAATTTCAACCTAACTTGGCCAAAAGCATCCTTGGGTGAAGGGTTTTCAAGTTTGTTCAAATGAAGTGCCATGTCCCTTTCAAAGGGGAGATAATCACAAAAATGCAAAAATAGAGTGGAGTCATTTAAAAATCTTCTTCTCAAGAACCACTGGGCCAGAAGAGCTGAAATTTACCTGAAAGCTTCCTGACATATTGCAGATGCAAGTTTGTTTAAATCCTGGCCCCCGGTGGTAGGATGGGGCCACAAGGGGGAATCAAAATTTTACATACAAATATATAGGGAAAAACTTTAAAAATCTTCTCAAGAACCACTAAGCCAGAAAAGCTGAGATTTACATGAAAGCTTCCTGACTTAATGCAGATTCAAGTTTGTTCAAATCATGGGCTCCTGGGGTTGGATGGGGCCACAATAGGGGATCAAAGTTTTACATACAAATATATAGGAAAAATCTTTAAAAATCTTCTTCTCAAGAACCACTGAGCCAGAAAAGCTGATTTTTACAAGAAAACTTTCTGACATATTGCAGATTCAAGTTTGTTCAAATCATGGCCCCCGGGGATAAGATGGGGCCCCAAGGGGTGGATCAAAGTTTTACACACAAATATATAGGGAAAAACTTTAAAAATCTTCTTCTCAAGAACCACTAAGCCAGAAAAGCTGAGATTTACATGAAAGCTTCCTGACATAATGCAGATTCAAGTTTGTTCAAATCATGGCCCCCGGGGGTTGGATGGGGTCACAATAGGGGATCAAAATTTTACATACAAATATATAGGAAAAATCTTTAAAAATCTTCTTCACAAGAACCACTGAGCCAGAAAAGCTGATTTTTACATGAAAACTTTCTGACATAGTGCATATTCAAATTTGTTCAAATCATGGCCCCCGGGGGTAGGTTGGGGCCACAAGGGGGATCAAAGTTTTACATACAAATATATAGGGAAAAACTTTAAAAATCTTCTTTTCAAGAACCACTAAGCCAGAAAAGCTGAGATTTACATTAAAGCTTCCTGACATAATGCAGATTCAAGTTTGTTCAAATCATGGCCCCTGGGGGTAGGATGAGGCCACAAGGGGAATCAAAGTTTTACATACAAATATATAGTTAAAATCTTTTTCTCAATAACCACTGAGTCAGAAAAGCTGATATTTACAAGAAAACTTTCTGACATAGTGAAGATTCAAGATTGTTCAAACCATGGGCCCCGGGGGTTGGATGGGGCCACAATAGGGGATCAAAGTTTTACCTACAAATATATAGGAAAAATCTTTAAAAATCTTCTTCTCAAGAACCACTGAGCCAGAAAAGCTGATTTTTACATGAAAACTTTCTGACATAGTGCAGATTCAAGTTTGTTCAAACCATGGCCCCCGGGAATAGGATGGGGCCCCAAGGGGGGATCAAAGTTTTGCACACAAATATATAGGGGAAAACTTTAAAAATCTTCTTCTCAAGAACCACTAAGCCAGAAAAGCTGAGATTTACATGAAAGCTTTCTGACATAATGCAGATTCAAGTTTGTACAAATCATGCCCCCCCCCCCCCCCCCCCCCCCGAGGGTTGGATGGGGCCACAATAGGGGATCAAAGTTTTATATACAAATATATAGGAAAAATCTTTGAAAATTTTCTTCTCAAGAACCACTGAGCCAGAAAAGCTGATTTTTACATGAAAACTTTTTGACATAGTGCAAATTCAAGTTTGTTCAAATCATGGCCCCCGGGGGTAGGATGGGACCACAAGAGGGGGGGGATCAAAGTTTTACATACAAATATATAGGGAAAATCTTTAAAAATCTTCTTCTCAAAAACCACTGAGCCAGAAAAGCTGAGATTTACCTGAAAGCTTCCTGACATAGTGCAGATCCAAGTTTGTTCAAATCATGGCCCCCGGGGGTTGGATGGGGCCACAATAGGGGATCAAAGTTTTACATACAAATATATAGGAACAATCTTTGAAAATTTTCTTCTCAAGAACCACTGATCCAGAAAAGCTGATTTTTACATGAAAACTTTCTGACATAGTGCATATTCAAGTTTGTTCAAATCATGGCCCCCGGGGGTAGGATGGGGCCACAAGGGGGGGATCAAAGTTTTACATACAAATATATAGGGAAAATCTTTAAAAATCTTCTTCTCAAGAACCACTGAGCCAGAACAGCTGAGATTTACATGAAAGCCTCCTGACATAGTGCAGATTCAAGTTTGTTCAAATCATGGGCTCAGGGGGTTAGATGGGGCCACAATAGGGGATCAAAGTTTTACATACAAATATATAGGAAAAATCTTCTCAAGAACCACTGAGCCAGAAAAGCTGATTTTTACATGAAAACTTTTTGACATAATGCAGATTCAAGTTTGTTCAAATCATGCCCCCCGGGGGGTAGGATGGGGCCACAAGTGGGGGGGGGGGTAAAGTTTTACATACAAATATAGAAAAAAGCTTTAAAAATCTTCTTCTCAAGAACCATTGGGCCAAAGAAGTTGACATTTACATGAAAGCTTTCTGACATAGTGTAGATTCAAGTTTGCAAAGGGTAGTTTGGGCCATAACAGGGACTAAGGTTTTACATGCAAATATATAAGGAAAGTCTTCAGATATGGGCCAAAGTGACTCAGGTGAGCGATGTGACCCATGGGCCTCTTGTCTTAGAAGCGGCAATAGATAGAGTCACCAAATTTTCAGAGTTGATAGATCTCACTTTGTAGGCGTGCAGTTGGGGTTTCAGAATATCGGCCGTCACCGGAAGTGATAAAATGAATCGAAAAAATAAAGTTGTAGCTGTTGAATCGAAACCTATACCACTTTATCAGGTGACTTTAGGAGTATTGAAAGCCGTTGACCCCACCGGAAGTGGAAACGTCCACTTCCGGTAATTAAGGAAAAACTTTTCAAATTCTCCTTTTTCAATGCCTCAAATCTCGTTTACTAAACAAGTGTTTGACTGGTATTTAAAGTATGTTGTAGACACTATAAATGTCTAGAGTAACGTCAAATATTTTTCGAAAATTCACTTCCGGTCGTGAGGTAGGGGGTGGACAAGTTCAAACTTTGTTTTTTTTCAGTTTCTCAATAACAAATATATATAGACGCTTGAAACTTGTAGGGTTGATCAACTAGCATTAGGCCATTGTACATATACTTTTTTTTTGCTCGTCACTTCCGCTCCATACCGGAAGTATTTGAAAAAAAATGACGATTTTCCGATTTCTTCGAGTGATTTCTCAGAGATGGCTGGATGGATTTTCTTGATGTTTTCAGGGATGATAGAGAATGAAAATACTCAGAACACATTTCTTCATTTTTTTCAAAATTCATTTCCGGTCGTCAGATATGTCCAATTTCCGTTTTTTTTAAGAAGAGATCTTGTCCGCGGGAGATCTCGGAAACGGTTAAAGATTAAGGCACCAAACTTTCAGGAATGATAGATCATGACAAGTAGGTTTGTCGAATAGGGTTAACTCCGTCAGCCGTCACTTCCAGTCGTCACCGGAAGTGATCAAAGAAATAAAAAATTTCAGATTTTTTCTTTTGACGCAAAACGAGCATTAGTTTATTGTTTCATTTTTGTAGTTTTGAAATATGTTGATCCTAGCGGAAGCAAAACGGCAACTTCCGGTTTTAAGAGAAAAACTGGAAAAATTGAGTTTTTGACTTTGCCTTAAATCTCGTTTGTATATGGGGTATCAGGGTTTGACACTAAGGCACGTCCGACCGACCGAGTCTACTAAATGATAGGTCCGGTCGGGTAAAATGTCGATTTACTAGTCCGACTGGTCGTGTTAAATAATAAACAAGAAACTACCAATCTTGAATCGTGTGGTGGAATAATCTCTATTTTTAGTTAATAAATAAGTCGCGGTCGGTAGTGATGTTTAACGACATCTACTCGATGTTAATTTTAAACAGTTTATTTGAATTGACTATAATAAAGTGTTTATCAAGTTCTTAAAGTAATTCCACCCTCCTGTGATGTCATCAGATTTTGCAAAATCAATGATTTATTTACATTTATGCGTGATAAGAACATAAATTTTGTTGGAGTCTTTTCCGATAGTTATTGTAAAAAATCTTGTTAAAAATAAATTATTTTAAAAGTCTTAGTTATAAATGAATAATCAATGATACGTTTTAAATTATTGAATCCAAGGGCAATAACTCTGTTTCTATTGATTTCTTTATCAAGTCTATTATGCGATAGATTTCCTTTATTTTTACAGACATTTCGTATATATTTGTGAAGATACAGTTTCATGAAATTGTTATGAATGCTGCTATATCGTCATAACCAGTTTGTATGATATTTTGATAACGCTGTTTAAGGAAAATTGCAATTTTCTGACGGTGATATATGATTCTGTTGATGTACGTCTCGTATCTTAAAAAGTGTGATGACATATGTATTTTATTTGATAATTTGTTAATTTTAACTCTAATGAATGGAAATAAATACATTTTTCAAACTTGTATCAGATAAAACTGCGAGTATGAAGTTTCCTTAAATTAACCGGAAGTTGGTTCAAACATGGGTATTTTTGTCGAAAGTTAAGAGTATGATTAGTTGAGAATTATTAAGGTGTAGAATGGAATATTTATGCGATTGAAGCTCTTCGATTTCGACAGGAAGTAGTATAACGGAAGACCTACTCATTACTAGTAATGAGTTTCTAGTTATTATTATTTTAATACGCCCTGAAACTGATGTTTATTCTTATCTAGCATATTTATGGTATCTTGTGTTTTCATGTTTTATATGTACAATGAGGACAGGTGCAGCTTTTAATGTTTTATTTATTTTCTATGTATTATGTGTATAACATTCTCTTGTAAGGTATATATGCATTGTAAAGCACCTTTGAGCGTACATAGTGTATGAAAAGGGTGCTATAGAAATATGGTATTATTATTTTGTAAAATCAAAAGGCTTCTGAACAAGGGAAGCAGAAATTACAAAGAGAACAGTAGGACATACTTAGAATCCGCCGTTTGATTTACGACATACAAATACACAATATCCACATGTATACATAGATTTGTCTTTAGAGCAAAAAAGACTGAAACATGTATTTATGCCCAAAGGTGGATTCAACGCCGGCGACCCCACCCTCGTTTATTGTGTTTCCCCAGACCTCTGACTTATAAGACTGTAACCCTCCGTTCTGAAATTTATGTACCAAAACTAATTACACATGGTATTTGATCAACTTCGGATATGTACTTTGTGCTTAATCACCCCCCCCCCCCCCCTCCTTCCAACTTGTAAAAACTTTGTATCAGTCAAGGCGAAAGCCTACATCAAAGGGGAGGCAAATTTTATTTACATGTGGTAACTTTCACAGGGGCCTAAGATACCGTTTTTAATTATTGTACCCCCCGAACGAAGTTCTGGGGGGTATATAGGAATCACTCTGTCTGTCCGTCCGTCTGTCTGTCTGTGCAGATTCGTGTCCGGGCAATAACTTCTTTATTCTTTGACTTTGGCATACCATATTTGGCACACAGGTAGATCACAATGAGACGATATGTCAAGTACCTTCATGACCTCTATATGACCTTGACCCTTGACCTTAAGGTCAAAATTAAAGTGTTTTTTTTACAATGGATTTGTGTCCGGGCCATAACTTCTTTGTTCTTTGACATAGGCATACCATATTTGACACATGAGTGTATCACAATGAGACGATGTGTCATGTATCTTCATGACCTCCATATGACCTTAACCTCAAGGTCAAAATTAAAGGTTTTTACAATGGATTCATGTCAGGGCCATGACTTCTTTGTTCTTTGACATAGGCATATCATATTTGACACATGAGTGTATTACCATGAGACGATGTGTCGAGTACCTTCATGACCTCTATATGACCTTGATCTTTGACCTCAAGGTCAATATTGATTATAGGGTTTTGACATAGCCATACCATAAGACATGAGTGTATCACCATGAGACTATGTGTCATGTACATTCATGACCTTTCTATGACCTTGACCTTTGATCTCAAGGTCAAAATTATAGGTTTAAGCCATGGATTTGTGTTCGGACTATATCTTCCATTTTCTTCTACAAAGGCTTACCATATGTTTACACTCAGGAAAGCGGTAATTTATACATATTAACAACACCCTTTGGGAGATTGGGGTAAGCTGGGGGTATTCTTGGTGAGCATTGCTCACAGTACCTCTTGTTTGTTTTGTGTATATTTGGTTGTAGAAAACGATACATACGAGTATAAAAGCTTTTTCACTGTAGTAGTATAGAATATTAAATATTTGATACACTCGTACATGTAACATGTAACCGTATACATTGTATTTGATATTCAGAAGAAAAAAGAAGACAATTTCATTTTCACGATTTCAAAAATTATCTTTAGACTACATGTATAATGTATTGACACATAAAATGTATTAGGCTTGCCCCTAGTACTGGGGAATCCTTCAGGTAAATATGAAGGAAGGTCAGTTCTACGCCACGAGTGCTGGTACGGAGCTCCGATTAGGGAAAATTCCCACTTCGGTGCAACACCCTCTTTGTATATTTTTACTTGCATGAAAATCCTGAAATCTACCTAATCAGAAGTTTACCTACACTAAATACAATAATTATGCAATAATCAAATTGCAATTGATCACTATATGACACTATAGGTAGATAAAGAGTCTTTGTCTCTCTGGAGGATGTGCCAGCATTTTTAAAGTTTTATTTTTAGCTCACCTCAGCTGAAAGCTCAAGTTAGCTTTTCTGATCATCTGTTGTCCGTCTGTAACCTTTCACGTTTTCGACTTCTTCTCCAGAACCGCTAGGCCAAGTTCAACCAAACTTGGCACAAAGCATCTTTGGGGCAAGGGAATTTAAGTTTGTTCAAACGATTAATTGAATATTGTTTAATGTCCCGCTTCAGAATATTTCACTCATATGGAGACGTCACCAATGCCGGTGAAGGACTTCAAAATTTAGACCTATGTTCGGCGCTTACGGCCTTTGAGCAGGGAGGGATCTTTATCGTGCCACACCTGCTGTCACACGGGACCTTGGTTTTTACGGTCCCATCTGATTGATTGTATATTATTTGACGTCCCTCGAGAATATGTCACTCAATTGGAGACGTCACCATTACCGGTGAAGAGCTTTGAAATTTAGGTCTATGTTCGGCGCTTACGGCCTTTGAGCAGGGAGGGATCTTTATCGTGCCACAATTGCTGTGACACGGGACCTCGGTTTTTGCGGTCTCATCGGAAAGACCGCCCGATTTAGTCGCCTCTTACGAAAAGCAAGGGTTACTGAGGACCTATTCTAAATTGGGGTCCCCACAGGATTTGTTCAAATGATTGATTGGTTCTATCTTGCTTAGCGTCTCGCTCGATAATTTTTCACTCATATGGAGACGTCATCAATACCGGTGAAGGGCTTCAAATTTAGGCCTATACTCGGTGCTTACAGCCATTGAGCAGCGAGGGTTCTTTCGCGTGCCACATCTACTGTAACACAAGACATCCGTTTTTAAGGCTATCTCTGAGGACCCGTGACATTCACATTTGATGCCGAGCGTTTGGCAATGGAACTGTCACTACTTATTTTAACGATTTAGGTCTGTCGCGGCCGGTATTCCAACCCCGCCCTTCCGCATGCGGGTCAAACACTCTACCTCTATACAACCGCGGTGGTTCCTTGAGTTTAAGGACATGCGGGACGATGTGGCCAAAAATAACTCGTCAATTTTTTTTATTTTTTTCATAAAGCACCATCAGGATGTCCAGTATAATGTGTATAAATTCATGGCTACTTTCTAGGTATGCAAGGGAGATAATAAGCTTTGAATTACCCCCCTTTTCGAAAATTGTGAATCTTACAAGATTATTCCGATTTTCAATTGAAAAAAATAATTTGATGGAATTTTTATCTATATCTTTTACAATAATTTTTAGAATATATGTAAAATATAAAATGTATAATAATAAAATGCTTAAACATAACCATATTATAAGAAATTGGGAAAATTTAAGGATTTGGGGTGGAAATTGGTACTCAAAAACAGGGTAGTCCAGATACTAAATGAAGCACTGCTCAAAAACTTGTCAATGAATTTTTTTGCAAACATTGCGATTAAAAGCTATTCATATACCCAACTTCCCGTAGAAATATGAAGGGGTGAAGCTAATCTTGATCTTGAGGTAGGCGTCCTTGAAGTTATACATTGATATGTTCACTTGGGGTTAGGCTTGGCGAAATATTTGTTACTAATAACTTTCAAGCTTATATTCTTTTCATGTACAACTACTGTTAAAAGTAATGAGGAATGGGACAGTCTCAATTTATTTGCACTACACAATTTAAAAAATAAAGCTCATTGTCAAAGACAGGGGGGGGGGGGGGGGGGGTGGGGGCTAATTATTCGTGCCTGTTTTGGAATACATTGTTAGAAACTATATTTGTTTTGAACCTATTGAAATATTTAGAATTTTCATAATTATGGAACAAAAATTGAGTTCATGGAAACAAATTAAAATTTATTTATTTTTAAATATACATGTATATATTAAACATGGCTTCGAACAAAACGTCTAGTCTAGCTCTAAACAATACGTCGTCTTTCAAACCACGGGTTAGGTCTAGTTAACGTCAATATGAGCTACTACTTCCTTTACCAGATCAACAGCATAACCGCAGCCATGGTAGCTAGTGTCGCTTGACTCGATCGTCTCCATGCTATTTTTCAAGGTATTTATGTATCGCACATGTTGTGACTTTGCACCTTTTTCTTTTTCACACGTCTGCTTTTCGCATACATTCCGACGTGTGTCATATGTTTTAAGTTAGTTACCACTTCCGCAGCAGTGTTTCGTAAAGTTAGTAAAAACAATTTGGAATATGAAATAGTTTCAGATATAAAGCGTACTTATATTTACATGAAAATGCTTGCAAAAATTAAACATTCCTAGTATGGACTAAATTTATAATAAATTCGCAACCATCACGTGATCATCGTCCCGCATATCCTTAAAACGTTCATCAAACCTGCTGGCTACAAATACTTTCCAATATTTGGAACATGAAAAAAAGAGTAAGGAAGAATAAATTGATCTCCAACCACAGTTCATAGTTGGACCACGTCTTGTGACGATAGCAGAATGATAAAAAAAAAAATTCTCCTTGTTTGTCACTTTTAAATTCTCTTTTTTAGGGTTACCCATAATTTCAAAATATCAAATAACACAGTAGACAGAGTATATTCAGGTACACTGAAAAAAATAACTAGTAAAATACACTAAGCAAACTAGTAAAACTACTTTCCATACAATCATTAATTTAAAAGTAGTTTTTACTAGGTGTTAAGTAAGTTTACTATTTGTTAACTAGTAATTTAACTAATCGGACAGTAAAAGATTACTTCAGTCAATAGTAAATATTAGTATGCATTCAGTAAATTTACTAATCTTCCATTCCTGTATTCCATTCCCTAAATTACTAGCATTCTAGTGATTTAACTGATAGACAAGTAAAATCGCCCTGTTAATCCATAAAAAAAATTGAATACAGAAGATACCTATAACATCAAGAACTTCAATCTTGATTGCGATGGGGGATGTATCTTCTGTGGAATTTTTTGAACTTGTAGTCAGGGTTTCTCAAACTTTTCTTTACACAGAATTGCCAAACAGCCATCAGCATCTAAATAAACAAAAACAGAACAGTGTGTTAAAATGTATTAAGTTGCATATTAAAAAAAATATCAAGCTGTGTGTAGGATTTCTAATAAACAAGCATCAAGGATTTTAAAAAAAGCAGTCATAAGTTCAATGACAAACCTTTTAAGGATGGTCTCTCCTGGTTTGAATTTTTTCAGAAGTATCAAACTTTTTTGATAAACCATTGTAACTGATACAACTTTATCCGAAAGACATTTAAAACATAAAAAAGAGTATGTTAGTGTGGACTTTAAAGAATTACAGCCCCTCAAAATTGCCCCTTTGCTGAAACTTAATTTTTCAATAAAATCGCCAATTTTCACAAGAAACACACTATAAAACAAATATTAAGGACAGAATAATCTTGGCTTTCTTTTAATTTATGAAAATTAAGCATAATTGATTATTTCAATAACTTTTACATAAAATATATCACCAATTCTACAAAAAATCAAGTATTAATTAACATAATTGTATAAAATATCACACAAAGGACAAGGTACGTTTGGGGCCAAATTTGGCCCCGCGTCCAAATTAAATGATATTCCTTAAAATTCTTTCATATGGTGTATACTTCCATAAAATGTTTATGATGTCTTCGTAAAAAGTTTTACTTATATATAATACATATGTAAATACAGTATAGTTTACGATAACGTTGTGCCATTTTGACGTTATTTTATGCGACGTCATGAACAAGAAAGCTATGTCATGAACTCAATATGAAAATAATCCAACTTATGTCGCCATATGCTTAAAGTTTTATTAAACAAATGTGCACTATGATTTTTATTTGAAAATTCTAATTGATTTTTTCCGAAAGTTTTAATCAATTGTAGATGATTCGATGCAGCGGGTGCTGTGATTTGAAGGACGATTAGTGTAATTGTATCTAAGAATTGTAGAGCAACCCATATATATTCATTCAATTTTAACATTGTATTTACATTTGCATTGTTTTAATCTAAATTAAATGAATATCATATATGTACGTAGCGCGTGGTTACCTTAAGTTATTCTTGTGTGTATATGTACACTTTGTTCTTCTTTTTTTTTTCCAGCACACTAGATATTTTTTGAGCGAAGGAACACGCACTAACCAATGTTACCTTGGATTGTAGTAAACAGAACATGAAATTCATTCAGAAGATATGTGAAAAGAAATATTATAAAACGAACATACGTTTTATATATCTTTTCAATGCCTATTTCAACATCAGATTAAGCATGCATTAAAGCAAGTCCTGTGAATCTGATACAAGCAGAAAATGGAATTTGGTGTGTCATTTAATGAATGCAAATGGAAATACTTTACAAGAGAGTCAGGCAATTTCTAGTTAATGCTAAACAGCTACATAAATGTCCCAGATAAAGTTGGGGGGGGGGGACCCTCCTCTGGATCTGCCAAAATTAATTAATGTGAGTGAATGAATTAAGATTCTTCATGATAGGCAATTGCTTTACTGATAATTTTAATTTGTTATGTGTGTTGATTGACTATTATTTCAAATCCTGTGTATAAAAATGACCCCAAAATCAACATTCTAAAATTGTATTGAATGATTTACATAATAATTGTTTTGCCTTTATTACATAGAATGTATACAAACCCATGAAATTTATTTCTGAATGTTCATAGGCTTTAGTAATTTTTCATGAATTTTAATCTTGTAATCATTGATTGGTAATATATTCGTATACATCATATATATTTATATATATTAAACAATCTTCATTTAAGTAGTTGACCTTTTTGCACTTATTAAAAATCTAGAGATTCAGTTCAACTTCTCCCTATCAAACCTTGCTTAAAATAAAGAAGTACAAGAAACGCATAGGGAAATTCGAACGTTCCATATGTGTTAATATATATATATATATATATATACAGAGAGAGAGAGAGAGAGAGAGAGAGAGAGAGAGAGAGAGAGAGAGAGATTATTTCATCCACTGTGGGTCAGAGTAGGGAGAAGTGACCTTCCTATCCTTCCTATCCTAGTGACATTAAGAAGAAGGCTCCAAGTCCAAAACCACTGGGAAGCTACGAAAATCTGTATATTTACTCGCAACTAAGTAATCTTTGTGGGCTGTCAATATATTTAAATACATCTATCTTTTCATGGTTTCTTTGAACCCTTCGCCTCAATATGATGGTTGACGTCATTTTAAACAAACTTTTGAGGACCTTAGGGCAAGGGCTGGACTGTCCTAAAGTTCGGATGAACTTATGGCGAGGCCTAAGTTTGGGAAAAATTCCGGAAACTGATTTAAGATTATGTAGTATCTTAAGGCATATTTACGACACGGCTTAGCCCTAAGATAGCCTCGTGAACATGCCTGCTGGTCCTACTGTATGGAAATAATATTTACTCTCACAACAATAGTAGATATCTAGAATTGTTCCAAATTATATTAATAATAAATGTTTAGTCCCATTTGCTTCCAGCAGTTTTGACAGGAATGCATCTATCAAACGCCTAGCATCGATTTTAGTACCTTACATGTCCGTATCCTGCTGCACAAAAATATACACATATATCCCATTGAAATCTCACATGACCAAGCAATGTTTCGAAGAAAAACTATATTGCCACCAACCTATTTTGAAATGAATATATAATGAACGTATTGTGCAAATTGATTCATTAGATGCCAAATATGGCATCCTTATATTTTCTAATCAATACTAGGGATTGCCAAGTCTCTGTTAAATGATGAACTAGCTTGATGATTTAGGTATATTTAATTTCTTTTTCAAATGTGTTAATTATTGAGAATACCAATTAGCACATATAAAATCAATGTATTCTGGTTATGAAGATAAATACGACGTAATGCTCATTTAATCTCCTAAAATGACACGGACTCAGTAGACAAATCTGTCACTCCGTCAATAGCTAATTCGCGCTGAAGAAATGTCAAAAACAACACTGCTATTGAAATATACCGTTCTTGTCTTTGCAATTCCATTTTTTTTAAAATTCAACACACGACAATGGGACCGAATGTGAACCTTATAGGATGTGATAAGATTTACAAACAATGTGATAAGTTCTACACAAGATTTGACACTGACACCATGAAAAACCTAACAAAAAATAATCGTGTCCGTATTATCCTCAATGTTTTAGCATATACACTTGCATCTATTTACACTCATTATTTGAAGAAAATACACATGCTACTGACAATTATCTTTATATAACAAATCTTTCAACGCATTAGTATTTACGCAAAGGAAAAAAAGTTTGAATCATAAATCATATTCATTGTCTCAAACCACGTCCGAAGTCCGCATGGGAGAGGATCGTATATTGTGACCCCCCCCCCCCCCCCCCCTACCCTTTGCTATATGCCGATTTAGTCGGAGACCTCATGAAAATAACCTTGGTTTCCGTGTCTAATAAATAATTCAACAATTCCATTTCGGCCAGTTTCTAATGATGAATGAAGCAGAGATCGTCTATTAACAGTACCAAAGTCAATCACTATGACAGTGCATCAGCATATATATTGCCGTCAGTCAAAGGTATTTATATTTTCCAGCAATTGTCAAAATAATGAAAGGTGTAAGATCTAATCAGTTTTTGACACTAAGTTTTTTCTATACTAGTGAAAAGGACTACTAGAATCTATAATTTACGAGTCCTGCTGATTTTTTACTAGTCCGGCTGCTGAAAGTAGACGGCCGATTCGCGATGTGACAAGGGGAAGAGTGCGGGAGGGGCTTGTCCCCTTTTAAAGAGGGTGGGGGTCTGGGAAAAAATTCAAATTCTAGATGCAAATTGTTTATTTGAGACAAATAAATGAAAATTTGATGACCAAATCTAGCCTCTTTTTTCATGATTCTCTCATCAAACCATCATATTTATGCTTGAATATCATGAAGAATACGTCGTACCGTATTTTGTCGAATAAGATATGTACTTTTTTTTCAAGGATTTTTGGTGTGAGAAAGGGGTGCGCATTGTTTACCAAATAGTTTTTTTTTTTTTTTTTTGTGAAACTCGGTGGTTAAGTAATGTTTCACTCGGAGACATATCATATGCTTGTTCACATTGTTCACCTAATCGATCTCAAGAAAATTACTACAGAACGTAAAATTGTAGAAAATGTTATACTTAACAATATGTGAATAATTAAATTATTATAAAACAGCCAATTAAGTTTCATTCGATCTTAAATTCATATTAGATATTCATCATCGTACATAAGTGCCACGATATCATCACACCGTGACCATGACCAGCACATGTTTTTCGAAGCCATAGTTGTGTACAAGGGCTTCATCACTTGATTTTGTCAGACACCTCTTCAGGGTACTTTCAGCATGCTGCACGATTTCCATGGATCTGGGAATATGCAATTTTCTTTTGTAGTAAATGGCACGCGACTGATGTACTTCATCTATCTACAATGTTAAATGCAACGAAAATTCTTCATTTCACTACCGTCTCCAAATAATGATAGTGTACGATTACAACACATTGAACAATTGATCAATATTTTTACTTTATTTCTATAACATCGGCTATTTGAATTATTTGAAGTTTAAACAAAGAAAATATCGAGTGTTCAAACTTTAATCCTACAAAATATCATGTTTTGCTGAAATTAATATATTATTGCTGTATCCAAATTCATGTGCTTTGTTGAGAACTTGCATTATATTTCCACATATATTTCTAGTGAAATTGAAAAAAGCCAAGAATCAATCACCGGTAATTATGTAGATTGGGAAAAGGATTTCAAACAATCGTTGAAGTTTTATACAAATGATTTCATGATAATATTGTGATCTGATTTAGTTTAGTCGTCATTGCTTTACGCACACATTACATGCAACTTTAATTCCAGAGGGGAGGGGGTATCCGGACCTCCACTCTAGATCCGCGCATGATTCGGATATAGTCACTATATCCGAATCATGCGCGGATCTAGAGTGGAGGTCCGGATTAGTCATTAAGCGATGTTTTGTGCACATGCCACTAAATGCTAAGTGACCGACGGTGAGTGGAATGGTTAGAGTGTAAATGCAGGAAAAGAAAGTGCTCCTTATGTGTAAAAATCGCGTTCTAATACTTCAACACCAGTTCCACGATTTAATGATGAAAATAGTAGCTATCATGTATTTTTAAATAAGACTATGTCACAGAACACGTGCGTCAGCTATCGACAAATGTAAGGTGGTTCTATAAGCAAATAGCAACAGAAAAATTTGGCCCACACATTCTTTTGTTTTGAGAATGTAGTTTTCCCATAAATTTTATATGCGAATTTTGATTTACCCCCCCCCCCCCTTATGATTATTTATCATTATATGTGTCTGACATATTGCTTAATACAATATTAGAATAGCATTTGAAATTACACATGCAACATACCCAATAAGTTATAATTAGCCTACATGTACGCTAGAATATTTTGACTGACAAGGCGTATTTAGACATGTATTTAGATACGCATTGTAGCCGCCACAGTATATGCACACCAATTTAGAGGGATAATTCATATCATAAACTATCTATGATAAAAAAGAATATGTGATTGAACTTTGCCATGTGTTACATTAATTGTGTTGATATCATTGCGTATCTATATCAAACATAAAACGAGTAAAATTGGAATCGGAAATATCTGTGTCGAAGATTCCAATTCTCTGATTACACACTATCTTCTTCAATGCAAACTACGTAGAGTCTTATAAAATTTAGTATGCTGTACATATGGATGTTATCTATTCATCAAATTTGTATATATGAACACCATCAACGTTGAAATTTGTATTACAGATGAACGCGGGAAATGGTTAAACGTTAAATTTAATAGTCTGCTCATTTATCAACCAAGTCGAAATTTTGCTCATTACTGACTTTCAATATGATTAATTTGTACACAAAACATCTTTGTGGTTGTTGCATGTGCTCGATCTTAAAAATGGATTCAAAGGCATAAAAAAACGGCTAATTTCGGCGATTTCGGTAAATCATGTCAATCGGAGATAAGGAAAATGACGCCACAGAACATATTACGTCACTAATTTCCACATGTATCATCAGGGCCAATGCCATAGTGTATAATCATAATGATTAAACCAAGTGAAACCACATTTTAAATTTATTCTAATTTTGTGGCGAAATTTGGGCCTTAATGTACCTTGCTCTTTGAAGACCTATTTCAACAAAAAATTCAACCTAGGGAGAATATCTGTATGCAAGGTGAAGATAACGAACAGTGATCAAACTTTTTCTGAAATTACTAATGTAGATTTGAATCATATTTTTGCTTAATTTAAATGAAAAAAATGTGAGGGGTAGTGTGCATTGGAACAAAGATTTGAACCATTTTGTGTCCCCACTCCCCTTCTTACACTGACATACATTCTAAACAATAACAATATACGATTTGTTATAAAATGTGTATTTTTCAATTCATATTTACATATTCTATATATTTATTTCATTATATGATAAATAATCAGAAAACATAAATAATATATGCATATATACAATACTAATTCATTTACAACTACAGAATGTGTAAAACATATGCCCCCGCATCAGCATTTTCTAATTTCCATGCACTGTGACCTTGATCTTTGACCTTCTGACCCCAAAATTGATAGGCATCTTCCTTTCTTTGTATGTATCCTTATGTCCAAATTTGGTTTGAAAAGAGTGCAAAGTACTTGAGTTATTATCCAGAAACTAGTTTTAACAGTCAACTTCCATGTGGCCATGAGAAAGAAATCTGCACTTCCTGGTATGGTTCTTCATATGATGATAGCACGACTCATTACTCTCACTGTGGTTACCAAATGGATGTAGCTAACAAGCAAACATTGGAACTCAATTTCTATCAATACTGTAAATTCTTAACAATAGAACAGAATATACTATTAGGTTTACCACCAGACTGCTAATACACCAACTTCAACTACCTCCAATTTTTGTCTAGCCAGGGATTATGTTTCAATGCCTTGCTCCACAAATTGTTACTCTAAAAGAATTTCTTATGCAAAATGTTATAAATGAATTTGTTAGTGCATAAATGAAATATATGCTGAAATTCTAATCAGGATTTCTTTTAGATGTGCATTTTCAATACCCTATAAACAAATTTTAAAATTATAAAAAAAATTTTGACAATTAAACTTTGAAGGAATAATTAAAATAAAATTTTGATAAAATAATTTAATTTTCCAGAACTGATTAGAAACAAATTATCGATCTAGTAGCCCAAGAGAAACATATCTATACATGTATATATAGTCAACAAAATCATCTTTTGTTTTAACTAATTTGTACACGAATGGCGCGCCATAATTCTCCAGATGGGAGAAACCCCCCTTTTCCCTTTGAACTCTTTTTAATGAATTAAATTTGCTGTATACTTTGGCGATTTTTTAAAACAATGATATAGATTACATTTTTTAATCAAAAGGATGCTCTAATCAGGATTTTTTTTAGATGTGCATTTTCAATACCCTATAAACAAATTTTAAAATTATAATTTTTTTTTGACAATTAAACTTTGAAGGAATAATTAAAATAAAATTTTGATAAAATAATTTAATTTTCCAGAACTGATTAGAAACAAATTATCGATCTAGTAGCCCAAGAGAAACATATCTATACATGTATATATAGTCAACAAAATCATCTTTTGTTTTAACTAATTTGTTCACGAATGGCGCGCCATAATTCTCCAGATGGGAGAAACCCCCCTTTTCCCTTTGAACTCTTTTTAATGAATTAAATTTGCTGTATACTTTGGCGATTTTTTAAAACAATGATATAGATTACATTTTTTAATCAAAAGGATGCTTCAATAATGATACATTGAACGTTAGACGCGAGATTCGCTCATGACCGACTAGGCGGGATCGGGAAGATCGCAGATCAATTTAGGTACAGATCTACATAGCTTGTAGAATTCATTTTCATAAAAAAAATTCTTGTATATTGAAAAACTTACAAATTCATTCAACACTATATCAGCAACCTCTGGTTCAGGTCCTACATCGCTAACATTCTTCCATTCTCCCCTCTCGTCTGACACTATGTACAGTATATGTACTGTGTCACCATGTGTGTGGTTGTGCCTGCTTGTCTGTAATTTTCTTTGTCTGCCACTCACTTGTGAGAATGTCGGATGCAGCCTGATCTATAACTGCCGTTTTACTTCTAACGAATCGCCCATATATGTTTCTGGACTGCTTTAGAATAGACTAAATGCGACATCGTACAGTGTGCGTCTTCGAGCTCAAGTTTGTTTAAAATCGTAACGTCATCACTAATGTAAAACTTATACGGTACCAATGTCGTAAATTGAGAAAATAAGAAAAAAATTGTCATGTTTTAATTAATTTTTGTTAGTTTATCAACATTACTTACAAACAAAAACACATATTAATGTTCTACTGTGTGCATACAAAATAAAACACAGGCATACCCAGATTTACGACTTTTTAAAAAGTATGGCGACCCACTCGCTGTAAAATTACCACGAGAGTACACCCTTAAAGTTGTTTTTTTTTTTAAATCAAGTAACTAAAATACTGACAGGTAAATAATTGTTAAGACCAGTTAATTTCATAAATTCACCAGCCCACTTGACCAGTGAATTTTTTTTTTTTTTTTACAGTTTGTGTACAGTTCCCATATATTGAGATCTTCTCTCTAAAAGGTGATTATCCCACTTCAGCGAGAAAGTAAACATTACCTTTAGCAGGCATTTGATTGATAATAATGAAAAATTCCGTGCAATGCTGAATAAGTGTGGCACATGCAACATGACATGAATTATCTCTCTATAATAAGCCAGTTTCGAGAAACGAACTCTTCTGTGTTGGAGGTGCATTTAGTGGAACTTTGAATGACTAAGTTGGATAGAGTGGACCTACAGTCAGCGAGGAAGACCATGAAATGTATTAAAAGTGGCTCCTCATAATATGTAAATGTGGGAAATACAAAATACTATCAAATGAAATGTTTTACTAAAGCGGCAACATAAAAACAATGTCATATAAGTTGCAAGTAATATCTTAGATATGGTACTTATGACCAACGAAATAACGTGATATGATAAAAGAATTCTCTGTATCTAATTACTCCCTAAATCCTTATAACTTACTTTGTTTGTGTATCAGTTGAATTCGGGTGATCAGCATATGAGAGACTTACTGAGTACATTCACTTAAGCAGTGATGAATATTTGTCCCACTCCCGAATGTAAACAAATTGTTTCGCGTCTCTCTATGTACGAGAGTTCTCCAAAGCAGGGTTGGCAAAATGAGTATTGACCGACCGGTGGCCAATACTGGTTGACTGAAAATTATTTGGTCATTATAGTCTGTGTTATTTATTTTAAATGTTTAAGTGACCATTATGGTAAATACTGTAATTCATAGCATGCACACTATCAGTTTATAATATACTTGTAAGTCATAATATTAAATAAATAATGTGCCAATGACTCTGTTGAATTGGGGAAGATTTAACAGTTTCTGTTCCAATTCCTTAGTTTAAAATGAACTACCTACTGTTTCCAATCTTCATTTTAACTGCTAAATTAATATTTGAGGGGGTGGGTTGCATGGTGATGTTTTCATAACAATAACATGCACACTGGTCATCTCTGGTCCCAGCCTATGCTTCTTAACACCTGTCAACTCTGCTTCCTGTGCTCAGGTAATGTCCAGCTACCTTTTATTCTTAATCTGTCCAGGTACATGTATTAACAGGTCTGTCTCCAACTGTTAAGCTATGCTATATAACTGTGACCCCCTCAGTCTGGTAGTACTTAACATATTTCGGTCAGTTTCAGCTAACTAAATATATCATACTTAAATGAAACCTAATGAAAAATATTTATCAACAATTGATCCATACTATGAAAAGACTTCATTTATCTTTATATTTGCAAGAAATGTAAATCAAGAGATGTTTGTAAAACACATATGCCCCCCCCCCCCCCCCCCCCCCCATGGTGCAAAATTGAAAAGGGTTATACACACACACATTATTCAATTGAGAGTAGTATCATCAATTCAAAATATTGAGCAGACAATATCTTCCTATGTCAAGAGTGGATTGACTATGTGACCTAAAAATCAATAGGGGTCATCAACTCCTGAAGATGTACCAGTGTACCAAGTTTGATGTATGTCAAGCAAAGGGTTCTCAAGATATTGAACGGACAGTATATTCCTATGTCCAATTTGACCCTTGAATTTTGACCATGTGACCTTAAAATAATTAGGAGTCATCTTCTCCTGAAGATGTACCAGTGTACCAAGTTTGATGTCTGTCAAGCAAAGGGTTCTCAAGATATTGAGCAGACAGTATATTCCTATGTACAGTTTAACCCTTGACCACGCGACCTCAAAATCCATAGGTGTCCTCTTCTCCTGAAGATGTACCAGTGTACCAAGTTTAATGTCTGTCAAGCAAAGGGTTTTCAAGATTTGGAGCAGACAGTATATTCCAATGTCCAGTTTGACCCTTGACCGTTGACCATGTGATCTGAAAATCAATAGGGGTCGTCTTCTCTTAAAGACGTACCAGTGTACCACGTTTGATGTCTGTCAAGCAAAGGGTTCTCAAGATATTGAACGGACAGTATATTCCTATGTCCAGTTTGACCCTTGACCTTTAAACATGCGACCTAAAAAAAAATAGGGGTAATATTCTCCTGAAGATGTACCAAGTTTGATGTCTGTCAAGAGAAAGGTTCTCTAAATATTGAACGGGCGGTATATTCCTGTCTAGTGTGACCCTTGACCTTTGACCATGTGACCTCAAAATCAATAGTGGTCGTCTTCTCCTAAAGTCTTATCAGTGTACCAAGTTTGATGTCTGTCAAGAAAAGGGTTCTCAAGATACTGAGCAGACAGTATATTCCCATGTCAAGTTTGACCCTTGACCTTTGATCATGTGATCTCAAAATCAATAGGGGTAATCTTTTCTTGAAGATGTACCAGTGTATCAAGTTTGATGTCTGTCAAGCAAAGGGTTCTCTAGACATTGAATGGTCAGTATATTCCTATGCCCAGTTTGACCCTTGACCAAATGATCTCAAAATCAATAAGGGTCATCTACTCCTTAGGATGTACCAGTATGCCAAGTTTGATGTCTTTCAAGCAAAGGGTTCTCAAGATATTGAGCGGACATTATATTCCTATGTCCAGAGTAGATTGATCCTTGACCTTTTGACCTGAAAAACAATAGGGATCCTCTTCTACTCATAACTAACCCACATATGAAATATCATTATCATTAAGTGAATGGTTCTCAAGATATTGAGAGGACAATACATGGTCTACAGACCGACCGACAGGTGCAAAACAATATGCCCCCTCTTTTTCAAAGGGGGGCATAAAAAATATAGGAAAATGGACAGTTTAAATCACAATTGACCAGTATTGACCACTTGGGGAGCATTGACCGGGACGGTTAAAATCGGTTAAAACCCTGCGGAAATAAACCGGCATATTGACAACACAGTCAAGAAGAGGGAAAAAGTCTGAATACAATGCACATCTTGACTTTGAGTGTATTTGTTTTGATTAATATATCTGCAGAAGTATCAGACTTTTCAGCACCTTTTTCTTCTGTTCACGTGAAATACGAAGAGATGTACTCCACGGGTGTTTTTCTCGGTTGTACGGGATATAGGCCTATGTACGCTTGGTAGAGAGGGATAATCGCGTTTTCGCGAGAATATCTCGCTGTAGAGGAAGTGTTCCCAACCTATCAGAGGAATTGTTTGCGGAACATTCCGAAAACGTATTAGTAGTTAAAATAACTTAACTGCGTCCTGAGACAGGCCCTCTCCCCAATTAGAATGTATCCCATATACCCGTAATGTAGCAGAATATTGCAGAACTTACCCGTTTTATCATTTTTAGGAACTTAGGCCTATATAACTCAACCCAACAGCATGCAGCATACGACACTTGTAAACACTTAACTTCAGAATGTCGATCCCGATCAATGGGGACGATGTAAAAGTAGTACGGTACTATAAATCCCGAGGTGCAAAAACAAACATTTGTTGATATTTCAGCCATTTCAAGTGATAATAAAAGTTTGCAACAAAGAGTATATATTGTGAATTTATGCGTAAATTAATTCCAATGTATTTTTAATTAAGGTGGAGTGACTTATCAATATCATGGTTGAATATGGAAAAACCAGTTTCAATTTCCACTCAATGTAGTTTAATTTAATTTTAATTAAAATAACCAAGGTAAAGGTGTATTTCGCCACCTTTATATCACCATAAAAAAATCACACATTTTTGTTAAACAGAATAATAAAAATTGATAAAACTTTTTGAAATGACATTTTTTAAATGTCAACAGTTTAAATTAAAAAAAAAAAAAAAAAAAAAAAAAAACTGCTAATTAATAAATTAATTGTCTGATTATCTATGGAAAATAAAAACTTTTTTCAGTATCAATAGTTTAACAGTTTTGTTCATTATTATTATGTAATAGTGTGGATTGTATAATGTATATAAACAACTCAACACCAATGGTAGGGTTCTATCAGAGTTTGTATTCTTTTCTAATTAACTCTATGTGTGACACAGAGCCAAATTTCTGGTCAGGTCCAGAATATTCTATATGCTGGTAATAAATAGTCGAATTGTACTAGGAAAATCTTCTGGAAAACACTTCTATATTCTTAGAAGACAATTCAAAATGTGAACAATAGTAAAGAGAGGGAACTTAGATAACCAATGAAATTGGAGAGTTCTATATTCTATAAATATTTACATGGTGTTATTACTGACCATTATGATCTCATAATCTATAAATAACTTTAGAGATATTTCCATATACTATTAAGTTGTACATAAAATAAATTAAAAGTAAAGACAACTTTTGTCATGTACTAATCTTCATAATCTAAATAATGAAATAATATATTTACTTTAGACAAATATCTCCCTGTCACAATTATAAAAATAGTCATCATACTGTTGTAGCCTGTTATGTTGACAACAGTATACTCCATAACAGCACATACATTTTATTTTACTGCTTTGCTCATATGCAAATATATGTACATATAATAGATTAATCCAGGTGTGCAATAAAATTCTGTACCAAAAAGTATCAATTCTTACATAAACATTATATACTTTTCCTATTTATATCGTTTTTCATTTATCTGAGAAAGAAGTGACGAAAATATATATACCAATAGTATAATTTTTATCAATTTATTGATTTTTTAATATTTTTTTTTACATAAAGTACCAGGTTGTTTGGATCTTGTTATTTTAGGAAAGATAACTCTACCATCTAAGGCAACATTTTTATATAGCCAGGGCTGTATACAACACCACCCCCCCCCCCCCCCCAATTTGACCTTTTTATATCATTAATAAACACAAGTGTATTTTCTATTTACAGAAGTTGGTAGAGATTTAACCGCCGGTTTTCAAGAATCTGAAGTTTGATGTAAAAGAAAAGAAAAGAAAAAGCAGCCCTTTTATCAGAAATAAATAAAGAGATATGATGACTAAATTTATTGTTTTGTTGTATTTTGATACAGACATCGGAAACAGGAATCTCTCAAAAGACAAAATGAGAAGTTTTGGTTTATGAAATTCAATTTTCTTTAAAAATAGAATTAAAAATTATGAAAAATGAAGTAAGTAATTTTTATTTAAAGTCGGAACTATATACAGGTAAACAATAAACATGAGCTAAGAGCTCTTTAAAACGACAGATACTTGTGATCTGAGCTTATGACAGATGTGTCTATAAATATATGAGGAATTCACATAGGGAAAAATCACAGGGTGTATCATTCCACCTTAATGGTATTGATTCACGATCCATCCTCCATTTTGCTTTTCACTTTTAATAATCAAAATCTACTGTCTAATGTGATTAAAAGGTTTCACCAAAAAATGATGGTTATACATGATGACAGTAGCACATTGTGAATTAAGAGTTTATTATTTATTTTGTAAACTAAGATTGAGGTATGTTGTTGTTTACAAAGTTTTCAAAATAAACGGATATAGGTCTAAGTTTATTATACTTATACATATTCTTAAGGTAAAATGTGTCATTTAAAAGTTAAACTAGAGACTATACAAAATTAAGATGCTTGGTCTCATCATTAAATTCAGAAGGTCCAAATTTTGGTTGTCAACATTGCACGCGAGTTATATTTACATTATTTAAAGCAATACAAGCTGTAACTGACGGAAAATAGATTGAAAAATAAAAGAATTTACATATTTGTGACTGAGTATATAAACATTCATAGAATCAGAGTGAATATGAAGCAACAGACCAGACAAATCAGCAAATAAATAAATAATAAAAAATCAAAGGCCTGAAGGGCCTGAGAGTCGACTCGCAATTTATTGTCAACAGCAATAGGTAATCTTGAAGGAGCAAGATAGTAGTAATCAAGGATGACGAATATAGTGTGTGTGAGTTCGCATATCCATGCTTCTTTTAGCAGGATTTATACTTTAATGCATCATGCCTGTGTAAACTGACTAAATTTGACCACTGCCATTTAAATCACATGTACATATCCAACATGGATATAAAGAGTCATTGCTAACTGAAGATTGTGCTAAACAATCCACGAGTTACAAATGCTAAGACTTGGAGGAAAACCATTATGTAGTCATATAGTACTCTATATCACAACAGAAAACCTTCAAATAAGCACCACAGTGGTTGTAAGAAGGTACCATCTAACAAAAAAGTTTAGCAAATCAATTCCTTGAGCTTAAACTGTAGTCAATGTTACAATGACTATGCAGTTGACATCTGTAAGAAACATCGCTGTTTGTACTGTACTGACTCTCCGTGCATATTTGGAGAGTTTATTCAGCAAATAGTCATAAAATGCTACCATCAAAACAATACAGAAAACAAGAAATGTTTGTCAAACAATAAAAACATACCCCCCTCCCCAAATGTGGTGCAGAATTTAAAAGGGTTATACACATGCATCATTTAATTGATAATAGTGCCAAAGCAATTCAAGTCAAGATGTTGAGTGGACAATATCTTCCTATGTCCAGAATGGACTGATTCTTGGCCTTTGATCATGTGACCTAAAATAAATAGGAGTAATCTACTCCATGTGATGTATCAGTGTACCAAGTTTGGTGTCAATCAAGCTACTGATTCTTGAAATGTAGGAGACAATATATTACTATGTCCAGTTTGACCCTTGATTTTTAACCATGTGACCTCAAAATCAATAGGGGTCCCGCAGAAATAGTCACACGGTTTGGGCTTTCGAAGAAGCCTCGACGGGGAGTATGATCGGTCGTAATAGACCCATTTTCAAATATTTACCATGCTTTTCCAACCTAAGAAAGCGAGATATTACTTTCTTTACTATAAAATATTTACGTATAAGTTATTTGTTTCATGTTTACGAATCTATTTTTGTAGTTGATATATTTATACACATGTACGTCGCATGTTTAATGTACAATAGCCTATGACACTAAAGTCTTATTGACTTAATGGCATTATGTATTTATGCGCACTATGTTTAGATTCTTTATAAGTATTGAGGGGACTCGTTTAATTTACATTGTTATAAGAATGTGAACATTTATGTATGATTTGTCATCAAAACATAATGAAGCTATTGAAAAAAGCAAATTAATTTTTTTTCAAGATCTTTGTGCACGGGATTTATTTGCTGTCGGTGTAAGAATAAATCGAAAGTTTGTGAGACGCGATAAATCCGCACGCCATTAGCAAGGAGAATCTCGCTTCGCGAGCCGACTCAAAAATGTCAATTTATGAATCACTGGACGCACTTGTTTCATCGCTCGGGTCAAGCCGGTTGATACTCCCGGAAACGGGCAAGTAACTTGTTTCAAGTATTTTTAAGCCGCCGGTCGACCGAAAAGTAGTCCGGATCGCCCGATAAATTTAGAGCGAGCAGATGGAAAACAATATGGCGGAAAATATAGATAAACATTTTCTTGCTCGTTATTTATCCATTTTTCATTCATAAGAAAAGAGTTTAAATTTCATTTAGTATAAAGTAGTGAGTTAAGAGGTAAGTTTTTTTTGACATTTTTGTTTCCGAATGCTGGATGATACGATCAACACCGCTTCTATGTGGAAGTTACAGCCCAGTCTGCAGTGTTTGTGAACAAAATGTTTGAATATAAAACTGATTATCAATTATGATTTTTTAAACTTACATGGGTTACATTTTATGAAATCTGTTATGCAGATGTTCTTTGAAAAATACTGAATTTTTGTTTTTACATTTTGATATATATTCGGCCGATTTCCCACTCGTTTCGCAAAACAAACCGGGTCAAAAAGTCCTGTGATAAAAATGAACCGGGTCATCGCCCGGATGTCTGAAACAAGTGCGCCCACTGTCATCTATTAGAAATTCCTGCTTGTAATTTCCGATGTGCATTAACCTTAGAGGTCACAAGTTCGGATAAAATCGAAAGTTAAAAACTGATCATACGCAGAACAAGCTCTTGTGTTGAGAGAAATAAACACCATATGCAGGTGATAATGGAATATTGATAGATGAAGTTGACGATTGAGAAGCTGAAATCGTCCCGTTTATCATAAAGCTATGATTTAAATCGTAGATTGATTGAATATTGTTTAACGTCCCTCTCGAGAATATTTCACTCATACGGAGACGCCACCCTGCTGGCGAAGGGCTGGAAAATTTCGGCCTATGATCGGCGCTTATGGTCTTGAGCAGGGAGGGATCTTTATCGAGCCACACCTGCTGTGACACGGGGCCTCGGTTTTTGCGATCTCATCCCAAGGACCGCTCCATTTAGTCGCCTTCTACGACAAGCAAGGAGTACTGAGGACCTATTCTATTCCAAATCCCCACAAGATTTTAAACCGTAGAAGTTTTTGTATAAATTCTGCTTCATAAGAATATAAAAACAGGTCAGTTAACAAAGGAGCATAATTCGTGCCTATGGAAATTCAAACAAACTGTCGAAAGACTTGATCACTAAAGACTACGAAGATATTGTCAATGAGGAACTCCAGCATAATTTTAATTTCAACTTCAGAGTATTTGTGCAAGGAATCAGAGTTGTTTTAACAAAGTAATGATTGGATGACTGATCATAGATATGAATATTTCCATTTTTCATTTCTGTTGAAGAAGCAACTTTCTATGTCAAAAAGTCGTCTGTAATTTATCGTGAAGAATGGTCGTGTAAAGTGTTGAAAACTCATACGTTTTGATGTTGTTGATTTGAGAAAAGCTTTACGATTTTAAGGTTACTAAAAGTTCTTCAGAATTTGAGAATCAATATTTGATTTACAGCACTTCTGGCATCTTTAGTATCACACAGTACGTTTGAAGTTTCTCCTTCACAGCTGTTAATATTTTCGTGATTAAATATAGGGGCTTGGTAGAACATTTACTAGCATAATCTTCGCCTGAATGCATACATGTAATAGAGATGAAGTTCTTTCGATCGCTAATTGAAAGACCGAGGTTATCTGTATTTAAGACCTTTTAGAATAAGTGATTGGAGGTCCTCATTTTCAACTAATATCAACATCACCAGTAAGGACATGTCCAACTGGACTATAGTTGAAAGAAGACGAAGAACAAAAACATGTAGGTGGATTAAGTATACCATTATCTCTATCTAGGCACTGCAAAGTTTATAATTAACAAGAATGGTACCAACGGTACATAATACACGCGTTCGAAGCTAATATAGGGCGGTTTTCTTACACCATGATTTGTATAACTTATCTTCAAGTAGTCAGCAATCATCAGGGTATAGCATACGTTCCTTGCATCGTCAAAACAGACAAATCAAGTATTCTATATAATATGTATACTTGAAATAAGGTGTATTTATGGTTCGGTCTGTATCCTGCTACTAAGACATTGTCCTTGAGAAACAGTAGACATCCTCCACTTGGTAAAAGGTGCATGTGCACAAAGTTTGACAGTCCTAGCCCCAACAGCTCGGTCTGTATCCTACCAACAAGGCTTTCATACTAATTGATAATATGACCTTGACTTTTGACCTTGAAAAACATTAGACACATTCCTCTCATCATGATGATCAAATATACCAAGTTGTAATATCCTGGAACTTACGGTTCAGCCTCTACCCTGACCACGAGGTTTTCTTTGAAGTGATACTACAACATTGACCTTCAAAATCATGTTTCCTCCACTTGGCATATTAAGTATATGTACCGAGTTTGGCAGTCCTAACTCCAATAGTTCGGTCTGTCTTCTGCCTACAAGGTTTACATATTCATTGATACAACCTCGATCTTTGACCTTGAAACATAATATAGGCATTGCTTTCTCGCAATGATGATCAAATGTATGAAGTTGAAATATCCTGGAATTTACAGTTCAATCTATATCCTGCTTAAAAGGTTTCCTACATGTATCAATTGATGCTACAACCTTGACCTTTGATCTCTGGCCCTGAAAAACAATACGCATCTTCCTGTTGCCATGGTGATCAAATGTACCAAATTGTAATATCCTGGAGCTTACGGTCCGGTTTGTATCCTGCATACAAGGTTTCCCCACTGAATAATACTATGACCATGACTTTTGACATTGAAAAGTAATAGACATCCTTCTCTCATCATGGTGATCAAATGTACCAAGTTGTAAAATCCCAAAGCCTACATTTGAGCCTGTATCCTGCCCACAAGGTCCGGACAGACAGACGGATGACAACATATCAAAATATGTTTTGTCTTCGACGAGCATATAAATAATATGTGCAAGACATGCATGTTTTCAGAGAACATTCCTGATAAATCAGTTACAAATTTAAAACAGCTGATCCAAATTCTTAACCACGCCACCTTACAGTTTCGCAAATCGCATATTGTGGTTGCAATATATTTTCTTTCGCTACATTTTGTATAAATGATCACTGATATGCATTCCCTGCTCCACATATGGTGTATCTTTATTGTCGCATTAGTTATAATGTATTCAAGGTAAACAGAGTTTAATATATGCCATCTGCGAGGCCGTTGGAAAACAAAAAGAAACTTTCAATATCGTGCAGCTAACTTTTGAAGTGATATCTGCAACACCTGAAAAATGTTGCATCATGCAGTGGTGATGACATGGTACCCACGCTGATAGGGCCGCGGCATCATACTTTGTCTCAAGGCAAAGCTATAGTCAGGTCAGCCTCGCTTTGAAGATTTCAATCGCGAATACGTGAAGAGAGTCTATTGTCAATATTGCAAACACTTTCGAGCGGGTAGTATGTCTTCTGACATTATATAGTTAACTGTTGTGTCAACTTTGACTACATTAATTAAAGGGAAAGGCAACCCAAAAGATTTTTACATGATAAATGATAGGATTAAGTATATGATAAAGATTTATCATACTATTCTGTTGATATACGTTCTAGATAAGCTTCAGTACTAATTTGAAAACGTTAAAAATTGAAATTCCCGCGATCTATAGAGGCTGCCATGATGTGCAACTCTTTTGTATTGAAGATCACAAAAATCAATAATTTTGACGTCACACCGTCTGTTCCGGTTTTGATGAGATTCCAAGATCATCAAAGATGTGCATGTGGTAGATCTTAAGAATAAATAGGTTGATGCCTTCCTATCGAGCAGTTAATTACACCAATGCGAAGGGAAGATGTGAAAAAAAATTTTGCAAAATTCCCTACCCAACCAAGTCATTTGAAAAGAAAGACAAGTAAACTGTGGACTCATCATTAACGTAATGACAAGATGTGGTATGAAGAAAAGTTTACCATCTGCTTGGTCTGTGGCTCGACTGAACGACTTCTTTTCTCAATTTCTTCTTGTGAAAGAACGGGCTCAAATCTATACGGCTCCAAACTTAATTGTTTCTGACTTGTCGTGTTTACAGTGCTACTGATGAAATAAACCGGAACAGACGGTGTGACGTCATAAATTAAACATGAATGGCCGCTCTCTTAGCGGCGGGTGATTTAAAATACATGATAGAATAATATTGATTTAATTGTTAAGCAAGGATTTTTGTTGTCATTTACGATATCAGTAAGTGATATTTTATTCATAAAAGCAACAATGTGGTTAGGGTTGTCTTTCCCTTTAAGGATAATAGTTGTACATGTATCAATTATCCTTATTTTATTGGAGAAAATTACATCTACAAGGTTTATCACCAGTATGTGAGATACATGTGTTTCTTTAAGTTTCCTCACTGACTGTTTTCCCACATATGTATCACATTCACTGCAGATTCCACATCTTACGCGAGTACTTCATATACAATAACGATGTAATTTGCCAATACAACCTATCATTGGGCAAATGCTGTTGGACGTGTTTCATTCCGATTGTTAGCTAATCAAGATATAGGGTTCACGGCGGATGTGATCGGTCGACGGGGGATGTTTACTCCCCCTAGGCACCTGATCCCATCTCTGGTATGTCCAGGGGTCCGTGTTTGTCCAACTCTCTATTTTGTATTGTATAGGAGTTATGAGATTACTGTTTGTTTTCTTCATCTTTTATACATCAAATCAGGTGACCATGAACATGCGTAACGTCTGATAATAAAGAATTCTTCCATGTAATTTTAGTAATAGAAAATTAAAAGTGAGCAATTTCATGTCGTGAGTGATGCTCCTCGCAAAATTACGCGATAATAAATTTAGGAATCCACAGTATGTGTTGTTATGTGTTTCTGTAAGCATATCCTGCATGAAAGAACACCTTCCCACATACTTCACATATATAAGGTTTATCACCAGTATGCGCCCTATAAGAGTTGTTTGTAAGTGCCCTGTCTGACTAAATGCCTTCACACACATATTTATTAGGTTTCTCACGAGTATGTATTCTCATGTGTTTCTGTAAGCTTCCTATTTTATTGAACACCTTCCCACAGGCTTCACATTTGGAAGGTTTCTCATCACAATGCATCCTCATGTGTTTCTGTAACGTTCCAGTCCGACTGAATGCCTTCCCACAGACACCACAAATATATGGTTTATCACCGGTATGTATTCTCATGTGTGTCTGTAAATGTGCTGTCTGACTGAATGTCTTCCCACAGACATCACATTTGAAAGGTTTATCACCAGTATGTGTCCGCAAATGCCTCTGTAATACTAATGCATGATTAAATGCCTTCCCACATACATCACATTTGTAAGGTTTATCACCGGTATGAGTCTTCATGTGTCTCTGTAATGTTCCTGTCTGATTGAATGCTTTTCCACAGACATCACATTCATAAGGTTTATCACCAGCATGTATCCTTAGGTGTTTCTGCAAGCCTCCATCTTGAATGAATTCTTTACCACAGACATCACATATATAAGGTTTAATACCTGTATGTATCCTCAAGTGTGTCTGTAAACTTCCGGTCTGACTGAATGCCTTCCCACAGACATCACATTTATAAGGTTTATCACCAGTATGTGTCCTCATGTGTCTCTGCATTGTTTCTGACCGACTGAACGCATTCCCACAGACATCACATTTATAAGGTCTACCCCCAGCATGTGTTCTCATGTGTTTCTGCAAATTTCCTGCATCAATAAACGCCCTCCCACAGACATAACACTTACAAGGTTTATCACCAGTATGGGTACCCCTGTGTTTATGAAAGTCCCTTGTCCATTTGAATATTTCCCCACATACATCACATTGACATCTTTGTTCTCCGCTTGCATGTGATTTTATAAATTTCTGCACATCATTTTTCTGATCTTCAGATTGAGTTGTTTCACATTCACTATGTCTGTTACATTTTCCGTTTGCACTTGCATGCATAATTTTCATAGTACACTTCTGTAAACTTTCTGTTACACAGACAGAGTCTACAGATCCGTTCCACTCATAATCTTTTTCATTTGCACTAGTTTTTGAATGTGAAGAAGACATATTCAACCCTAAAACTTGATGTTTTACTTCTGATGGAGTTGATGCACCCTTCTGAGCTAGGAGAGCTTTGTCCACTGGTTTTGTACGTTAATAGACAACCATATTAGGAAGACCATATTCCTCTTCAGACAATTCCTGTGTCGTCTTCTGAATTTTCTACGGTGTTGTTTGTCTCTGGTATCAATGTGAATGTGATCCGTCTCTTTCAGTGTGTTGCTGGGATATCTGTAACATAAGAGTACATACCACACATTATCACATTGAAGTCGTTTTCCTTTAAGTCATTTTTTTTTATTCTGAAGTAGATATCTGATGTGTATATATATGCATTCTACTAACACGCAAGTTAAGGCCAGTTACAGTCGTTTATATGCAATCTAAGAAACTCACTGTCTAATAGAAATTACGTCCTGTGATGCTTAGAAACTTGGTACCAATATTTTTCTCTTTTAAAACCAATATATTTACAGTGAACTCGTTTGATGTGGAAGGAACGCAGATGCATGTAATAAACGATTAAATAAAGTGTACTAAATTACGTCATACGATGTCACATGGACTAGGGAAATATAAGAACTTACAGTGAATTGATCTAGCAGTAGACATATGCCCTTGGAATTTGTCATTAATTCTTCCTTAAGGTAAAAGTGGAATTAAACAACATCAATGTTGGTGTTGTCCTAATCCCGTTGAGTGAAAGGTGAAGATAACGAACAAAGATCGATCTCAAGTAATACACTATTTTAAAAGAATCACTATTTTTATACAAAGAGTTCAGAACTTTACACAATTGATCGATTGCGGTTGCTTTAAATAGAAACCCTAATGTTCAAAAGTTGTAATATATCAATATGGCCGCTATACAGAATATCTGTTTGCGTGTTTGTATAAAACACTACTTTTGAGGATAGGAGTTCAAAATTTTTACACAACTGGTCTTTTGTGATCAAAATGGAAGCCTTAATGATTAGAATTGATAATAGTTCAATGTGGCTACCATTTCCTTAACTAGAGCTCATTAGTATTACATTTATACATGTTTTCAAATGAGTTCATGGGAATTGATGATAGATTAAAATGTTTGATACATGTATAAATGAATTTATTTACTTAATATATCAAAAATTGATAAAATTCAATTGAGCAGTTAATTCAGAAAGCAATGAAGACCATTTTACATTTTACATGTAACAGTAACACACGCGGACTATCGTACCTGAATTGTCCACAGTAAAAGCATTTAGCAAATGATAAACAGAAAAGGTCCATAGCTCTTACCAGTCACCTCAGTTAAATAAGTCCCAAAGGATATGAGATCTAGAAAAAAATCCTTGTTCTCAATTCTAATATTTAGCTAAAGTATAAAAAAAGATAAGCTTTTAAGACGTAAATGCCCTTCAAAGTGCCAATACTGATGATTCGTATTTTCTTTCAGTCCGTTAATTTGAACATTCACATAATGTTATAAACCTTTTCAATGAAGTGCCCAAAATATTTCAGATATAAACGGACTTCGAACCAAAACAGAAGTAAGATACGCTGCAATGTGCAGCATAGCAATCTGTGAGGGGTTTTTAATAATATTTAGCGCGGATTCTCACAATCACGACGGATGACTTTAGATAGCTTGAAATTCCAGAATTCTTCATAAGATGGGTAGCCGAGGTGGTATAGCGGCAATCTCACTGGAGTTTTGGACAAGCCTAGATTGCGCATCCGTGGTTCGAATACCAATTTTTCCTACTTTTTTTTTTATTAATGAATAGACTTCCCATTATTATTTGTCTCTGGCATTTTATGCTAAGTTTATGCAGTCTTAATGACGATCGCAAGAAATAGATTCCAACATGCAGCTAGTGAATAAATGTAAACAATTATGGGGCCTCCTGTGAAGAATGGATGTTGTTTATGTAAACGACACGTTAAAGGAACGTTAAAGAGAACAATTTCAACAATGCTTAAGAAGTTACTTTAAGAGATCATGACAAAGGCTAAATATGCAACCAACTGGTGCAGACTGCCTAAAGGCACAGTGAACTACAGTTTAGTACAAAATCAAAAGCAAATAAAGTGTTTGTGTCTGTCCCATTCGTATTTGCTGGGAAATCTAACAGCAAATGTGCGTTCTGTAACTGTAAAACCGGCCTCAGAGTTGTACCAAAAGAGGCGAAAACTGGTATCATATTCGGTATAATAGTACCAGTAGGTTGTAAATGCTGTTCAAAAACATGTGTTGGGGAAAACTGAATCCAAATCAAAGCATTAATAGTGCACAATACAGAAAACGCTATTCCACTTTTGATTTACACCACAAAACATGTGGTTTGTCATTAACATCAGTTAATATGTCAATGGAAATGCGGAGAACATACAGTTGGATGTTGCAAGCATATATGTAATGTCATTTGGTACCTTAGATAATCCAGGCATCGGTGTAATTATGTCTGTTTGTTAAAAACCGCTTAATGTCTGATATACATGATGCTGCCTGTGAGGCAAGTTCTGATGAAGATGTTGATTTAAAAATTGTGGACAGCATTTTAGTACGATACTGTATCTACTGTAACTACGGGTACTATCAATGCGGATTTTAAACTCCCGATTCGCGACCGGTGCCAAATCATGAATAGGCTTATTGTTCGCCATGTTCACCCATCTTCTTTTACTCCTATGCTCGGCGCTTATGGACTTTGAGCAGGGAGGGATCTTTGTCGAGCCACACCTTCTGTGACACGGGACCTCGGTTTTTGCGGTCTCATTTAGTCGCCTTTTACGCCAAGCAAGGTGTATTGGGGACCCCTTCTAACCGGAATACCCACGAGACAATTTATGCTTTCATCATTGAAAGGGATACAATCTCTCTATCATTTTATATCATTTTTTTCCTGATTTTTCCCCGGAATGATAAACAAGAGGCCGAATGACTAAATCGCTCACCTGAGTCACCTTGGCCGATATTTAAAGATTTCCATTACATATTCGCATGTAAAACTTTGATCCTTATTGTGGCCCCAACGTATGATTTTACAAACTTCAATTTGTATTATATCAGAAAGCTTTCATGAAAAGGTAAACTTTTCTGGCCCAGTGGTTCTTGAGAGGATTTTCATTACATATTTTTAGGTAAAACTTTCATCCCTTAGTGACCCCACCTTACCTCCGGGGCCCATGGTGTTTATAAACTTGAGTCTGGCACCATGTCAGGAAGCTTTTAAGTTAATGTAAACTTCTCTGGCCCAATAGTTCTTGAGAAGATCTTTAAAGATTTGTTTTGGTATATATTTGAATGCAAAACTTTGATCTCCTATTATGTATGCTCCATCCCTACTCCTAAGGGCCATGATTTATTTTTTTTTTCATACTAGAAAATGTATTATGCCAGGAAGCTTTCAAGTAAATATAAACTTTTCTGGCCCAATGGTTCTTAAGAAGAAAGATCTTAAATATGTCCCCATGTATATGTGTATTTAAAATAATAGATCACCCATAGTGGCCCCATCCTACCCCAGGGGGCCATGGTTTTAAAAATCTTGAATAGGTATTATACCAGGGAGCTTTCGTGTAATTTTTTCTGGTTCAGTGGTTCTTCAGAGAGATGTTTGTAAAACACACATGCCCCCCATATTGCAAAATTGAAAAGGGTTATACACACACATCATTTAACTGATAGTAGTATCATCAATTCAAAATATTGAGCAGACAATATCTTCCTACGTCAAGAGTGAATTGACCATGTGACCTAAAAATCAATAGGGACCATCTACTCCTTATGCTGTACCAGTGTACCAATTAAGTTTGGTGTCAATCAAGCAAATAATTTTTAAAATATAGGAGACAATATATTACGATGTTCAGTTCAACTATTGACTTTTGACCACAAAATCAATATGGATCATCTTCTCCTGAAGATGTACCAGTGTACTAAGTTTGATGTCCGTCAAGCAAAAGGGTTATCAAGATATTGAGTGGACAGTATGTTACTATGTCCCCGTTTGAACCTTGACCTTTGACCATGTAACCTCAAAATCAATAGGAGTCATCTTCTCCTAAATATACACCAGTGTACTAAGTTTGATGTCTGTCAAGCAAAGGGTTCTCAAGATATTGAACAGACATTATATTCCTACATGTATATCCTGTGTCACCCTTGACCATGTGACCTCAAAATCAATAGGGGTCATTTTCCCCTGAAGATATCAGTGTACTAAGTTTGATGTCTGTCAAGAAAAGGGTTCTCAAGATACTGAGCAGACAGTATATTCCCATGTCTAATTTGATCCTTAACCTTTGACCATGTGACCTCAAAATCAATAGGAGTCATCTTCTCCTGAAGATATACCAGTGTACAAGTTGATGTCTGTCAAGCAAAGGGTTCTAAAGATATTGAATGAACATTATATTCCTATGTCCAGTTTGACCCTTGACCTTTGACCATGTGACCTCAAAATCAGAAGGGGTCATCTTCGTCTGACGATGTACCAATGTACTAAGTTTGATGTCTGTCAAGCAAAGGGTTCTCAAGATATTGAGCAGACATTATATGCCCATGTCCAGAGTAGATTGACCCTTGACCTTCTGACCTGAAAAACAATAGGGGTCCTCTTCTACTCATAACCCACAAATGAAATATCATTATCATCAAGTGAATGGTTCTCAAGATATTGAGCGGACAACATGTGGTCTACTGAGCGACCGACAGGTGCAAACCAATATGCCCCTCTTCTTTGAAGTGGGGCATAATAAAGTTTGTTTTGCAATACACACGCACATACGTGCACACATTTATGACACAAGCCAAGTACGATACAAAGCCAACAAACAACTTGGACATTTCTGGATGGAATTTGATGTGAATTTATTTTGCAAACACAAGAGTCGCAACATGAGATATCTTATATGTTTTATAAGATATCGTACAAAAATAAATTTATATATAAAGATATATTCTTTTATAAGATATCTCAAAAAAATATTAGCAAATGACACATTCAATTTTCATATTTTCTCAATTTAAAACATTACAATGTCTATCTGAGCCATTTAAGCATATTTTCGTAGATATGGAGCTCATGGCAGGTGTGACCGGTCGAGAGGGGGTGCTTTCTCCTGGGCACCTGGTCCCACCTCTGCTGTGTTCAGCGGTCCGTGTTTACCCAACTATATATTTTGTATTTTTTTTAAAGAGTTATGGGATTGATCGCTGTTCATTATCCTGACCTTTCATATTCATATCATGCATCAAATCTAAGCGAAATTTGGACTAAAGCAGCAGTATCGTATTTGCAAACAAAGCACCTTTTTATCATTCCGGGATAAATTACCAATAATAATATTAAATACTTGAGAGCTTGTATCACCCTGTCGATGGTGAAATCATACTCCAAAAGAGGTGTGGATATTATATCTTGTGACAGCATCTAGTTAACATTTCTTTCAACTTTAACTATATTGATTAAAGGCACTGATTCACGATTTCCCTAAAATTTTTGTTTTTCACTTTTAATGATCAAAATCTAGTGTCTAATTGTCTAATGTGTTTAAAAGATTTCATAAAAAATAAAGGTTATACAATAGCACAGCTCATTTTAGCGAGCTTATTATTTGTTTCGTAAACAAAGATTGCTGCATGTTATTGTTCACGAAATTTTCAAAAGAAATGGATATCGATCTAAGTTTATAATTTTTATCTTTCACATTTAAAGCATTCTTTGGGTAAAATGTGTCATCTAGGATAAAATGTGTGACTATGCAAAATTAAGATGCTTTACATTAGGCCAATTCAACTTAATTGATAGATTATCATCCCCACCCAACCCTCAAAAGTTGGGCCGCCTCGAATTTTTTATATTGCGAAACTTGCGATTGCCGGAATATTTTCATGTCCGACTCTGGTATTTACACTTGTTGTTTACATTTCCGGTATAGGACCGTGAAAAGTCACGTGAAGAAAATAGATTTATAAATATGGTTTTCTTAATTTCTCGCGTTCTTACAGACGTAAATCTTCAAGAAGTTAGGTATAATTCTGTTATATCCTTTAAGATTAACCTAGAATTAGTGTATGAAAATAGCATAGATTGATATCCTTCTGCCATTAAATGATGCAGATCTGTTTGGGGGGGGGGGGGGGGCTCGCTTCTCTTTAATATTTTTCTCAGAAAATTAAAAATCAAAAAAAAAAATAATAATAAAATCCTCCCACCCACCCCATACTTTCTGCTGACCCTGGATGATAATCTACTAATTAAGTTGAATTGGCCTTATATAGGATTTGTGAGATTGATCGCTGTTTGTTGTATTCACCTTTCATGTAAAATTGGTGAAATATGCTTTGCCCCATTTTTAATTTGCCATAGCTGAAGCTTTTCTAATCAAAATTTGTGCCTTGTCTGTTAGCGTAAACTTTTCACATTTTCATCTACTCCAAAACCACTGGGCCAATTTCATCCAAACTTAATTGGCAGAAAGCATCCTTGGATGAAAGGGATTCAAATTAATCAAATGAAGGACCATGTTCCCTTCAAAGGGGAGTTAATCACAAAAATAGGGTTGGGTCATTTTAAAATTATCTTAAGAACCAATGGTCTAAAAATGCTTTAATTTACATGAAAGCTTCCTGAAAAAGTGGAGATTCGAGTTTGTAAAAATCATGACCTTCGGGGTTAGGGTGGGGCCACTATAGGGGATCAAAATTTTACATGCGAATTTCATGTACAATAGGGAACCAAACTTAAAGCACAATGCATACTTGGAGGAAATTTGTTGATATGAAAGGTCATACCCGTCTACAAGGGCATATGATAATTTGTGAATTTGTAGTCAATTTTAATAATCAAGGTTGATAATTATTAATTAATGAATTTTTAGGATACCTGAATCTAGTCTTTGTTTACCTAACACAGATATAAGGCTACAATATGGCTTTAATTCTTGCATTCAGAAGGTCAACATTTTGGCTAGTCAACATTAAATGAGTTATAGTTTTAATGTTTAACATCAAAAATGAAAAAAAAAAATTAAAAACCGTGAACAAGTCCCTTAAGGATATTATCTGTATATTAAATAAATCTATAAGGCTATAATTTTTATTGGAGAATATGACATTAATCACCAGTATGTGTCCTCTTGTGTTTCTGTAAGTTTCCTGTCTGATTGAATGCCTTCCCACACACATCACATTTAAAAGGTTTATCACCAGTATGTGTCCTCATGTGTGTCTGTAAGTTTCCTGTTACATTGAACACTTTCCCACAAACATTACATTCGTAAGGTTTATGACCAGTATGTGTCCTAAAGTGTGTCTGTAAGTGCCCTGTCTGACTGAATGCCTTTCCACAGATATCACATTTATAAGGTTTATCACCAGTATGTGTCTTCATGTGTGTTTGTAAGTTTCCTGCATGACTGAATGCCTTCCCACAGACATCACATTTATAAGGTTTATCACCGGTATGTGTCCTCATGTGTCTCTGTAATATTCTTATCTCACTGAATGTCTTCCCACAGACATCACATTTATAAGTATGTGTCCTAATGTGTTTCTGTAAAGTTCTTTTTTCAGAAAATGCCGTCCTACAGACACCACATTGATGGGGTCTAACTCCAGTATGTGTCCTAATGTGTTTCTGTAAGGTTCCTTTCTCATAAAATGACTTCTCACACACATCACATTTATAAGGTTTATCACCAGTGTGTATCCTCATGTGTATCTGTAAGTTTCCTGCCTGACTGAACGCCTTACCACAGACACCACATTTGAAAGGTTTATCACCAGTATGTGTCCTCATGTGTGTCTGTAAAGTTTTTTTTCCATAAAATGCCTTTCCACAGACACCACATTTATAAGGTTTATTACCAGTGTGCGTCCTTATGTGTCTCTGCAAGGTTCCTGTCCGTCCGAAAGCTTTCCCACAGACATTACATTCATAAGGCCTCTCACCTGTATGTATTCTCATGTGTTTCCATACGCTTCCTTTCTCATTAAAAGCCTACCCACAGACATCACATCGAAAAGGTCTCTCACCAGTATGTGTTCTCATATGTTTCTCCAAGTCCCCTGTCCCATTGAAGGCCTTCCCACAGAGATCACATCTATAAGGTTTTTCACCAGTGTGTGTCCTCATGTGTTTCTTCAAGTCCCCTGTCTGAGTGAAAGCCTTCCCACATACCTCACATTTATAAGGTTTATCCCCAGTATGCATCCTCATATGTCTCTGTAAGTGACCCATCCGACTGAATGTCTTTCCACAGACATCACATTTAAAAGGTTTATCACCAGTATGTGTGCCCATGTGTTTATTTAAGTCCCCTGTCTGACTGAATGCCTTCACACAAACATCACATTGAAAACTTTGTTCTTCACCTGCATGTATTTTTATAAATTTCTGTAAATCATTTTCCTGATCTTCATTTTGACTTGTTACACAGACAGCTTCCGCACATTCACTATGTGTGTTACCTTTTCCGTTTGCACTCGCAAGCATAATTATCATAGTACACTTCTGTAAATCTCCTGTTACACAGATAGAATCAATAGACTCATTACACCCATTGTCTTTTTCATTTGCACTATCTTTTGAATGTGAAGAAGACATATCCAACCCTGAAACTTAATGCTTTACTTCTGATGGAGTTGATGCACCCTTCTGAGCTAGAAGAGCTTTGCCTACTGGTTTTGTACGTTAATAGACAGCCATCTTAGGAAGGTCATGCATTTTCATTCCTCTGTATGCACGTTAAGTAAATCCATTGTTGTCTTCCGGAGTTTCTACAGTGTTCTTAGTCTGGTATTAATAAAAACGTGATTCGTCTCTCTCAGTGGGTTGATGGGATTCTGCAACATATAAGTACATACCATACATACTCATAGTGAAGGAGTTTTTCTTTTAAAGACCCCATTTTACACCCAAACCCACACATCCCTAAAAAATTTACCTGGCCTAGGAAAAAAATAGATACCACTTGTCATTAAATACGAGAGAATAGATCAGGCTTTGTCCGACAAATTCGACCAAACATGTTAACAGGGCACCTGCACTCAGATGTTTTAATAGCAACTAACTACAGATGCATCTACCACAAAAATAAGTTTGCAATATTTATTTTTCAACTTATGAGTCGATAATTTACCTGAACTAAAGATTCAAATAATAGAAATAAATCACTCACAGTCAAATCAGTTCTCAAAGAAAATGTCATCAAAATCCACCTTACAAATTAGAAGTGATTCAGGGATTTGGGATCAAGAAAAACAAGAAGGTCACATAGTAGCATCACCAGCTTTCATACAGGTCCACATGTACTTTCTACATGAAATTCCTTCTCAAACATGATTTGAAGAATGCCCAGATTGCCTAGAATTGTCAACCATGTGTTAATTGTAGCGAGAACAGTTCTGGTGAACAAATACACCCCAAAAGAGGCCCATGGACCACATCGCTCACCTTGGTCATTTCGTTGTTCAGCTATAGTGATTTTTAAGATCTTTATTTTAATGAAACATTTTTATCCATATTGAGACCCTAACCTAGTCCAAATTGATCACATCAAAACTGTTGGTTGGTTGGTTGTACATTGTTTAACATCCCACTTGAGAATTTTTCACTCGTATGCAGATGTCACCGATGCTGGCGAAGGGCTGTGGAATTGAGGTCTATGCTTGGCGTTTACGGCCTGTCAACAGGGAGAGGGATCTTTATCGCGCAACACCTAATGTGACAAGGGACCTCAGTTTTTGCAGTCTCATCAGAATGATCACCCCATTAATTTTAGTTGCCTCATACAACAAGCATGGGGTACTGAGGACTTATTTCAACCTGAATCCCCACAGGGGTCATCATAACTGAAAAGTTGCCTCAACACCAAAAAGACTTAACATGATCCTGCTGATCTGGATAAAACCAAGGTCACAATTAAAATCAAGGTCATAGATCTTGGTATGATATGAAAAACCTTGCCAAAAGAAATATGTATACAAAACATGAAAGCTCCTTCTTAGATAGTTCAGGAGACATAGAATAGGTCAATTCTTTTCATCTAGAGTAATAACATGTAAATTTTCCAGGTCAAGGTCACATGGTCAAACACTAAATGCCTTGCCATAATGAATCAATCAACAAAATATCAATTAAGCACTATCTTAAATATTTCAAGACACATTGAATACATGCACATGTAGGTCAGGTTTTTAAAAACAAATATTAGGTCAAAATCCAAGTTCAAAAGATCAAACACCATTATTTCACGAGGCTTTGTCATTTGCACTATTTCATGAAGCTTTCTTATAATTTTAAACTTTTGGAAAAGAATTTTAAAGATTTTCCCTGTATATCTGTATGTAAAGCTTTGATCCTTTATTGTGGGCCCATCTCGAGGACACAATTTTAACAAAATTGAATCTGCACTATACAATGTACCAGAGAGCTGCCATGTATATTTGAACTTTTTTGGCCTATAGTAATTCCTGAAAAAAGATTTACCACAGTGGTTCTTAAGAAGATTTCTAAAGATCTTCCATATACATGTATGTCTGTATGTAAAACTTTGATCCCCTATTATGGCCCATCCTACTCCTTGGGACTATCATTTTGACAAACTTGAATCTGCACTATGTCAGCAAGCTTTCATGTATATTTGAGCTTTCCTGGCCCATTGGTTCTTAAGAATTTGTTTTTAAAAGACCCCACCCTATGATTTTTATGATTATCTCCCCTTTGAAGGGAGCATGGTCCTTCATTTGAAAAAACAATTGAATCACCTTTACCCATGGATGATTTCTACCTAGTTTTGTTGAAATTGGCACAGTGGTTCTGGAGAAGAATGAAAAGGTGGAAAATTTACAGACAGATCGATGGAAAGATGACAGACAAAAGATGATCAGAGTAGCTCACTTAAGTTTTCAGGCCAGGTGAGCTAACCATAGTTCAAACCAGTGTCAGACAGCACTGAAAATTTCCAAATCTCAAAAATTGCAAGATTAATTATTAAATTGTTGAGTGTATTTTCGTTCCTAAAATCATTCGCCTTCTGCCTGAAAATCGCTTTAGCAGTATGTCAGGAAGTTGCAAGTATTAAATCTGAACTTTTTGGCTTAGTGGTTCTTCAAAGATTTTACCTATATATCTGTTTGTAAAACTTTTGATTCCCCATCATGGCCCCATATATATACCCCTGGGCGCCGTAATTTTAACAAACTTACATTTTCTGGCTCAACGGTTCTCGAGATTTTAAATGAACCCACTTTTGACATTTTTGTGATTATTTCCCCTTTTAAGGGGTTTGATTTGAACCCTTGATTTGAAGAAACGTGAATCCACTTCACACAAGGATGACTTGTGCCAAATTTGATTGAAATTTGATCAGATTACCCAAGTTTTTATGTTAACTGCATATGCAACATTATGAGGACGCGTGATTTAAGTACCTTTACATATTCATCTCGCTGTATTTGGTTTAAGTGGTACAAATTGTTTATTCTACTCCTTTATACATGAATGAAATTTTGTGATCATAAGATGATTATTGCTTTTGAAAATCATTTTTTTTTCTGCTTGCAAAAATAGCTAGTTTCCGGCATACACAGGTTCAATTTCTGATTTATTTCTGTTCATATCCAATTTTTTGTAATCTTTGCAATAATACCGGGACAATTTGTGGTACAGCTTGATAGCTAGCATTACTTGGATTGATTGATTGATTGATTCATGTTTTCCGCCACACTCAACAATTTTTCAGTTATCTGGTGGTGCCCAGTTTTTATAGGTGGAAGAGAGAACCCATGCAGACACAATGTATCTGGGAAGATACCACCGACCTTCCGAAATTAAACTTGGAAACTTTCGCACTTACTGACGCGAGCGGGATTCGAACCTGCGCCGACCAGAGGGGAAAGACCATGTTGTTTTCAGCACGATGCTCTAACCACTCGGCCCTACTTAGATGATGGTAAGGCCCTTAAAACTAAAATATGCTATAAAGAATGCACCTGTGCAGTGCTGGAAAGTGTTACATGTGGTAAATGTTTGATTATTTGACCAGTAATCTTTGAGTATCTAAAAAAAACTTATCCTTTTGTTAATTGGCATGTCCAAGAAATTGACACCGCAGGTATGTAATATTTCGTGAGTCAATCTCAAATGTTTGTGACGAGTTTCCTGCGTCAACCAGCGACATGCATTGTAACAAAGAGCAAGACATAAATGATCAAATTTTAACTGAAGAATAAAAATTATTTGTCTCTTCTTTGTCTTCCTTTTTTTTTCTGAAGAGTAAAACTAAATCCAAAGAGATTAATTGATATGTGCATAAGATGGACCCCTTGTGAGAGAATTAAGCTAAATTTACTACATACCTTACTAAAATTTTCTTTAACTGTTTAGTGAGGCCTATAGTTGAAATGCAATGCAAGTAACTGACCAAATGCTATATTAAGTGTACGCCTTCAATAAATTAGGATATTTCTGAGTGCTAGGATGCTGTTGATTTACAAATATCTTCATAATAATCTTGACAACTAAACCAAGCAAGACTTGTGCCTCCATTTTCAATTGGTTTATATTCCGTGTGAAATAGACGCTTATAATTCCATAAGAAGGGATTAGCATTGTCAAACGTTCTGCTGATTTTAATTGGAGAAAGATAATTTTAAAACCACACATGGGTAGATATGAAATTTGCGGATTTTGACCTTTTTTTTCGAAAATCGAAAAAAATGAGTCGACAGATCCGTAAAATCGAAAAATAATATTTCTCTCGCTTTATCTAAAATGTCCAAGAGCCATATGGACAAAACTTGTTATCCCACATTTCATGAAATATAATGAGACATGTGATCATACAACTCATATGTGCTTTTAATGCATACCGTGTGAATTAATTAATGCATAGTAATATTCATAGAGGTTGAGAATAGGTTTCCACACCTTTTTATAAGATGCGTATATATACTCTACCACAAAAACATTCATTATATTATTTGTATTCCAATTCCAATATTCTTTTAAATCTGTTTCATCAACAACACTGCTTTCTTTGTACTAACGGTTACTTATATTTTCATATCCCTACGTTATAATCATCGTAAAGACTGCAATCGTACTCTTTTTTTCCGGCAAGCTCAAAACTTTCAGCTGTTTTGACATCATGAGTGATATCGTCAATCGACTTTCATAGTAAAATTGCGCATGGTTTACTTTCGTTTTAGAAAAAGTCTCCAAAACGCTTTAAATTATAAAGCTTGTAAATATCTGTCGAAAAAGAGTCTGGTTGTTAAAGATATAATAATTACCAAACCTGATACAATAATGACCAATTCCTGTTCAAAGAAATCACTCGCCATATGGGCGAGCCAGGCAGCGAATTTAGGTCCCCACAACAAATCTTACTCGCAATTGGAGTGGGGCGAGCACCAAGTCTAAACCCTATTAATAATCTTATTGTGGGAAATATGGCGGACGAGTCTGCTTTTCAAATTGATGGTCTAATAGTATTTCCGAAAAAGCACACATATTAATTGATATGGGATAATTTAAACGTTACAACAATTTCGTAAGTGAAAAGGCACTTTTCCCCCCTATTGTGGCCCCAACCTACCCCCATGGGCTATGATTTTTTAAAACTTGAATCTGCACTATGACATGAAGCTTTCATGAAAATGTACACTTTTCTAGCTCCATGATTCGCAAGAAGATTTCCCTATATACAATATTGTATTTGTATGTGAAACTTTGATCCCTTATTATGACCCCAACCTACTCCCAGGGGCCATGACTTTAACAAACTTGAATCGATCTGCACTATGTCAGTAAGCTTTCCTGTATAGGCCTCAAAATAACAACTAAAATGGTCAAAATTTCGACTTAAGGAGGTACTCTACATTGTCATACTGGCTGACTTACTTTTAAAACAAGGTGGAAAATATAAATATCAGCAATATTTTTCTATTCATTTAGAAAATTCTTGCCTAACTGAGTAGCTCAGTAGGTAAACACGTCGACAGTCGAACTGTAGATTGTGTGTTCAAATCCAGCAGGGGTTTTAATTTTTTCTAAGATTGCTTTCAATTAAAACTGTATTTTTTTACTAAATAAAGTAAATTTGAAAGTTTTCAAATTCAAATATTGTTGTACATAGCCTCCATTGACTTTTCATCCACATCAAATTTCTCTGGTGTAGCATACCTCCTTAATTTTGTCTCTGGTGACCAAATTTAAAGGAACGATCACCATTTGGCGACCAAGCTTTTTCACGTAAATCAACAAATTGTTTGAAGTATGAGCTCATACTTGTTCAAAGTCTATTTGATTGAGGCCTATAACAATAAAATTTCATTTGTTTGCCGTTTCTGCCCGACTCAACGAATTCAGTGCGATCTGAATTTTTTTTTATGATTTAAATTAAAAGTAAAATTTGTTTTTATCAAGAAAATTTGCGATCGCTTCCGAGTATGTTGCGGTATATTGGTGGTTTATTTTATTGATCGGTTTTTAGTCGTACCCAATCTTTAATCTTTGTCAAATATACGTTTTATATAATGAAATATTTACGAATTCCTAACGCAAAAATAAAATGTGTCATTCTCTACCCAGAGTTCCGTGCACTCCTCGCACTATACCTCTGTCAACGGCTTTTTACAGAAATCTTGTAAAAGTTTCTTTGATCCAACATTTATGTTTTGGACTAAATATCTAGTCATATTATGATATGTTTTTGGTGCACTCAAATTGATGCTTACTGTAAATTGTTTAAAATCGCCGTTTTCTGATCATAAATTTGGAACTACTTCGTAATATGCATATGAATGTAGGATATACACATGGTGGATATTTAAATGTAAACATGGAATCAAAAGTAAGAAAGGCTGTAAAAATACGATAAAACTTGTAAAATAAGAAACAATTACAGCTAAATGGTAAATATAAATTCACTTATTAAAGTGTCAGTTGACTATGAAAAGAGCCTGATGTATCACCTGTTGCCTGAACTTTTAAAGGGAAAGGAAACCGACAATGATTGTTTATATCATGTGATTATATTGTCACGTGATTCCAAGGGTTGACAGAGGTGTATGTAAAGCTTGCGTAACGTGCCCTCTGGTGAGAGAATGAAAATGTGTTTGTGAGACTGCAGAATGGCGTTCCCGACGACAGAACTTCCTTCTACTAAACGTCCATCTGTCAAAAACGTAACTCTTTGTGGTAACTTTATAACAGACAGGAAGCACACAGTTAAAAACACCATTTATCAGTACTCCGAGGAGGACACATGGCAGGATGTTTTTGATGATTTAACGGATGACGATGAAGTAGATTTAACTCTTGGAAAAGCTGACACTATTACCGTCTGTTTGACTCATAAATTAGCTTCGCCCGAAATTTTCCACCCTGACATAACAGAACCTATAAGCGTGGCTCTCAATTTTGATCCAAATCTCAAGTATGTTACATTTAATGTGAAGAAATATTTGTCAAATTTATAGTTATTAAATAAACATTTTCATACTTGAAAAGGATATGCACAAACACACACTTACTGGGCAAAGAATCTGACAGTTTAAAACAAAGGTGCTAGATATCAAATTTAATTCTTGAAACTTCTCAGACAATTTCCCTCTTTCCATTAGAATTTTCAAAAAGTACATGCATACTTCATGACTAGTAGGTCCTGATCTGACATTTTTAAAAGTTTCATTGTCTGAAAGGGGAAAAAAATTCTCCCTACCTACCGACCCATGTGGTTTATATTACTCATAGTGATGGGCAATCGGACCAAAAACCACAATCGATTATCGACAATAATCGGACACATGTACTCGATTAATAATCGATTATAATCGGAATTGGCATTTAAGTGTTTCCCCCTCAAATGAGATGTAACAGAACCATTAAATGTATGGAAACATTCTTCTTTGTTTCATTTGTTCACTGGTAAATAAAAGAGAATTCCAATATATCAAGTAATGGAATTTATCTATAATCTCAATGTATCAAAGACATCAGAGATAGGCTCCTTTATTTGACTGTTGAATGTCGTTGTTACTGTCCTTCATATCTCCCGCCATTCTGTTTGCTTATTTTTGATCAGGTTTGACATACAGAAAATAAAATTTGAACAAAGTTGAAGTGATTTCCGGATTTTGTTTGGTCAACGATGTCGGCGACCCTTACAGAAATGAGATGTACCTGAAAGGTACCCAAAATGTATTTGTAAGGTACCCGAAGCAACTATTTCCCTGAAAAAGGTACCCAAAAAGTATCCGCAAAAAACTTAGCCATTTTTCGACAGTACCCGGAACGTACCCGACTACTGTAAAAAGTACCCAAAATGTACCCAGATTAAAAATTGAAAAGTTAAAATGTACCTGAAATGTACCCAACAGAAAAATATAAATGTTCAAATGTACCCGAATTGTACCCAGGGTATCAATTAAAAAAGTTAAAATGTATTCGATATGTACCCACTTTAAAGTTACTAAGTTGAAATGTACCTGAAATGTACCCAACAAAAATATTAATGTTGAAATGTTTACCAGAAATGTACCCTGGGTAAATTCAAAAGTTAAATTGTACCCGTAATGTACCAACTTTAAATGTGACTACCCGAAATGTACCCATTTAAATAAACCTTGTAATTTCACAACAGATACAAATGATATGAAAATAAACATTAAACAATTTCACAACTGATTTTGAAATAAGAAAGCTTTTATAGTCAATTGTACCAGCATTATGTACCCAACTTCAATCTGGCATGTTTTTTTTTTATTGATGTATGTATGTTGTAGACATTTTTTGTTTAAAATATATATATATATATATATATATATATATATATATATATATATATATATATATATAATTACCAGACATATACGACTGCGTCAATAGTTTCTATTGTTTTTGTTTCCATGTTTGAAAAAAACCCAATGATTTTCCGGTGTAGGTTTATCATTTATTTATCATTAATTGTATCTCGACGAAAACGGGTAAGATATTTTTTTCAATAGTAAATGGATTATATGAGTTAATATCAAGATGTATCTATAGGCACTTTAAACTTCAAAGCCAACCCTTCAGCTGTACAATATTGATTTTTAATGATGTTAGAACCAACCAATGTACATTGTTCACTGCTATCTCATAGAGTCAAGACCCAACATTGCACAGTATCACTTAACTTAAGGTTAATTAGTTTAGATCCTTAATTAGCTGAAGGGTATTTATTTTTTACTAGGCCTATTTCATTGAAAACGTTTATATTTCTGTGTCTATTCTGCGATCGCAATAAAAATTTCATTCTATATTCTTAACCAAGTGCCAAGAAGGTCTTTGTGCACAAAGGATGTAATTTAGTACGCTTATCTTACACCATACAAGGCTCACTTGATAACCATAACTTAGGGATCAGGAAATTCACAATCTTGGTAGACGCCAGAGGGGGTCGATTGCTGATGGCCAGATACATGTAGTTCAGTTGGTCGAGCACCTGTCTGGAGATCCGGGGGACCAGGTTCGAATCTAGATCTGGTCTATTCCATTGCACATTTCTGATCAGATTTGGTTCCGTAAAGTAGTTCCTGGAACTGCTAGGTGAAAATGTATGACCGGGGATAAAGATCCTGAGTTGATGACTTAAGGGTGTGAATAAAGCAATCAGACGGTTTCGATCGGAAGTGACCAGATAGCTCATCCACCTGACTAAATATTAAGGGGACCCGGGTTCGAATTCAAGTCTATCCCATTGTATTTTCTGACTTCCTGGTACACCTCATGCGTATAAAACATCGCAATAGGCCAACTAAGAGCTTACTGTGACCTTATTGTTAGTATTGTACTTCCATGTCTCATTAAGAAACCTTCACACATTGATATGTTACCAGCTGACATGAAGTCACATATTTGGGATGATTGGGGGCATGCCCGTGTGTTTTCTTTTCCGCAACAACCTTAACCCTGGTAATATATTAAAATATATGATGTAAGGGCTTTCATATTTCACATGTGCATTTCATATTTAAACTCATCCTCTCTTCAGTAGCAAAAATATTGGACCTCATGACGTTGATCTCGGAGTTTAATCACATGAGTTTGTTTCACAAACACACCTCCTTTTAATCTCTGTATATAATTCAGATATGGGGATGATGGAGGGTGTGGACGGTCGAAAGGGAATACTTACTCCTCCTAGGTACATGACCCCACCTCTGGTGTGTTCAGGGGTCCGTGTTTGCCCAACTCTTTATTTTGTATCCCTTATAGGAGTTACTATATGAATCGCTGTTCGTCATGTTTACCTTTTCAATGTGGGGACATCTAATGCTCTCAGTCTCACACGTCTGTCGTAACCTCAGTAGTTTAAGGCTGTATTATAGTCTTTATTATCTATCTTAAGCGTCTTAAATGTGACGCAACTTCTGGGATCGAACCCTAAACCACCTGCTTGCGAAGCGAGCACTATTATCACTGGTACACATCGACTTGTAACTCATATGATCGAAAAGATCAATGATCAGAAAAGTGAAAGTAATATGAGTCATGTATGTAGTCAGTTTAACATAATATATAATGAAAAGGTGAAGATATTAAACAGTGATCAATCCCATAATACATATGGAAATACAAAGTTAAGCGTAAGACACAGAAAGACACTTGGACACACCGGAGGTGGGGTTTGGTGCCTAGAAAAAGTACCCCCTGTCGACCGTTTACAGCCACCCAGAGTCATTTATCTTAATCAGGTAAAAGGCAAGTGTGTAAAGAGTGGCCTAACACAAAGCATTACAGGCGACAGACAGCATTAACCTCCGCGTCAGGTTGTATTAACAATGTAGATCTTTATAACGGTCATAAAATGTGCGCAATGCCGACTTTAAGGGATAATGTTGAAACAACTGTGACATCAAATTATTTACCAATAACCTGCCTCGATTTCAAATCTGATAATACACAAAATATTGTCTTGCCTTTTTAGATTGCCGATAACGGCTATGCTCAATGAAATATAACGTAATCCGAAGTTAAAATCAGAATGTGAAATACCTATAAAATCACCACTTTACAAAACAGATGATCGGAAAAAAGGAATTGTGATACTTCAAATCCGGTATACTTACGAATCAATTGTGTAGATCTCATAGTGATGAGTGAAGTATAGTCTCACTATCTACTTGTGGGGTTTTAATAGTAGACAGAAGAATGTGGTGTTTATACTTGTGTACTTCTCCAATGATTTAGAATAAAACCACACTTAAAACAGGTAAACATTGCATATGCAAGGTGAAGATAACGAACAGCGACCAATCTCACAACTCCTACAAGCATACAAATAGATAGTTTGGCAAACACGGACCCCAGGACACACCAGAGGTGGGACCAGGTGCCCAGGAGGAGCAAGCATCCCCTGTCGAAAGGCTGCTAGTAAAACATCAGAACAGAGGCAATATATTCCCTTTCTTCGGGTTAATGCAACTCGTTTAATTCATTGTATACTTTCGTACGATACAATACATAACATCGTCTCCATTGGTGAATTAAGAGGGACTATATATAGGACCTCCCATGGCTAGTGGTTGGATACGATTATTATCCAAGGAGCTGTGTTTTCTACTCTCGTGCCTTGGCGATATAATATAAAAATCATAATATTATTTTTTTTTAGGTTTTGAAGCCTTGCAGTGGTGACAGTGTTTATTTCTAGAAGACCTGTAATGATCTAACTATACAAGACTGTAATGGACTGTCATTGGGACTTTGTCCGATGTAGGAATCGCATGTACAGGAGGCATGCCCATTTTACCAGAAAACGTGTACACAACTGTTAGGCAGGTTAAAATGGTGAAATCAAGACAAACGTTGAAATCATTAGGATGAAAAATCGATATGAAGAATACAAAATTTAAAGTAAGGAAAATGCAGACCCTGCATGCAACAGATGTTGGGTAAGGTGCTAGGTGTTTAGGAGAAAGAATAATCATTCCCCGTTGATCATTACATATATATGAGTGGTTAGAGCATCGGGCTCAAAACCACATGGCCTCTCAACTTTGGTCGGTGCGGGTTCGAATCCCGCTCGCGCTGGCTATTAAGAAAGTTTCCCAGTTTACTTTCGGAAGGTAACTGAGTTCTCTCTTCCACTAATAAAAACTGGGCGCCACCAGATACATGTAACTGAAAATGTGTTGAGTGTAGCGAAAAACGGCTAAACAACCAATATATCATCTATATCAAAGTATTGGAATACCCATACTAGTAAAATAAGCCTATTTTTTGTTAAACCGTTCTGTATCCTTTAAGGTAAGTTTCCAAACTCCCTACACGACTTTTTCACTACATAATAGTGCCCATTTCTCCTACGTTTTAAACCGAAAGTAAACATCAAGGTGTGTTTCAAAAGTAAATATATTATACTTATTTAGTTGTTTATTTGTTTTGCGTCCAGTCAAGAATTGTTCACACTCATTGAGACAAAACGAAGTATATAGGTGACCCACCATATATTTAGACCAATGCTTAGCGATCAGCTCCATAACAGTGATGACTTCTTGAAATTGCCAACGCCTTCCACGACATTGCACCTTCGTTTTAAGGGCCATATCCGAAAGATCCTTAATTGTCGAGTGTTTGGCGAAGGAGCAACCATTACCGTCTTAGGTATGATGTGTTCATGGTACGAGCTCACAGCCTTCCGGCTACTATGCAAACGGTCTACCACTGAGCTATTGCAACCGTTAAAACAATACAAGCTGTAATGTGGGTATCCATGATATCTAAATAACGGAGTCTATCAAATTTAAATATTCATCCAGGCATTCATTCTGGTAAAATAATATATCGATATTTTAACTGAAAATGAACATTTTTAGAACTAATAGCCTTTTTTCGATATTGTTTGTTTTATTCACAATGAACCGGAAATGGATGTGTGATAGAGTGTCAGGAACTATGGAAAATCGCATATTTAAGGAAAACTTTACACAATTGAAACCAAGCCATCGTCTACGCTCCCCAATGATTTGCTATTCATGCAGAGAACAGGAAGCCATCTTCATTAAGATTTAATCTGTATAAAATTCATCGCAAATGAACATTATATGTTTGTACGTGGTTTAACATGAATCACAATCTGTATCTAATAGCTACAGTTAATGTTTGTTTTAGGATACCATGGGTAGATTGTCTAAACATTGCCATGGGGAGGTGAAAAAATAATAATGTAACAATTTTAAGAAGCTTTAATCTGCATTACCAGCGGGTGATTTCACATTGATTCGAGTAATCATAACGTGTGGTTATTGGGAAGCTTTTCTCAATGTATTTTGACCATCTATTGTGGTTACACTCAATTCATGATATCAACAAACTCGATTATGCAGTCTGTCTGGGAGGTGTCATGTATAAATGTCAATTTCTTTGAACGAGTGGTTCTTGAGAAAATTTTAAATGATCCCACCCTATTTCTTTCATTTTCTCAATCGTATCCCCTTTGGAGGGCGCATGTCATTTCATTTGAACATGCATAAAATGTTTGGCTGTACTGTCCTATGTTCTAGAAATGTCAACATAATTCACGATCGCAAAGACGCTGGATAAAAAAGTGATCAGAAAATCTGCTTAAGCTTTCAACTCAGGTGAACTAAAATGTAAACTAACGATCCAAATAAACTAAACAAATCGCATCAAGACAGCAATGTGCATTATCAGTAATGTGGGTATTAGTTTAAAGTATCATTAACCCCAAAGACTGCAAAGTCTGTAATGAATCTCTTGCTTTGTATATCTAAAAATGTAATATAATTCGGCAGCAGTATGAAGCAACATGTGTTCTTAAGATATAACGAACTCCGAAAGTGTCAATGCTGATGATGACGTTTACATATGTAATGTTATGAATAAATAACAGCTCAGAGAGATATGATTTAAATAAAAGTGGAGAATATGTTCAAGAGTACAGTGAAACTTCTCTAAACCGGCCAGCTGTCGGACCAAAAAAAAAAAGCGGCCGGTTTAGAGGGGTGACCGGTATACCGAGAATTTAGCATTTAGAGACATTTCAGCTCAATTTTTCCTAGGTATGTCATTGACATACCACAAACCATATAATATGGTGTTCAAGGACTATCATTTCCCTATTGGAAATAAAATAAAATAATTTACTAACATGTTTATTTTCAATTTATAGCATTAAAACTAATTAAACACGAATAAACATGTTTACATTGAAATGCATAAATAATGGAAAATATTCCGTTGAAAATAAAATTGCATTTAATATATGTATAAAATCTGTTGACTAGGAGCATTTATGTAGAATATCGGCTTATGTTTTAGTAAACAAAACAAACACATAGCCATTTCATTGCTTCAATCAATACACATAGTAGATACATAGTAGGTGCTGATCACTTTGATATAGGGATGTATAATCAATTATCTGTGGAGATCAAACTACTCCGCTTGTACCTACAGGTAAGTATTACGAGAAACAGTCTTGCTACAATCATCTAATTCTAAAAACCCAACTTTAAGTTAACACCCCCAAATTCTTAGCCGTCTGTCAATCCAACATTTAACAATACATCTCTGGTGGAGTGACATAGAATGTGGTCTGGAGGGACCCCAGAGAGGTGTTTTAATAACAATAATGACCAGTACCTACTGGCATTCTTTAGATCTTGAGGAAGCCCTGTATTCTAGAGTTTTGATAGCATTGACCTGTCCACAATTGCTATTTTCTCGCAATTCAATTGCTTTTAAAAAGAACCCTGAACAACCTAATTTGAATATAATTATAAATTCCCCCTTTACATACATGTAATATAAATATCACAATTAGAGATCAAACAATAATGTGCCCACTAATTTCTAAAACTTGTAGCTTATTGAAGTAATTTAATTTATATTATAAATTTATGATAGTTCTATATCTATAAAAGAAATTATTCGTTGAGGCAATGACTGACAGTAAAAGAGAGAAAGAGGGGTGGTGTAGACTGTGTGTCATCTAGCCATAGCGATACAACCATTATACAAACACTGTTATCACAAAAACACTGCAGGCAGCTCTGAGACCCATCCTGTATGTATCAAAAGTATGCACATCACACTGATCCCTTGGCCAGGTAAATTACAGGTAAATAGCAATAACCATATATGAGTTCCGCCCACATTCAGTGATCCGTGAAGAAACCGTACGGTATTTTATTTGGATCTTTAACTAAAAATTTATAACAGGATACATGTGCATAAAGAAAATACAGAGGCCTATTATTGGACTTCCTCTTACCTATAAAAACTATGTTTACGTCCATTTCTGATATCGTTAACAAATTTGTTTTGACGTTTTTGAAAAGTACAGTAGTAAATATATAATTCTAATTTTGATGTTTCTTAAGAATTTTAAGTGTATGGACCCCCCCCCCCCCCCAAGAAAAAAACATTTATATATTGAAAGGTATCATTGACAGGCATGGGTTTGTTGTTTATTAATTACCGCTTATATCCATGGTACAACAATATGGCGTATTGATTGTATTCATTCAATATGTGAATATCTGTTTATAACATTTCGTACATAAATTTGAAAGGGTCACTTGGATTAGCCAAGCACCAATTAACACCCTGGACAGCACAGGTAAACTATAGAACTTATAGAAACCACTCGTGTTTTTCACACCTCCGGTCGATAATTCCCCACCTGGCCGGTAGGTCAGTCATTTTTCACACCTGGCCGGTCTTAATCACTCCCTGGGCAACATTATCTAGTCTTCAAATAGTGACCGGTATTATAAGGGTAAATTACACACGTTTGTTAACAATTGTACTTTAAAAAGTGGCCGATGTCCGGTTTTCAGGGGTGGATGGTTTTGTGAGACTTTTTTGTAAGGAAATGTTAAGGTGTCTGCCGGGACTTTGAAAATCGGCCGATATTCAGGGAGAACCGGTTTTCTGAGAAGCCGGTTTGGAGAAGTTTCACTGTAATTTGAAATTGAAAGATTTCAACTATATTTTATTCAATCAAAAATACAGTACTAGTAGAAAGTAATCTTATTTTTAAAAAATCTTCTGAAGGATCACCGCATCACATGAATTCAGATTTACGTTGAAATGATTCCTTGGTCGAAAAACAACTTTGATAACCTAATCACTCAAGGAATAAACGACTATATTAGAAAACACGAAAGCAATACAATGATAATGACAAAATTGTTCTGGGAAGTCAACACACGGCCTTGCATATTCAAACGCCAGGGCTAAAAGAGAAATTGAGGATTTCCGCTTCCAGTGAAAATGGAGCGAATCCCTGGCAATTATCCCCTATTATAATTTAAATACCTGAATTCAGCACAACCCCAATTCTGAGGAGGAATATCCCGATTCGGAAATAAAGAGACCCTACCCTGATAGATTCATGTGAACAAATTAATATAACAACCTCCAAACCCATCTCTTACCAGCGTCGAAATCCATTAATTCAAACTTTACACAAATCAAATTAATGATATTTTATGAACATGTCAAAAATGTACCCTGGAATTAAATAAAGTGTAACAACTCAAAACACAGAATGTCACAATCACACAGAACATCACATGAAGTCCACAAACGAACAGGTCACAGGACATGTGTCATCTTGGACATCGGATACGCCATAGTACACTAGAGAACATCACAAGTTCTAAGCAGATCCGGAAACAGCACAAGGAAATACCTCCACCCAACAACGACTAAGGTATCCTCCCCCGTATTTTGTGACACTGAGTATGGAGGAGAATACACCCCTCAAATAACTCATTCAGTTTATTTAAACCCCCTTGTGGTGACATAATCTGGTTTGTTCGTATTTCACTGTCAGTTGAACATGGGCTGCACAGCCATCACTCTACGAAAAATGCGAGTTTACAAAGCCCCTAGTAACAAACCCACCCCATTCAGTGTTTAGACGTTTGTCAGGAGGAAGCCTCTCAATCCAACAAGGGACACTACTATCCCACCAGACCAAATCGGATGTAGACACGATATCCGCATCCACAGAATCATCCCCAGATACAACATAACCACCACCAGACAAGCACACAGAAATACATTTACCAGGTGCCCTGGAAACAGATTCTCCAGAGAACTGATATAACACTGTTTCAACCATGGTTGATACAGCTATGGCAATTTGACTATGCCCCTTGGCAAGAGTCGTTATCACTAACATGAAAGGCCACATATTTTCCCTCACGCATGGGATAATCTCGCATAACTCATCAGAAACCCCAGCGCATGCATTGATCTCAACATGGAACAACCCAGACTCACCAGCACGACACTCGACTGCATCATCGCCCCATACTCGTCCAATGCATCCAACATTTGATCATCCACTGGATGCTAGACCGGAGCTCATTATACCTTTGTACGCCGATGTCCATCACTACTAGTCCAACAATTCAAACCAAAATGAGTCTTAATACACGTCAGACCAGACGGAGCTCCAGACTACCATCAACATCCCAACCTTCGGACACTGTGTCCAGATTTCCAGCAGATCCGTCAAACCTAGGGTTACGGATTTCACAATTTCAGTGGAAGTTCACGAGTAAAATGTTGAAACCCTTAGGTGAAGAGCAGCTTGATACATATGCATGGATCCATAAAAGTTGCTTTAGGGGAGTTTCATCCTACGAAACAATTAGCATTTGTTATAAGATGTTAACACTTGGTGTTTAACAACTGGAAGAGTATTGGGTATGTAACTTGATTTCTTTTCTACAAAAGTCACAGGGAAGGGGTCGGATTATTCGTTCCCTTCTTGATTCGCATCTGGCTGCGGGGGATATACCGTAGAAGAGGTCATTTTTTTATCAAAAATTAATGATAAAATTTCTACCAATGTTTCAAACAGGCGGGACACCTTGGTAGCGTGTTGGAAATCACATGTGGAATTCAAAGGGTAAATTAGAAAAATATCATATTGTATACAATCTTAATCTTTGACAGTTTTTGAACATATCGACATAGCATAGTGTAGAGATATGTAGAATCAACTTTGCTATATTGTAGATACACCCACTTCTTTCTTGCTCCCTTTTCATATCGGTGACGACACTTTGAGATTCTTTCCAGATGATCATGGACATTTGATTATTATTTGTATCATGAAGTCGAAGTAATTATAACGTTACATGTATAGTCTAGCTTCGGGTATGATCGACAATCAACTCTATTGTATGTATATAAGCTTACTCATTTCATATCAATATGGAGCAGTGTTTTGGACAGGGGACCATAAGACTAAGACGAGATGATCTTATTCACGTAGTTCGCTATCTCGGGTTAACGAGGTGTCATTTTGCGAGAGAAAGAAGACGGTCGTTAGGAGTATAAATCTTTTTTGTTTTGTTTTGACGTAGATCGTTTATTAGCCGTATATGCAGCCCCAATCGGTTCAGTCCTAACCTACTCTCACTATACTAACTTTATCCAATACGCTAAAACAGTTATCAAAATATTCTTACAAAATCGATGCATGTTTAGTATCTTTGTGGAATGCACTATCATGTAAAACTTACACGGTACCAATTTTGATGCACCAGATGCAAATTTCGACAAAAATATGTCCAAAATAACAATAAACTTGTAAGAGCTTTTTTAGGGGAAATCAAAGTGCCAAAACCTGGAATCAAATTGATTTAAGGATAACAGCTATGTATGAGGGAGATAATCCTTAATTCTGAAATGAGTCCCTAAATTTTAACACAACAATTAAATATACATCCGTATTTGCAAGCTAGTAACGAAATACTTAGCCATTGGGCTGTAGAGACCCTCAGAGACTAACAGTCCACCAGCAGAGGCCTCGGCCCAGCTGTCATGATGTAAAACTTATACGATACCAATTTTGATGCACCATATGTGCATACAGGTGATAATGGAACATTGCTACCTAATTCCCGGTTGTCATAAAGTTGAGTTGTTAGTTTTCCGTCAACATCTCTGTTCAACAAAATATAACCTAATCCGAGTCTAAATCAGCATGTAAAGTATCTACAGAAAAGCAAATACTCCACTAAACAGATCATCCTAAAACAGGAGAAGTGATACTATCCGGTGTACTTACGAATCACTTGTGTAGCTCTCAGTGTTCTAAGTGATTACGAATCACATGCGTGACACACATTGTATTGAGTAAAGTATGCATTCTTCTTATCCACTTATAAGGTTTTAAGAGCCTGTGTAGCAAACAGTCATGCAATACTGGTCCATATCGTAGGTTACTACGTCTTCATGAAAGTTGGTGGTTTGATAAACATACAAAATAGTAATTGAAAATATTCCCAAAATTGCTATATTCAACATGGCCACCATACGCCATAAATATTCCATGCATCTTTTCTTTTTCCTAGCTGATTGTAGTGTTCTGATTTTACAAATAAAAAACTGGAGTTATTTCTCTTTGTCCAATAATTCTCTTTGAAGAGGTTATGACCGCATCCAAGTATTTTTAGTTCCTTATTCACTATAGTTTTAATTTTCCGGAGTAAGAGGTGAATCGGGAACATAGTGAAACCAAATTGTTTATTTCCAAATCTATATTATTTCTTATATGGATACAATTAAACGTTTTCAACTTTTGCTTCATCTTAGGTACTTTATTGAAAGTAGATATTAACTCTCCTACATACCGACAAACATTATGTGTGGTAAGTACAAAAAGTGATGTTACATCAAGACTCGTTTAATATCACAGCGGGAAATTGCAACTTACACAATGTACACAACCACAGAAAAATCTAGAATATATAAATTTAAGTTTTCACTGAATATGATCATTCTTATTTGCACTCTTTACTATCAGATTTATTTGTGGATTATGCATGGTATTTTAAATTATGAAGATATTTTGATTGGATGTTTACATTGCTGTGATGCAGTTTACACCAATCTAACTCTATTATTGATTGTTTTAGTAAATGCTTTTTTAAAATGATGGTATATTTTGATGCACAGGACTTCTGGCCATGCTATGTTGTCACACAAAATTTTCTTCAAACATTGGACAGTGAAGATAACAAACAGCGATCAATCTTATATATCCTATAAATAATACACAATAGAAAATAGGGCAAACATGTGCACATAAGTATACCAGATGGGATAATGTGGCTAAAGGGAGTAAGCATCCACTGTCGACTCTGTAACATCCATCGTGACCCCTATATATTATGTATTCAAAATTGGAACGACCTAAGAATTGGTATGAGAAGCGTCTTGCAACATTATTCTATACTTCAAACTCTGTTTTGACCAAATGACTCAAATTAATACCAAGCTACAAATGATACAATGCTACGCAACTTCTACATATTTTTTGACAAATTTACGGGGCAAATATTTATGCATCACTCCTAACAGTTATCTGCCTGTATTCATTCACATCCCACTCGTACTACTTACAAGAGGGTAATATGTGATGCATTTTAAATGCACCGATCTATTGACAAAACCAAGCTTGAAACGATATCGTCAGAAATATTAGTTTTTAAATTAAAGGCTATACTTTTTTCATCATAGACAGTTCCTTCTTCAACAAAAATGGAAAACGGAAACATCCATATCTAGTGATCAGTCATTTAAAAACTTACGTTTCTAAACATCACTCTGATTCCACGCACAAATACTTTAAAATCGAGTTCATCATTGACAATATCTTCGTGGTCTTTCGTTATCAGATCTTCCAACAGGCTGTTTGAATTTCCATGGACACGAACTGTCCTCCTTTGTTAGCTGACCTGTTTCTATATTCATATTTAGCAGAATTTATTCAAAATCATTTACGAGAGAAGAAAAAATATTTCGCTGTGGCCTTCTATTCGACATTTGGATATATCGTTGACATTTTGTCTATTGACAATAATAACTTTCATTCATGTGTAGATTTGATATATCCCTGTGAGTTCGAAATGAAGGACATCACAGAGTCGTCCACTTCATACTTAGATATGGTATTGAAAGTAGACATTAACGGCAAACTGACAAGTCAACTGCATGACAAACGGGATGATTTCAGCTTCTCCATCGTCAATTTCAGATATTTATGTAGCAATATTCCATTATCACTTGTAAATGGTGATTACATATCTCAATTGATTCGATATTGAAGAGCTTGTTTTGCGTATAGTCAGTTTTAAATTGAGGTAACCTACTGACAAACAAGTTGATGGTACAGGGGTTTCGACTGGCTCGATTGAAGTCAGCATTTCGTAAAATGTATGGTCTATATAACGACCTAGTTTGTCAATACAACCTATCATTGGGCCAAATGCTGTCTGACGTGTTTTATACCGATTGTTAGGCCATTATTGGAACACTGATTTTGATTACGGATCAGGATATAGGGCTGACAGTGGGTGTCGACAGGGTATGTTTACTCCTCCTAGGTACCTGATCCAACCTCTGGTGTGTTCAGGTCCGTATTAGCCTAATTATATATTCTTTATTGCTTGTTATGATATTGATCAATGTTCCTTATCTTCACCTTTCCTTGATAACTTAACACAAAAGTGAAACACAAGCTTTTCTCTAACTATTCCGGTAAGTAGTTTTAAAACAATCCCGATGTTATCAAACCACAGATACTAGCAACACTAAAAGGGTTAGTGATTCAAACAAATGAAAGCAACCCTATAGGGGCAATTGACTCAGACAACTAATAGCGACGCTATAGGGATACAATCAAAACATGCAGTCGAAAATAGGAAGTTTGTTATATTGAAATATCAGACCAGGAAATTTCAGACACCATCGCATATACAAGAATGTGTGTGCTCCCTAAAATACACGAAATTCATCAATATGTTCCTTATAAACCTTTAAAAAGTGAATATTGCATCATTTTTTCTACATGAATGGTATATCATTTGTTATTGCGGCATACCCAGATAAAACATTACTACGACAATTTTCTTTTAACGATGGTCAAGATCCAATATATTCACCTGATTTATACACAAAATTGAATCATTACAAAACATGGAAGTGGATATTTCCCGACTCAGTATTGTCGGTCTTATTTTCTTTCTAAGATATACCCATGAGAACAAATAAGTTTTACAAACAGACCATAGGTGTTCCAATGGGAGGTCGAATATCCCGAGCAATTACCACCATACTAATGAAGCATATCACACATGTGAAAGTTTTTAATTTCCATAACACTAACGATATACCTTGTCACGGTACATCTAGATAGTATGGTTTAATGGTTGAAAGATTCTCAACTAATATCAGAATGTGTTGACGTTTACAATTCTTGCCATGAGTCACTGATGCTCAGCCATGACATATCTGACACGGCAGTGATGCTATTAGATACAGGATAAAAGTTATCTAAAGTGTGGATATTAGATGCTTGTTCCTCTATCATGTTTTGTCTGTAAGAGTGAGTACTTCCGTTATTTAAAACTCGAGATATTTAGTGGGCGATTCAATCTGACGATCCCTATCCACCATGATATTGCCTTAGATCAACTAAGGTAGCAGAGTAGTAACCATACCTGGTGTCCAATAATATAAATCTGAATCATGGTGTGGTCTCACGGAGTGAAAACCAAATGTTCAGTCATAACATTTAGTGTACGCATCTACAAGGTCAAGGTTCTTTGAGCGATCCATGTTTCAGCATGACACCAGAATAAATATCGATTATAATGTTGTTCAATATTTTTCAAAGACCTGTGGATATATCTAAATCATTGCAACACGATATTTAAAACTTTTTTGAAATTATTTTGATCAAAGCGATTGCAACACAGGTGCTAGCTGTTTCTTGTGTAACAAACATAGCTGAAGACGGTATGGTTAGCAATGAAAAACACATACTGTCGTATTTGAGTGACAGTGGTGGAAACAATACATTAACAAACCCTTTTTAAAGAAATCGTGTGCCATATTTTAAGTTGAGACAAATATAGGTACTTATTTCCTGTTCTCGTTGTGCCGATAGAAAAAAATGTTTCCTTAACATTTCATGCACATGTCTGTACTTACCCTGTTTGCCACGCTGAATTTTATTAACCGGTATCGTATATTATTTTTGGAAATTGAGATTTTTTAGCTTCCTCATTTAAGTTACATCGTTCTATGTAGTGTATCCCTGTGCCTGATTTTGTCTGTCACGAACAGGTTAAAAATAATCAATGCAATAGCGCAACTAGTTTACCAAGAAAGAAATAAAAATAATAATAATATATGTGTTGTTTTATTTGCATTATTTCTGTTGCGGATTCTATTTCAAAAAGGGAAAATTTCAAACATTACCTACGAAAAGAAAACTCTTTTTGTTTTAATGTCATAAACTCAATGTAATATCGCATTGAATTTGCCTCGAAATTTAGATTTTCTTTTTTGTATTTGCATGTCTGACAAAGAGATCTTCACCTTTCATAGAGAACATATTACGTTTTAAGAATCAATTTATTCTTATTTCATTATCTGATACAATTCTAATTATGTAAGAAATCAAACATTTTGTAAACATTTCTTATATCTTTTCTTTCAGATTTTTAAAGTTAAACTACACCATGTATACTTCCAATATTCACTTATGCTTCGTTTTCTGTAGTTCTAAGGAAACATTATCTATAAAGATGGTATGTATACTTTTAAAGGTTGAAAATTGTCACGTTTATTTGTGATTTTTGAACCTAATCATATAAATTATGACAAAATGAACTAAATAATATAAATCATGACAGGGTATGAACATAATCATATGAATATTGACTTGACATGAACATAATCATACAAATCTTGACTGGGTATGACCATAATCATATAAATCACATCAAATTTTGACTGCGGATGGCTCCGTTTGCCTGATCAGGACAGGTCTGACCGGTCGGCAAGTTGCTTGCTCCTCCTAGGCACCTGATATCACCTTCAGGGGTCCGTGTTTGCCCAACTATTTTGTATTGCTTATAGGAGTTATGAGATTGATCCCTGTTCGTTATCTTCACCTTGCATCTAGACATGAATCATGATTTGATGTGGTAAAAGGAGTGAATAAGGAAAAATAATGAATGATGATCAATCTGGTCAATCCTATCACTGACATGTAGAGAAGTGCTATTTTTAGCTAGAATACTCACACAATTTATTGCCCTGGACCCATCAGAAGTTGCACAGTTTAATTGATTTTAGGACTAGTAAATACGAATGAATGGGGATAATGGTGCTTAGTTTTATCCACTTTCCTTGTTGTAAGACGCGATTAAATTATCCAAACACCCTGGTGAAAGGTTTTTGATGAAAATTTCGATCAAAGTATATAGGTTTTCGTCAAATGTAATTAACTCATGATTTTAAACAGCATTTGATGATTTGTATTTTTGATTTTCTTAATATATGTTATAAACTGATTCCAATTCGTCGACATTAATTTCAATTTGGAATCAAATTGATTTCATCAAATGTTCATCAGAACAATATAATGAAGAAAAAATGCGCCTCAACAAGAACACATAGGTAATTATTGAATACCCCTACTGCATGCGTAAGCTTTTTATTCACTAATTAATTTACACCCAAAACACGAATTACACGCATAAGTCATTATTTGTATTATTTAACAATGAATGAAAGAATATTTGCAATGAACACCATAGGGGAGGATATGAAATTGACGATGTTCAAAACTAGATTTTCTATTGTTTTCTATTGTTTTGGTATCATTGCAAACCTCTCAATAAGTTGATAAACTTCATTAACAGCTGTGAATGAGAAACTCCAAGCGTACCTTGTAAAGCTAATTATTACAACTTTATTTTAAACGAACTTATATTCATTACACTTTTGGTAATCGTAATCATACTCCAAGTGGCCTTTCAGAATAGGAAATTCTTCAAAATCATGTTTCAGTTTTATAAACATTTAGTATCCCCGTCAATGGGTTGAATGGATATGAGACATCGTGTCAATACTGATTCCAAAACTACATAAAACAAAGATACTTTGTTGGATCCAGCAAGTATTCTACCAAACACATACCTTTGCTCCTCATGAAAATACACAGAGCTGCGGATAAAAAACAAATTTACTGTGGTACTATATATGTCAGAAGTGGTGTAAATCAAATGTGGATTCTAAAAAGTTCTAAAGAATTGTAGTAAATTTTAAATGGCCACCTTTCCTCAAATCAACAAAATAAAACGTAATGCTTTCCATCACCTTACACTACTATTCACCACGATAAATTAAAGACTACACCTTTTGGCATCATAGACAGCTGCTACAAAAATGAAAAAAAGAGATATTCATATGTAGTGATCAGTCATCCAAAAATAGTTTTTTAAACACCACTATGATTTCAAGTACAGCTACTCTGAAGTTGAAATAGAAAACAATATGCTAGAGTTCCTGATTGACAATATCTTGGTATTTGGGGGCCATATTTTCCAACAGTTTGTTGGAACAAATCATGGATACGAATTGTACTCCTCTGTTAGCTGATATGCTTTTATATTCACATGAAGCAGAATTTATTAAAAAAAAAATCAGAGTCAGAAGAAGAAACATCTTGCTGCGGCCTTCAATTCGACATTTAGATATATCAACGACCTTCTTTGTATTAAGAATAATAGCTTCCATTCACATACCGATTCGATATGTCCATGTGGACTCGAAATAGAATACACCACATATTATTTTACTTCTGATTCATGCTTTGATATATTGGTAAAAGTATATATCAACGAAAAATTGAAAACTCAACTTCATGACAAACGGGATGGTTTCAGCTTTCCCATCGTACCACATTTGTGTAGCATGTTTATGAAGGAATATCCCATTATCACCTATACATGATGCTCACATATTTAAACTGATTCGATAAGCAATAGATTGATCACTCTCGCAACTCCCACAGGCAATATAAAATAAAAAGTTGGACAAACACCGATCCCTGGACATAAGAAAGGTGGGATCAGTGTCTAGAATTAGGTATCACCTGTGAACCGGTCACACCCGCCGTAAGCGGTATATCTTGATCACGTGAACGGAGTTATCCGTAGCCAATATCAGTGTACTAAGGACGACCTAACAATTGTATACTATATTAGGTAATAATATGCTTTATTTTGCCAGCGGCCGATTTCCACAACTCCTGCAAAGGGACCAATCCAGGCTGCTTTAAAACAGACAATTTGTACTTCGTGTATTTATTGGAATAAGTTTATAATCAAAGGTGTATAAATGCTTGCATCAGCTTGTACATGTATTTGTATGACTAGCTTAAAAATTGGCATTTTTAAGCACCGACAAACTTTATTAGAACCAATATTTAAAATATCAGTAATAATGAGAAATTATCAGTATCAATATTACTATAGCAGGAGAGAGTACACTTTCCGTCGAGTAAAGTGAAAATTAAAGAAGGTAAATGTAAGGACCATCTATGTGCCATGAAGACTGATTTGATATCATAAAGGAGTATTATATATAATCATTAGACAAGAAATGTTTTCACATATACAGTTTATCACTTGATAACAGTAGAACACAATTACAAAATATTACGACACTTTCCCCGCGATACAACTATCTGAACCTGTACGTTGTGACGTACCTTTTCATTGTGACGTCATATGGTGCGAAATGCACCGAAGAACATTTGCAACAACACTGTGATTTTTCTCTCGGATAACCTTAACTGAGCTGCGCATTACCCAATTTAACAAATAAATGACCGCATCTGGTACATGGACATCGGATACCTCGGAAACGATAGTTTCATCTTCATTTAATACGTCAATTGTTTTGGTTCTCAATTACTGCAGACGCTAGCTATACGGACATTCCGTAAAGTTTAAGAGTACAGACGTCTCATCTGGGGATACATGTAGGTGAAATGTACCAATTTGTCTTGCAAGTTGTATGTTTCACGATAGTTTTTAACAGTCGTTGTAAACATCTCTCTCAGTTTGTGCAATATGATCCTGCATCTTCATTGTTGACTTCAGCTTTTCATCCTCCGAAACTGCATCCAAAATACATTTTCGTACTTTCTTACATGTGACACAAAGAACATATATCGGTTTGGCAATACTTACAGTTTGTACAACATCATCAAAGACATTCTTATCGTGTTCTATTGTGCGTGTATCTTATAGTATCCTGTTTTGCGGTTATCAGGTTTTCCGTTTTCTATCGTATTTTGCACTTATCGGGTATACCATGTATCGTGTTTTGTATAGCGTCGGAGACTATCAGGATCGTATATAACATATGATAAAAAAAGTATTTTTAGGAATCGAATAAATGACTGATTGAATATAGTTTAACGTCCCTCTCTATAATATTTCACTCATATGGAGACGTCACCACTGCCGGTGAAGGGCTGCAAAAGTTAGGCCTATGCTCAGCAGTTATGGTCACTGAGCAGGTAAGAATCTTGATCGTGCCACACCTGTTGTAACACGGGACCTCGGTTTTTGGTTTCTCATCGGAAGGACCGCCCTATTTAGTCACCTCTTACAACAAGGAAGGGATTGAGGGAATACAGTATATTTGAAGGAGAAGATAAAGCTGTCGATTTCAATGCAGTTGAAGGTTATTTGCCTGTCCAGATAGAGTGCAAATTGATCACAATTTCACTTTAAGTAGTATGGAAAGTAGGCAGTGATTTGCCGAGCAAACTGATGTCAGAAAATCTGAAAGTACTGTCATCTCAAGTTCATAAACGTTTGCTTGTCTAGAATCAATAATTTGTAATTAACACATACAGAGAAATAGGAGGTCCCGGTTTGAAAGGAAAATCAGTAATTTATATTGTTTATTACATATATTTTAATAAAAGTTCCTTTTCTTCCAATTCTTCATACCTATATTCTAATTATTTCCTTCCGTGTTGTGACAGCAGATATTCTAAGAGACATTGTATTTTACACATTTAGATGAATAAGTTTTAAAAGGGCGCAACGGTGTTGCATCTCCCAAAAGTCTGCTCAATTTGGCACAACTTAATTGCCATCTTTTTCTTACATAAACATTTACACTTTTGTCATGCATCCACACTCGCACGGGCATATAATGGAAATATATGTCTGTTTTGATGATTATTTATTTTTTTCCACACTAAGAACAACATGTTTAAGTGCTTGAGAGTTGCAAATTTAAAAAAAAAGAGCCGGGGTTTGCATATTTTTTTATAGTTTTTTTTTTCTTTTTTATTCTTAAGATAGCAATTGGAGGAAATATGTTCCAGTTACTTATGGATATCAATTATTACTCATGTATGCATATCTAACGTATGAAGATATGGTGTAGTGCAGTTGTTTTTTGTAAAGCTGTAGTGATGAAAATAATAGAGTTCACCGATCAACTTCTCCGGTTCTGATTTCTACTGTGTTGCTATAGGGTATACGAGGGACGCTTGATCAAGTCACATGTGTGTTTTAGAGCGTTATATTGACTGTATATCTTATGTTCATCAACTGTAAGAAGAATTTGCGATGGTTAGATAATGTTATGTGCCTGGTTGTGGGTGATCTAATGGCCATATAGTCCCAAAAGATGCTGCATTACAATTAATGTGGCGGGTATCTATCAAACGTGAAAATCCAAAGACGAAACATAAAACTTTTTGGAAATAATATTTGTATTACCATTAGGCAGAGGCATTGGAAGACAGGCCAGGTCCATCCGGCCCCATTGTTGAAGAGGTGGAGGAGGAAGATGAAACCCTCTCCTTGGTATTGCACTAATAAACAATTTCTGTCTTCAAATCACGTATACAAAGAATTCAACATGAACAAATTAGCCTGAAATTACAGTTATATTTATCCATTCCAGACTGCGACGGCATCCAATGAGCCACCGGAAGAACAACATACTCCGCTGCGATCGACTATATCGAGTCCCTCACCTGCAGCCATTTCCTCACATGGTAGGAGGCTTTTCTTAGAGGAGGAAGCCAAGTTCCTAATCGATGAATGCCACTATATGATTTCTGGTAAGCAATATGATAAAAAGCAAAAATAGCTGACGACAACTTCAATTGACTTGAAGTGATCAATTAATCAAATCACCATATAATTTTTGCAGATCCCGATTGCTCCATTACGAGTGTGGCGTGTGCTAGAGTCCTCGAACGAACACCAGAGGGAAGGGCGATCCTGTCACGGGTAAAGGAAGTAGATCCCAAGGGGTACCTAAAGAGGATTGCTGACAGGGTCCGCACGGCACGAAGGAACTCTAGGAGAGGAGACCTACCATAGGAGAGGTGGAGTGGCTCATTGGATAGGAGGAGTGTTAATCGGGGGCGGGAACGGTCCGCTCCATGTTTTTACTTTTTATGTATGGAACTGTGTTTCAGAACCAACAATAAAAATCCATAAACATTCGATTTGCAAGAGCTTGTTCTCCATATGACTAAATATTAAGTCGAAGCAGGCTACTGACAAACAAATCAGAAGGAGGTTATTAACAGAGAAGTTAATGTTGCAGGAATTTCTAAATTCCCTAAGAGTTTACATTTCCTCTCCTTTTGCCTATCAATGGGCTTCCTTTTCTCCGATTTGGCAATGACGAGCACTTTACTCTTTATTTCTCTGGAATTGAGACCTAAAACATTAAAGTACTCTTTATTCTTATTAGTCACAACAGGTAGTTTGTCGAAAAAATTAATCGCGACTACAGAAATTGACATCTTCAGAATTCACATTGGACTTGGCCATTTTCAGCTTTAGTGCTTGTTTACAAGACAGCACATCTTGTATGCGCATGGGCAGGAAGAAAGCTCATTAGGATTTAGAATCAGTACATTGAATTAATATAAATTCTCAAAGAATTTATATTTCCTCTCCTTTCGTAACAGTATGGTAGCCCATCAATGGGCCTCCTTTTCTCCGATTTGGCAGTGACAAGCACTTTACTCTTTATTTCTCTGGAATTGAGACTGAAAACATTAAAGTAGTCTTTCTTCGCATTAGCCGCCATAGGTAGTTTGTCGAAAAAATTAATCGTGACTACAGAAATGCAGATCTTCAGATTTCACATTAGACTTTGCCATTTTCAGCTTGTGCTTGTTTACAAGACAGCACAGCTTGTATGTGCATGGACAAGAAGAAAACTCATTAGAATTTAGAATCAGTACATTGAATTAATATAAATTCTCTAAGAATTTTCATTTCCTCTCCTTTCGTAACAGTACGGTAGCCCATCAATGGGACTCCTTTTCTCCGATTTGGCAATGACGAGCACTTTACTCTTTATTTCTCTGGAATTGAGACCGAAAACATTAAAGTAGTCTTTCTTCGCATTAGTCACAACAGGTAGTTTCTCGAAAAAATTAATCACGACTACAGAAATGCAGATCTTCAGATTTCACATTGCACTTGGCCATTTTCAACTTAAGTGCTTGTTTACAAGACAGCATAGCTTGCATGCACATGGGCAGGAAGAAAGCTCATTAGGATTTAGAATCAGTACATTGAATTAATATAAATTCTCTAAGAATTTACATTTCCTCTCCTTTCGTAACAGTATGGTAGCCCATCAATGGGCCTCCTTTTCCCCGATTTGGCAATGACGAGCACTTTACTCTTTATTTCTCTGGAATTGAGACCGAAAACATTAAAGTAGTCTTTCTTCGCATTAGTCGCCATAGGTAGTTTGTCGAAATAGATAACTGCGACTAAAAGAACGTCATTTTAATAAAAGTGTCACTCGGGACTTAATAGTCAAATTGGTCTACCCCCTGGGGTTAGCATTTAGAGTAGAGATATTGAAATGATTTTTCTACTGTAAGTACTTTGGACTATGTAGACCACAATAGTGTGTTTGGAACATCTTGGTCTCTTGGTTAAATTGGATCTGTAATGCAGTAATCCAAAGTGTCATTCGTGACTTAATAGTCAAATTGGTCTACCCCCTGGGGTTAGCATAGAGTAGAGATACTGAAATGATTTTTCTACTGTAGGTACTTTGGACTATGTAGACCCCAATAGTGTGTTTGGAACATCTTGGTCTCTTGGTTAAATTGGATCTGTAATGCAGTAATACAAAGTGTCATTTGGGACTTAATAGTCGAAATGGTTTTACCCCTTGTGTTAGCATAGAGTAGAGATACTGAAATGATTTTTCTACTGTAGGTACTTTGGACTATGTAGACCCCAATAGTGTGTTTGGAACATCTTGGTCTCTTGGCTAAATTGGATTTGTAATGCAGTAATCCAAAGTGTCATTTGGGACTAAATAGTCGAAATGGTCTTACCCCTTGTGTTAGCACTTTATTTTGTTATTTGACTGGAATTGAGACTGGAAACATTAAATAAGCCTTTTTTCGCATTGTTCCCACCTAATACTTTGTCGAGAAAATAAATCGCACCTGAAATAAAGCCCGTTAATGGATTTTCATATGATCCACGGGCATATTCATCTTTATAAGTTAGGATTAGGACTTTACTTTATAATTCTCTGGAATTGAGACAGAAAACACTAAAGTAGTCTTTATTCACATTAGTCGCAACAGGTAGTTTGTCGAAATAGATAACTGCGACTAAAAGAACGTCATTTTAATAAAAGTGTCACTCGGGACTTAATAGTCAAATTGGTCTACCCCCTGGGGTTAGCATTTAGAGTAGAGGTACTGAAATAATTTTTCTACTGTAGGTACTTTGGACTATGTAGACCACAATAGTGTGTTTGGAACATCTTGGTCTCTTGGTTAAATCGGATCTGTAATGCAGTAATCCAAAGTGTCATTCGTGACTTAATAGTCAAATTGGTCTACCCCCTGGGGTTAGCATAGAGTAGAGATACTGAAATGATTTTTCTACTGTAGGTACTTTAGACTATGTAGACCACAACTGTGTGTTTGGAACATCTTGGTCTCTTGGCTAAATTGGATCTGTAATGCAGTAATCCAAAGTGTCATTTGGGACTTAATAGTCGAAATGGTCTTACCCCTTGTGTTAGCACTTTATTTTGTTATTTGACTGGAATTGAGACTGAAAACTTTAAATAAGCCTTTATTCGCATTGTTCCCACCTAATACTTTGTCGAGAAAATAAATCGCACCTGAAATAAAGCCCGTTAATGGATTTTCATATGATCCACGGTCTTACTCCACGGTTGTACTCTAATGTGGTCTACATAGTCCAAAGTACTTACAGTAGAAAATATATTTAAATATCTCAACTCTCAATGTTAACCCCAGGGGATACATCATTTTGACTATTCAGTCCCAAATGACACTTTGGATTACTGCATTACAGATCCAATGTAGCCAAGAAACCAAAATGTTCCAAAAACACTATTTTGTACTGTAATGTGGTCTACATAGTCCAAAGTACCTAGAGTAGAAAAAATATTTAAATATCTCAACTCTCAATGCTAACCCCAGGGGGTAGACCATTTTGACTATTAAGTCCCAAATAACACTTTGGATTACTGCATTACAAATCCAATTTAGCCAAGAAACCAAGATGTTCCAAATACACTATTGTGGTCTACATAGTGCAAAATACCAACAGTAGAAAAATTATATCAATATATCTACTCTAAATGCTAATCCCAGGGGGTAGACCATTCTGACTATTAAGTCCCAAATGACACTTTGGATTACTGCATTACAGATCCAATATAGCCAAAAAACCAAGATGTTCCAAAAACAATATTTTGTACTCTAATGTGGTCTACATAGTCCAAAGTACCTACAGTAGACAAATTATTTAAATATCTCAACTCTAAATGCTAACCCCAGGGGGTACGCCATTTTTACAATTAAGTCCCAAATGACCCTTTCATTAAAATGACGTTCTTTTAGTCGGAGTTATTTATTTAGACAAACTACCTATTGCGACTAATGCGAATAAAGACTACTTTAATGTTTTCGGTCTCAATTCCAGAAAAATAAAGAGTAAAATGCTCGTCATTGTTAAATCGGAGAAAAGGAAGCCTGTTGATTGGCTACCATACTGGTATGAAAGGAGAGGAATTGTAAATTCTTAAAGAATTTGTATTAATTCAATGTACTGATTTTAAATCCTAATGAGCATTCTTCATGTCCATGCGCATACAAGCTGTGCTGTTTTGTAAACAAGCACTTCAGCTGCAAATGGCGAACTCCAATGTGAATTCTGATGATGTCCATTTCTGTAGTCTTGATTAATTTTTTCGACAAACTACCTATTGTGACTAATGCGAATAAAGACTGCTTTACTATATTCAGTCTCAATTCCAGAGAAATAAAGAGTAAAGTGCTCGTCATTACCAAATTGGAGAAAAGGGGGCCTATTCTATTTTTCTAATCTCTCATTTATCTGTCTGTGAATATGTTTTATACAGGACCACAATGTAAGCTAGTAATTTGTACTAATTGTGCTATCCTGTCTAAATAAAGAATTTATTATTATCATTCTCGACTAAAATAATGCCGACTAATGGAATTTTAAATGTTGTGCATACATTTTCGCTCTAATTTCAGCCGAAAGTGTATTACAGTGATATTTTTTATTAGATATTAGCTTACTTATTTATTCAATATCAACCTTTAATAGTGACCCTCAGAAGATGATTTTTTTCTGAAATAAATCCCAATTATTGTTTTTGTTTTCTTCTAGACATTTTCAGCCAAAGTGCTTGTTACAAAAGAGCACAGCTTCAATGGAAATACAAAGGTGTCAATTTCTTTTCAAATTAGGATCAGTACTTTTGATATATACAAATTCTTCTAGATTTGTATTGCAACTTTATTCATAAAAATATGGCAGCCAAAAAGGAGTGCGAAATTACGATTTCTCTATTTTCTCTTTTACGAACACCTTTATTTCCTTTTTCAAGGAATTTGGACTGAAAGCAGTCAATTAATCTTTATTCACATTGTTCGCAATACATAGTTTATTTAAATTACAGAAAAGGGCAGCCAGAATTATATTGAATGTGAAAGTAATTCAGACTTCTACGGTTGGTATTTTTAATGTTCTTAAATGGATGCCTGTTCATGATTATTTTATATATAGAAAACGAGTGCTTGCTTTGAAGGTTCTTAAAACATGACACCAGGATATATGAATGTTTTTAGTTTTGTTAGCCAAGTTAGTTCCAGAACAACAAGAAGTAGCGATAGTGGCATTTTATATTTACCAAAAGTTCGAACTGAATATTATAAACGGTCTTTTAAGGTATCCTCCACAATTTTATGGAATGAGTTGTCAGAAGCGGTGGTTCTATTACATTTTTATATCTGCTGCATTATTACTCAAATGAATATAGATATGTACATTGTGGTCTACATAGTCCAAAGTACCTACAGTAAAAAAATAATTTCAGTATCTCTCCTCTAAATGTTAACCCCAGGGGGTAGACAACTTTGACTATTAAGTCCAAAATTACACTCATTAAAATGACGTTCTTTTACTCGCAGTTGTCTATTTCAACAAACTACCTGTTGGAACTAACTAATGCGAATAAAGACTACTTTAATGTTTTCGGTCTCAATTCCAGAGAATTATAAAGTAAAGCCCTAATCCTAACCTATAAAGAAGAATATGCCCGTGGATCTTAATCGGCTTTATTTCAGTCGCGATTTATTTTGTCTTTTATGAACACCTTTTTATTTCAAGGAATTTGGACTGAAAACAGTCATTTACTCTTGAGGCACATTGTTTGCAACATATACATGTAGTTTGTCGAGAAAAAGAAATCTCGTCTAATATCACAGTGGTATTTTTTTATTGTTGAATATTAGCTAATTTCCCTATATAGAATCAATATCAAACAATACTTGTTTTCACCCCAAAATACGGGTTTTCACCCCTAAGATACCGGAAAATTATTTCTCCTATTAGCAATGCATTTGGACTAAAAACATGCAATTATATACATTGTATATCATATTCACACTGTTTGCAGTTGTTTACAATACTTTGTATGTTGAAAACAATCAAATGAGGCTTAATTAATTTCGATGAAGTGAATTCGACATGTTGCTGATATATTTTTCCTCTAATTTATGCCGAAAGTGTTTTCCGGACTAAAAAGAGTTAATTATTACTTAATGACACTTATTCGCATAGTTTGGAAGAGTTTGTCTATCGGGAGAAATATACATTGCATCTAAATTCATATCAACTAAATTATTCAATATATAGCAACGGATAGTGAACAGTTTTCAACACAATTATTTATTGTCAAATAACGGTGAAAATGAAGTTGAGAAATTAACATGACTGACCAGTACAGGATTAGAAGCACTTAATTTAGACCTAAGATCTAGTTTTCTAAAACATTTGTGGTAAAGCATTATTTTTATTTCATATTTTCATAAAGAGAAAGTGTATGTAACTTTCTACCCAGAGATATTTATGAAAATATAATTTCTTTTTCAAATATTCTAATGAAACATGCTCTTCCCATAGACTTCAATGTAATATTCTAGGTGAAGTAAATCAAGCAGTGATTGAAATTCTGAAAATTTGTACGGTGGATTATTTTTGTTTTTTGTGATAAACCTTTCAAAATGTGACTCATGATTACAAAAAATCCCACCATCCACTTTCTTGATATGAAATACCATCATTATACATTGAAAACCGTAAGTGTGTAGCGGTCAGCCGGGTTCGAGATGCCTCAGTGATGGTAGATCACCTAACTTGAAATTCAGAGGGTCCGGGTTGTCTGGTCCGTTGCATTTTCTCCCTTTATGTTACATTTCGTGTCACTGAACACCGCTGGACTTGCAGATGAAAGTACTGGCGGGGGCAATAAGAATCTGTGTTGTGTCCTCTGGGACTAAGACAATTTATTGAGGGAGGATGTAACGATCAGACTGGTTCGATCGCAGGTGACCAGATGTCTCTGTTGGTAGAACACCTGACTAGAGATTCAGGGGCCAGGGTTCGAATTACAGTCTGGTCCGTTGCATTTTCTCTCTTCCTGTTACAAGTGAATCCAACATGTCTCGTATACATATTTCCTTTTATATAGTTTCTTTCGAAAGTGTCACAAATATATACACTTTATAGAATATTGTTTATTCACCAATCAAGGGCCCTCGGGGGCATGTACAGATTAACAAGCAATGAATTATAACAATGAAAATAAATAACAATCATTCAGAAGTACTACCGGTAATACTGACAGAGTTTACACTTCTGCATTGCACATATGCAAGGTGAAGATAACGAACAGTGATCAATCTCATAATCTATAATATCTATAATTAAATATGAAATACTGATTACAGACAAGATTTAAATTAACATGATAAATAAAATAACCCAACTCCTTCACACATCAGTTTCTGGGACAGCAGATAATGATAGTGTTGATTTGAACATATTTTATTGTCTGGATGTTATTACAAACGGATTGAGCACAAGTTCTTAAAACTTAGAACGCCCTCTCCTATAGTGTTGTGTGAATACAAATAAAATCGTAATCAAATCAGTATGATTATATTTTAGTAAGTACAGTATGTAAGTATAAAACACATGTATATGTAGGACCCAGTTGTTCTGAATGTTATTTCAGATTTCAAACATTTCGGTTGAGCATCACTGAAGAGACATTATTTGTCGAAATGCGCATCTGGTGCATCAAAATTGGTACCGTATCAGTTTTACATTATGACCCCTGGGTCGTGGCCTCTGCTGGTGGACTGTTAGTCCCCGAGGGTCTCTACAGCCCAGTAGCTAAGTACTTCGTTACTAGCTTGAAAATACGGATGTATATTTGATTGCTGTTATGAAATTTAGAAATTCATTTCAAAATTAAGGATTATCTCCCTCATGCATAGCACTTATCCTTAGACGAATTTGACTCCACTTTTTTGGCACGCTGTTTTTGGCTATAATTAGCTCTAAAACTTCATAGTTATTTCGGATTTCAAACATTTCGGTTGAGCATCACCGAAGAGACATTATTTGTCGAAATGCGCATCTGATGCATCAAAATTGGTACCGTATAAGTTTTACATGCTAATGCAGGGAGATTAGGATAGAATAATTATATCAATGAAAAGAATTGTACGAAGTGTTAAAGAAGGTATGAATTGTTGACTTGATTACAGGGGGCACCAAGGGACAGTGCCTGTTAATAGTCTGGTAGTAAATTTATTGTACCAGACTGTTGGTCTTGTACTCCCAGTAACCAAGACAGCTTACAAGTCTAAAACAAAGAAATGTGTACAATGCAAAGACATGTACTTGTAGTATCACATTCCACTGTTCGAAATCATCTTACTGAATACAGCATGTATTACATATGTACACGCAGGATCCAGTTGTTCTTAACGTTTTATGTCTAAAGCAGGAAGGTTGGAATACTTATATAAAAGAGAATAATAGCATTATATGAGAGAATTATAAAAAACCCACAATATGTTGACCTGATTACAGGGAGTACCAAGGGACAGTGCCTGTTAACAGTGTGGCAATAAATTTATTGTACCAGACTCTTGATTCCCAGTAACCAAGACAGCTTAAAAGTGTAAAGCAAAGGAAATGTGCACAATGCAAAAAATAACAAATCAGCAGCCCGTAGTTCCCTTATGAAGGGAAAATGGCACATTGTGCTAATTTTTTCAGTCTAATTTTTGTTGAAAGTATATCACAGTGAAAATTTTAGGTAGATAATAATTTATTTAGCTATATCAAGCTAAATGAACCAAACAACACTTGCTATCATAATAAAGGAAAATGTATGTTGATGGTTATATTTGACATTTTCAGACAACCTCATTACAAAGGAGCACAGCTTGTATGCACATATAGAGGCAAAGTGTTCATTAAGATTAAGATCAGTACATGAATATATTAGAAATTCTCCAAAATTGTATATTTTGTCTACTTTCATATCAATATGGCAGCCCATAAGGGAGTTACAAAAATGGCCAATTTCTCATATTCTTCCATTATTACCCCTTTATTTCCTATATGCAAGAAATTGGGGCTAAAACCAATCAATTAATCTTTATTCGCATTGTTCACAATACATAGTTTGTCCAAAAAAAATCTCGACTAAAATGAAGCCAATTAAGGGAATTTTAAATGATGTGCATACTTTTACGCTCCAATTTCAGTGGAAAGTGTATCACAATGGTATTTTTTATTATATATTAGCTTATTTGCCTATATAGAATATCAACCTTAATGACCCACAGAAAATGGATTATATCTTAAATAAATCGCAATTATTGTTTTTGTTTACTTCAGACATTTTCAGCCAAAGTGCTTGTTACAAAAGATCACAACTTAAATGGAAATGTGTATATTTTATGTATATAGTTTATATTATGTAATTTAGGATCAGTACCTTTAATAGATACTATTTCATCAAGATTTTTCATTGCTACTTTATTCATGAAATTATGGCAGCCAAAAGGGAGTGCGAAATCACGATTTCTCTTTTTTATCTTTTATTAACACCTCTGTTTCTATCTTCAAGGAATTTGGACTGAAAACACTCAATTAATCTTTGTTCGCATTGTTCGCAATACATAGTTTGTCCAAAAAATGAATCTCGACTAAAGAAAGCCAATTAAGGCAATTTTAAATTTTGTGCATATCTCTTTCGCTCTAATTGCAGTTTAAAATGTATCACAGTGACATTTTTTTTTATCAGATATTAGCTTATTTACTTATATAGAATCAATATCAACCTAACTGACCCCCAGGAAATGATTAATCAAATGATTGTTTTTGTTTACTTTTTCAGACATTTACAGACAAAGTGCGTTTTATTAAAGAGCACAGCTGAAATGAAAATAGAGAGTTGTCAATATTTTTTCAATTTAGGATCAGTACCTACAGATTTCTCAAGGTTTTTCATTACAACTTTATTCATAAAAGTATGGCAGCCAAAAATCACGATTTCTCCTCTTTGTCTTTTATGAACAACTTTGTTTCTATTTTCAAGGAATTTTGGACTGAAAATAGTCAATTAATCTTTATTCGCATTGTTCGCAATACATAGTTTGTCGAAAAAAAGAAATCTCGATTAAAATATAGTCAATTAAGAGAATTTTAAATGTTGTGCATAGCTTTTTCGCTCTAATTGCAGTTGAAGGTGTATTACAGTGGTATTTTTTTTATCAGATATTAGCTTACTTACCTATATAATATCAATATCAACCTTAATGACCCTCAGAAAAGGATTTTTTTCCCTAAAATTAATCCAATTATTGTTTTTGTTTACTTAGAATTTTCAGCCAAAGTGCTTGTTAGAAAAGAGCATAGCTTACAAGGGTCAATTTCTTTTTAATTTAGGATCAATACCTTTGATAAATTACAAATTCTTCAAGATTTTTCATTGCAACTTTACTCATAAAAAATATGTGAGTAAAAAGGGGGTTGTGAAATGTCTCCTTTTTGTCTTTTACGAACACCTTTATTTCTATTTTCCAGGAATTTGGACTGAAAACAATAAATTATTCTTCATTTTGCATTGTTCGCAACACATAGTTTCTCGGAAAAATAAATCTCCACTTAAATAAAGCCGATTAAGGGAATTTCAAATGCTTTACATACCTTTTTTACTCTACTTTCAGTTCAAAATGTATCACAGTGGTATTTGTTTTATTGAATTTACCTATATAGAATCAATATCAACCTTAATGACCCAAACAATACTTGTTTTCACCTAGAAAATACATTAAAATCCTTGTGAATTCTTTGTCAAGTCCACATTTGTGCCATTATTTTTAGCATTATTATTTCTCCTATTAGCAAAGCCTAAAAACGTGCAGTCAGATATCATATTTACATTGTTTGCAGTTCTTTACAATACTTTGTATGTTGAAAAAATCAAATGAGGCGTAATTAATATCGATGAAGTGAATTCGACATGTTGCTGATATATGTTTGCTCTAATTTCTGACGAAAGGGTTTTCCAGACTAAAATCAGTAAAAATATGACATATTTATTCGCGATATTTGCAAGAGTTTGTCTATCAGAAAAGCAAACTTGGAAATGACTTTTAATATTAAATTTGGTGAAAAAATCTTCTGAAAGCACACTCTTTAAATTCATTTTCCTCTTAAAGGAATTTGCAGAGTTGCCAACATTCTCCTTCAGATCATAAAGTTAAAGGATGAAACATTTCATCGCACAACAGTTCATTTTTAAAATAATCAGGTGTTGAAATAATCCCCACATGCATCCTTAAATCAGAAATGATAGCTTTTTAAAAATAGCATTTTGTTTTTCTATTTTTCTATTTGGGTTCTCAAAACACATTTTTGAATTTTTATTTGTCAAAATTACATTGAAATTAAGATTGTTAGATAATTTTGAACTGATAATCACTACAAAATGTTTTGTGCATGATTGAAAGGAAAACATTTATAATCTAGGTCACGGGGTCATAAAGTTATTTGTGTGCTTGCATGGTATTTTGAAATATGTTATGATTTCTTTACTCAAAATCCAGACTAGGATTCGAACCTAGATAACCATAACAACATTATGGTCGCTTCCAATAAGCTATCTGGATATGCAGAAAGAAATGAGTGTAATTTTGTTTTTGGTGTACATGTATGTGTATAACTTATCATAGATGCTTGTTAATTTACATATACATGTATAAAAAAGCTAACCCAGATGAATAAACCATATTTATATGCAGTGCTCCCACTGAACCAAAATTCCCTTTCGCCACTTTTTCGGGGTGCGGCGCAGCGCAAATAATCTCATGCTTTACAATTATTTCCATCATATTATTTTTATTCATTACACTGATTTTAGCAGTTTGAATCAGTTATAGTACTTAATCATATCCACCTACCATACCTAAACACTTCTTTCTGAATTATTAAGAAGTTGATTTGTTTTTTGATAAATTCTATTTTGGAAATCAAAAATCAGATAATAAATCATATAAATATAAACTTCATGATGCTACACCCTTCAGTGAAAACATTGTGTACTTTGCCCGAAATACAGATGTCACAAAACATCAAGCCCAATTTAGAGTCGTATCTGAACCACTACCTATTAAATTTCCGTTTTGGTATGGAAGATTTTGGAATTTGGACAGAATAAGATGTTTGAGCAGGTGGGGTTGACTGTAAAACCAAACAATATATTTTTTAAAATTCTAGACTGACTTGGGTCAGAAGCTACGAGTTTAATGTCAAAATAGAATGGGGTGCACAGTCTTATGAGATTAACATTTTTATACTGTTGCGCACCGAACTTCAAAGAATTTTTTTTTATTAAAATTGCTATGTCCATATCAATGGTGACCGACCGCATTGTTTATGAAATAACTAAAATCAAACCCATCAAAATTAAAATCTTGTAATCAACGAGCTTGGCCGCAAACACAAACAATTGATGTATATACATTATACACAATAATACGGCCAATTTAATTATCGGTCGGTTCTGTGGTTAAGAATGGACATTGATGTGGAAATGATAACACGATAATGAATAAGACTTCAAATGTTAAACAATTGACCACAGCAGGGTACACAGCTGTCCGATGTACTTTATTACATAATCACCGACTTTTTTGCAGCCATACATTACTTGAGATTATTATCTGGCCATCTTGACCAGCTCTGTGTGCACTGGAGCGACGCGAGATTTCCGGTCGCACGCGTTGACTGAATAAACAAATTTTGACTGCATAAACAAACAGGCGATAATGTGTCACTGACAGACAGATTTTAACAAAATGGGATTTTCGCTACTTTCATTTTTTTTTCGCCATTTTTGAAAAAAAAATTCGCCCGAAAATGGCGAAGCCCAGCTCGAGCACTGTTTATATTCACCAATCAAGGGCCCTCGGAGGCATGTACATAATTATAACAATGAAAATAAATAACAATCATTTAGAAGTACTACCGGTAATACTGACAAGAGTTCACACTTCTGCACTGCACATATCTATATAATTATATATGAAATACTGATTGCAGACAAGATTATATGTTACTATTATTAACAAAAGTTGACACTAACTGAACCATGATTATTTGATGTGAAAGTGTGATTAAAACGCATTTAGACATTACTAACTTAAACTACCATTTTAAAGGAATGGCATATATACTGCACTCATACATCTATATTCATTTTGATACATTACAGAGACACACTGTTTCTATATTTTCACTTGAATATTTTAAGAGTTTATCTACATGCACATGAATTGAAAGAATAATTTTGATTTGACACATTGTATCGCATTATATTTAATATTGTATTAGTTTATTCACCAATCAAGGGCCCTCGGGGGGCATGTACACATGTTAACAGGCAATTAATTATAACAATGAAAATAAATAACAATCATTTAGAAGTACTACCGGTAATACTGACAGAGTTCACACTTCTGCACTGCACATATCTATAATTATATATGAAATACTGATTACCGACAAGATTTAAATTAACAACATGATAAATAAAATAACCCAACTGCTTCACACATCAGTTTCTGGGATAGCAGATAATGATAGTGTTGTGTGAATACATATAAAATAAATTAATATGTTGTTATCAATCAAACTTGAAATCAAACTTGGAAACGGCTTTTAATGTATAGAATTAAAAAAAAAAAGACTCAGGATTCTGAAACGTAATGTGAGATTACAAGCATAGAAATCCTCTTTAGGAGTTATTAGGGTTGCCAACAAACATGTTTTTCAGATCACAAAATGTTTTGTGTATGGTGCAAGGGAAAGAACTGGTAATCTAGGCCATTGGGATGTGAGTGTGTTGCTTTATATGTTATATATAGATATATAAAAATATATACGAGCATTAAAAATTCTCAATTCAGTGAATATTATTTTTGGTCAGTATATTTCTTAGGTTATGTTTTTATTGAAACAAATATAATTTATAAATAGATAAGTAAATAAACCAGGACAATAACAGGTCTGTAACAGATAAAGAAACGTTTCTTGGGCATTCACTAGAATACATAGTTCAATTGAAACAATGCAGTAAAAGTGAAATACTTGCATATCAAATGTCATTTAATAGAGAAATTGAATATATATACTGCACTCATACAAATACATTACACATGCACACGGTCTCCGTGTTTTCATCGGAATAGTTTGAATGTTGTATAAATTAGACATTATTCCACGACTGTCAATTAATGGGCCAGTATTCTAAATCTGAAATAAGATATGAGCTTACAATCGCATCCACGCTTTAAATTCGACATCATAAGGAATGTTATCACAGTTCCAAAACAAACATGTTCTTAATTATCACAAACATCGCACATCTGTTTATTGACTTACTTGTAGTTGTAATGTGTGCTGAAATAAACACCACATGTCCCGTAATCCCCTCACATTGTTCAATATGATTTCTAGATCCAAAATGAATATTTTCAGGTGCAATAGATATGCAAACACAAGAGATCATAACTGATTTTCTGTATCAAGCGATAAAAACACCTCCGCCATTTTCAAACATCGTAGTTCTTACAGTGCGCTTGCGCGTATATATATAGAATACAAGCTGCAAAAATCGACCAGGTAAAATAAGAAATCGCCAATAAAAATGTAAAACTTGAATTTTAAGACATAGTATTAGTCTCAGAGAGGCAGAGCGATTCCTTGAAGAGTTATATGTAGGAATTATTACTATATATATCGCATTTTAGAAAGAAAATGGACAAAAATCGACCGTTTCCAACAAGTCGGTGTTTTTACGCACTTCGATATACATGCAAAAAAGGGTACCCTCACATTCAAGGCATTATCTGATATAATAGATACAATACGGATATAATATTTATACCGGTGCAAAGCTAATGCTTCATAGTTTCATGTGTGTGAATTCCGTTCATAAACAATCACATGCATGGAAATGTCAGCGTATTGAAATTCGCTCAAACTTAGCGGCTGCTATAAAACAGCCGCTAAAAATCGCCTCCACTAACTCGGTGTTTTTTCATACTAAAACAGCCGCTAAGTCGGCAATCGTATATATATATATATATATATATATATATATATATATACATTATATATGTAATTGCATGTGCCAAAAAATGTATACATACATGAGTAATTCAACCACAGACATATCAATAAATTTGCATTTAATACATTGAATGTAGTCCTTTGATTAAATAATCAACACAGATGGATCCATATGATAATACATGTATTTGTAAAAGAAGAAAAAAAGAGTTCCATTTCTCATACAAATGATATCTGTATAAATATCAAAATCAACAAGAGGCCTAGGAGCCACATCACTCACCTGAGTCACCTTGGCCCTGCTGTTTTGATTTTTAAATGCTATTTTATCAATCTTTATTATCATGAATAATGTGACCCAAACCTATCTCTAAAGAACACAACATTACTAAAATGAAATCATACAACACAAAGATATGACAAGCATAATATTGCTGTTCTCGATAAGGCCAAGGTATGAAGTCATAGGTCTTGGTATGATATGAAAGACCTTGCCATAAGTAATCTATATACAATACATGAAAGGCCTATCTAAAATAGTCCTGGATATACTTGATAAGTTATATTTTCTTAAAAGTAGGTCAAACTCAGAGTTCAGGGTCACAAGGTCAAAGAACATAATATGATTGATTGTTTTAGCTGTTTTCCGCCACACTCAACAATTTTTCAGTTATCTGGTGGTGCCCAGTTTTTATTGGTGGAAGAGAGAACCCAGATACAATGCACCTGGGAAGAGACCACTGACCTTCCGAAAGTAAACTGGGAAACTTTCTCACTTACCGGTGCAAGCAGGATTCGAACCCACGCCAACCACTGAAGAGACATTATTTGTCGAAATGCGCATCTGGTGCATCAAAATTGGTACCGTATAAGTTTTACCTTAAACACAATGTAGTTCAGGACACACTGAATAGGTCAGATTTGTTTTGCTATAAAAATTGTATATACAAGATATGAAAGCTCTAGCTTAAATAGTTCAAGAGATATCTTTAAAGATTTGTCCTTTAAATATATCAGCATATAATATTTTGATCCCCTATTGTTACCACACCATACCTCCCGGGAAATGATTTTAACAAACTTGAATATGCACTATGTCAGGAAGGTTTAATGTAAATTTGTGTGCTTCATACTAAATTTGAAAAGAATTCTGTTATTCGAATCGTAGATCGATCGTTGTTCGTTATCTTCACCTTTCAGTTATAGAATTTAGTTGAAAATATTCAATTGTTAACATCGACGGACTACAAGGGACGCAGACCAATAGCAATATGTCATCTGAGTTTACTCAAGTGACCTAAAATTGTATATTTTTCTAAAGCTTTTGAAAATTGATAATGCTGTTAAAGCCTAGTCTGATCCCTTACATTCCATTTCAATAGTTAAGCGTAAAAACAGACTGGAGGGGATGGGGATCAAACTTAAGAAAGCTGTGAGATTAGTTCAATATTCAAACCTACAGTTTTTGAATAATAAATATTTAACCCAACTGGGATGATTTCATCCAAAATATTTCACTAAAAATATTTGTGGGGATATTAGTTCACACAGACATTATGTTTCAAATTGAGTATGGGTATGGAAATGAACTGGGGTTCAAATTGACTGGCTACGTATACCTAACATGGCTACATCAACAAAGAAAATCACTTGAAGCTGTGAGTTTTTAGGTTATATGTGGGTTTAAGGAATATTTGAAAGTATGCTTGGAAACAAGTATAGTGGGAAAATATGTTAGGAATTATTTAATATTAAATTCATGAGACAGCGATGCAGGAATGCAGTGATAGAGGGACTTAACCATGCACTTTTTTCTGTGCCGTAAATTGAAGATTTTTAATAATGGGTTCATCTGAAGCTCTAGCGCTCTGACTTGCCCCAATATCTTCTCAAAGAGCTACGATTTTGGGTTTAGTTCTGCATCTAGTTTTTTAGGAGAAGATTTTAAAAGATTGTCCTTGTATATATTTCACATATAAAACTTAGATCCCCTATTGTGACCCCACTCTACCCCTGTGAGCCATGGTCTTTAACAAACTTGAATCTGTACTATATATGAATGTAAAACTTTGATCCTCGATTGTGACCTCACCCTACCCCCGGATACCATGATTTGCACAAAAGAGGAATCTTTTATGTGAATTCAACTCTCCTGGTCCAGTGGTTCTTGAAAAGGTTTTTTAAATGACCCCACCCTATTTTTGCATACCCTTTATCTATTGATGATGCATACCAAGTTTGATTGAAACTGGCCCAGTGGTTCATTCTGGAGAAGAAAATGAAAATGTGAAAAGTTTACAGAGAGACAGATGACAGGCAAAGGTAATCAGAAAAGCTCATTTGAGCATTTGGCTCAGGTGAACTAAAAAAGTATATAAACATGTTCAATGTTAAACCTGTTTGTTGTATTGCTTAACAGCTTCATTGCCAGCATCTACCCTTACTGAGCTTACAGTGTCAGACCTTGATATCATCATCATCACTCATTTTGACTATCCAGGCCAAATTAATAGTTTTGCAAGGGTGAGGCCTGGCTGTCCTGTCGAGGTTGAAGTTTGTACTTCCACACTTGGCGACCCAGTGGATTGATCCTATCCAATCCTCTAAACCCTAGGTCTCGTTTTAGGATTTCATCCCATGTCAGCTTTGGTCTACCTGTGAAGTTCTTTTCTGTTGATTATGATGCATAGGATTCTGACAAATCTGCAAAAATATTTAGAGAAGTGATTAGTAAAAGGTCTTCGTAAAAGGTCTTCATAGAGATAGCAAGACATGTACAATTAGATAAAAGTCATAATTTCTATTTCTACAAAGTAAGTGTTTATCAAATGATCAGCTGTAAATATTAATTCACATATCAATTATCATTTTTAAAGATTCAAAGTGATACAGATATCATAAACATTTTATGACAAATATATCATAACTTCAGATTGTTTTTATGAAAAACAAATGTATCCCCAGCTCCCCAAATTGGAAGTGCTCCAAATGAAACCTTCAATCCCTTAATGTACTGCATGGTATGGAAGATAAAGCATGAGCATGAGCAGGAACATAGACATTATGAACTCCAATAATTAAGGCACATAGGAGAAGGGTTCACAAACTATTTTACACCCTCCACCCCTACAATCCACTATATTAGGGTCAACATTTGGATCTTTGATTTGTCCCTGAAATATGCACATCGCAAATGGCATTGAAGTATTCTACAAAATTTCAAGTTTATCGGATAAGCCGTATAGAAGTATTCACAAGCTATTTTAACATCCTCCACACCTCTTAGATCTACTATTAACTTTTAGAAAAATAATTGGACCCTCCTGTCCCGACAATATGCACATCTACAAATGGCAATGAAGCATTGTACAAAGTTTCAAATCTATCCAATAAGCCATATAGGAGGAGAAGTGTTGACAAGGTATTTTACATCCTCCACCCCTCTCAGATCTACTAATAACTTTTAGGAAAATAATTGGATCCTTCCGTCCCACCAATATAGACATCTACAGATGACAATGAACATGATGAAGCATTGTACAAAGTTTCAAGTCTATCCGATAAGCCATATAGGAGAAGTGTTCACAAAATTTTGTGGCAAACGGACAGAAAGTACAAAAACAATATGTCTCCCCTGAAAGAGGGGAGACATAATTACAGTACTGCAGCAATATTTTCACTGTATTTCAGTTGGAAGCTGTGAAAATACAAATTATCAATATACTCTTAAGGTGCAAATCAAAACTTGTATATATATATACCTTTTCTCAATACATTTTAAATGAGTTTTATTTCATCTCTAGTGGACTCTCTTTAGGACTGGTTCATTTTGCTGAGAATATGGGCATCTAGCTATCCTGGTGCCATGCTCTTTTTAATGAATATTGTATTTTCTAGGTTATGTCAAAGCCACTTGTTCTCTTTGATGCAAAATTATGTTTGACTGAAATTAAAGTGAAGGTTACTTAACAAGAAATCTAGTAGACACATTCAAGCAATACCTGTTCCCTAACACTACTAACTATATATTTATTCAACATATGTTCAAATTCAATGGAACCACTGGACTTCATATACTATTTTGTCAAAATGCACAGTATTAATGAAGAGGGTGTTACAACTTACATATACCAGATAAGACGTATCATCAATGTTCTACCTAATATATTAATATCTGCTCTAGAACCTGATATTCATGCACCCATGTTATGATGGACTGTATTATGGTATTTATCAAGCTCTTTCATCTGTCTGTTAGCTTTTTTAAAAATTCAAAATCTTAGTTTATCAATCCTTAGTTACCCACTCAGGTGATCTAATCAGTAATTAAAAAACTGATTAATCTTTTTGAACATCATATCTAGCAAAGATACTTACGTACATATGTAACTTTAAATTGTTCAAACAGCGGTTTTAATGCATATTTTGAATTAAAATTTTCAAACTTTAATGCGCATCAAATATACTTCGTAGAATAGATATAGGCCCCTGCATAATGACAAATTTGGGTCACATGCATCATACCCCTGGTTAGCTATAGATTTATATTTATGCTAATTTTGATTGAAAAACTAATTTTAAAAAAAACTTAATTGATCGCTAAAAATAGTGAACATTCAGTAATTAGAAAATGCCAGATGTAGATATGTGCTCTGCAGAGACATACTGGGTCATATATGCATAAAGAAGAAAAAAAACTATAAAACAATTATCTTTCATCCACTGTAAATTGTAGGAATATATTCGATCCCTGGGTCAGAAGAACGTGAACAACATTAACTGATAATGAAGTATTGTAAACAATGGCCTTCATGCTTGCAGTTACTGCCATTACACCGGAAGTAGGGGGCGTGCTTACTAATGGGGTCCTAAGATGACAGATACAATAGTGGTAACAAATAGGGTATTGTAAAGCTTATGGGATCAAAATCTTTATTATGGGTTGAGTTTTAACAGGTTATATCATATATATTATACTGTAATGGGGAATAATTTCACGGGTTGTAATTTTCGCTTTTTTTTCATGTTAGACACATTTGTGGGTTCATAAATTCGCAGATTTAAATCACTATAAGCCCCCTCCCCTTTTTCTAAACACATTGTGTATTAAAGAATAAAAATAAAAATATTCACAGTTTCTTAAATTCGCAGATTTGTCTAGATCACGAATATAGCGAAAATGTTCACTATGATTTATTTTCTCCCTATACAGTAATAACAAAACTTATTAGTTTATCCAATTCTACGAAGAACACTTTAGAATATATTCATTTCATTAAATTGAAGGGGTGGGAAAGGGAGGGGGAAGAAGGAGTAAAGACTAGACCTATATCCAGTAGGTCTATTTAGTGCTTAATTCTGTCCAAGTAATGGTACAATTAATACCAAAACTTTCATGAGTAATCTGTAAAAAAAATAGATAATAGACCTTTGGGAACAAAAGCACCCTGAAACCATAATATGATATAAATATAATTGTCGGGTATGTAACATTATTTTCAAAAGGGGTTTAGGGGGAGGCAAGGTGAAGTTGACTTGACAATTATTGTCTGAAAATTCTTGAAAAGCAAAAACATACACATGTACTAACAAAAATAACAAAACCCAAAAGCTCCAAACCCTAAATCGTGAAGGGGGGTGGGGGGGGGGGTTGTAAAGGTTAGTCCTGAAATTCAGTTAATTAGTACCTTAAATTTTATAGTTCCACTATAATTATATACTATAATATATATTAGAAAAAAGATTCAACAGAGAATTTGCATTAGAGATACAGATTTGATATACTTAACATATATGATCTGTTTATTGACACCTGGTGTACATATTTTTGTCCACAGTGTGAAAGGATTACAAGTTAATGATTGCATGTGTTGGTTGCACATGTAATTTAATTCTTGCATATTCATCGTGGATTTTTTTGGGGGGTCGTCAATAATATTGATAAAAAGTATTTATGAAAGAATTGCTCATCCTTATTCTGATCTTAATTTAGATATCGTGGAATGTGAAAAAGCCCATACAGGATGTATAAATATATTAAATGACTACAAAAAAATGTAGTCATATCAAATGTCAGTAATTATACACTTAATTTCTACAAAAATCCCTTAACTGGCATTTAATTACAATCAGAAATAATAAATTCTCTATCTATTCCTTATATTGATAAAATCACTTGAGGACCCCACCGTGTTGTGCGCCCCCTGTATTCAGGGGGAAATAACTCGTGCTGCACTGTGAACAATTGTATCCCATTCCCTGGATATTCGATAAACCATAGAAGAGGAGAAGTGTTTACAAGCTATATAACATCCCTTATCCCTCTTCTGAATCAATATATGCACATCTACAAATGGCAATGAAGCATAATTTGTACAAAGTTTCAACTCTCTCCAATAAGCCATGCAGGAGGAGAGGCGGTCACAAGATTTTGTGACAGACAGATGAACAGACTGACAATATAAATTTCAGAACAAGTTTCAATCAGAAAAGCTCAGCTAAGCTAAAAACAAATTATTTCCGAGAATATAGAATCGCACCAACGATTCTCAAGCCCATCGCTGATTGGTCAATGCAAAAGTTCAATCTGAGATGACCTCTTATGGAGAGTTGTTAGATCCTTGTGTAGCGATAGTAGATGAGCGGATCAAAGGATCTAATTTTAATTAGATTGGTAAAACTTTGACCCCTCTCCCCAATTGTGGCCCCATCCTACCCCCGGGGGCCATGATTTGAACAAACTTGAATCTGCACTATGTCAGAAAGTTTTCTTGTAAATATCAGCTTTTCTGACTCAGTGGTTATTGAGAAGAAGATTTTAACTATATATTTGTATGTAAAACTGTGATCCCCCTCGTGGCCCTATCCTACCCCCGGGGACCATGATTTGAACAAACTTGAATCTGCACTATGTCAGAAAGTTTTCATGTAAAAATCAGTTTTTCTGGCTCAGTGGTTCTTCAGAAGATGTTTAAATATTTTTCCTATATATGTGTATGTAAAATTTTGATCCCCTATTGTGGCCCCATCCTACCCCCGGTGCCCATGATTTGAACAAACTTGAATCTGCATTATGCCAGGAAGCTTTCATGTAAATATCAGGCCATCATTAAAAATATTTTTGTCTGATGTACTCTGACTCACATTTTTCAAGGTGGGTCGGTAGGTAGGGTTTGTTTTTTTTACCCGCACTTTCTAAAGGATGTTTGGGTATGTTGTTTTATCTCGGTCCGTCCGTCTGTATGTCCCGGTTGTTGTCATTAAAATTGTGTACACATTTACAGCACAATCCAAATGATATTCTAGGAGATGAATAGCAAAATCCTGTAGATGTGCAATAAGGTTTCAGAATGTTCATATTGGCCGCAGGGGGCAAATAGGGCCTGAAAAATGACATTTTCTAACATAAAGCTTGTCACTTAAACTCCATCTACATCTGTAGGAGCAGTCACATGATATTCTAGGAGCTGAATAGTAATGTCCTGTAGATGTGCAATAAGGTTTCGGAATTTTCATATTGGCCCCAGGGGGCAAATAGGGGCCGAAAAATGACGTTTTCTATCATAAAGCTCCATCTACATCTTTAGGAGTAGTCACATGATATTCTAGGATTGTTGACCTTGAATGACCTTGAAAGTGGGTCAAGGTCAAAGGTCAAGATCACTCTCTCCTCCACAGAGTCATAGGTGGTTGACCTTTAAAAATGGGACAAGGTCAAAAGTCTAGGTCACTCTTCAAGATGTGGGTCTCCACAAGCGACGCAACATTGAGTATGTACGTCATTCCAAAGGAAGTATATATCCCCTTCCTTCAGCTGTCTGCACCAAGTACTTGTGAGACACAGATAAATGACTGACACTATACGCATAACTTGGAAAACAGTCTCCATGGGAAAGCCCTGTCAATGTCAGGTAGGACTGCATAAACCAACGAAGTGCCAATTTACATATCTGCCCATTGTTCAACAGTAGGGCACTGGTACTGATCTTTAAGTAATACACAAAACTGACACTCTACACAAACTGATAACACCCCCCCCCTCTCCAAGAAAATTAAAAATTAAAACAAATACTCATACATGATACACAGAAATAGTTAAACATGTACATTTCACCTTCTGTAATATTGTTAACCAATAAATGAATAAAAAATAATAATAAAAAGAAAAAGAAATGATAAATAAAATAAATGAACAAGCCAGACTTGCCTGATCAGAAATGATGCAATATCCTCGTTTCAGACTCTATACTCAGGAAACAATTTCTTTGTTCCTTTGCTCAGCTCTCAAATCCAAGTGAACTCACTGAAATGACATCCACGTCCACACATGTACAAAAATCATCCAATGAGGAAATGCGCAGCTTCCCCTCCTGTCGTCCGTTTACTGCATCCTCAAAAGTGAAAGTAGAAATCCCCGCCAACCAACTTTCTCACATATCACTGTTTCGGATCCTATAAAAAGCCACTTTATCAATGTACAATGATCACCATCATGCATTCAAACACAAATAAACATCATTAATATCATTCAAACTCCATTATTTCTTCTCTTTATATCATCTAGTATTTAACCCTGGTCACATTACCTTCGTAAATATTTTGCTCACAAAAACGTCAGCTGGGTCAAATGATCATAGTTATATTTAGAGAGGGGAAAAGTGGAATATGACGATGTCTGATCATCAACTTTCATCATATTTGTTTGATAATGTAATTCGCTAAAAATTAAACTTGTCGTAAAAATTACACACTGAAGTAACTACGACGAGTTGCAGAAAACCTGGATTTTCGAGTTACTGGCGGATTATATCTCTTGTGAAGTATATCTTGTACAGAAGCGGATGTAGGAATTTTTGAAGTGGAAGGGGGTGGGGGGTCCAGCACTTGATCGTTTAGATACTTTTCACAACGTCTCTCCGCTATCTATTTCTGATATCGCAAAGAAATGAGAGAGAGAGAGAGAGAGAGAGAGAGAGAGAGAGAGAGAGAGAGAGAGAGAGAGAGAGAGTTACTCCTAGTAGGCTGGAGGCGGCCTAGGCCCCCAGAAGCTGTAGGGTAAATGGTGCAACTCCGGCATTCTGTCCTGCATTCTGTATATTTCTGTACATTTCCTGGCACTTCCCTTTCACTTTCAAATTGTCTACTTCTTAAACAATTCTTTTTATGTTACATATATACAAATGTACTTTTTAAGAATTCTTTTTAAAGCGATACTTGCATCTGACGAAAATATCGTAAATATATTATCAGTGTGTTGTCTTACTTATCCTAGAGTTGAATGATAATTATAACAGTGTTGATAAATTTGAATGAAGCAATTAGTAGTACATATACATGTAAGTATCTACCGTTCATATCATTTGGACTCAAAGTCTCGTTAAAATTGAATATTTCTTAAACTTCGTAATATTTTCTTTTAGAATAAGACGCCCTGGACCCCTCCCCCCGTTCTGGATCCGCCCATGTATTATGTGTTGTTTCTACTAGGAACTTTCATTTGCGATTACAGTCACTTGCCCTTTAAAACCACCTCAATGCGAAGAAATATGAGCCGCGTCGGCTTTATTGACAACGCAATTTCTTTCTTTTGAAATGGGAAAGAAGTTCGAGTTATTGACTCCCCCCCCCCTCTCTCTCTCTCTCTCTCTCTCTCTCTCTCTCTCTCTCTCTCTCTCTCTCTCTCTCTCTCTCTCTCTCTCTGGTTGGCAGTCGAAACGGTATGTAGTGGAAATGTAAGTTTAAACGATGAATTCAGTCATCTTTTGAAGATTTGGTATATCGAGGTTTGGCTTTAAGTACGTACTTTGTTTTAATAGCGTTAGGCCTAGTTGTCAAATTACTGAGTCAACTTCTTCATCCCCTTTTGAAACTGAGAATGCAATGACGTAGCGAAATCACACGGTGGCTTCTTTACTAGATAAAGATTATAGGATTCAGCGATATAAAAAGGGGGGGGGGGGTCAAGGAATCGAAAAAAAGAAGGAAAAAATGAATCGATAAAAATAATTATACGTGTATCACCCAGTGCAAGTTAATATTTTATTCAACTTGTACATTAAAAATAATTGTCTACAAATAATAGCAGTATCATATTTAAAAAAAAACAAACCAAAAAACAACACTACAAAGATGTCCCACAGAAAGGGGGGTGTGTGCCAATCCCCGGATTCTCCTCTGGATCCGCCATTTGGACAGATAGTACATTTAAAGGCAAACACTTACGTGAGGGTATTACTGTCTCATGACAGCATCTAGTTTGGAGTTTTTTTTAACGTCATGAAAATTTGTAATTTTTTCTTTCAGAATAAGGAGAATTTTCTATTTTTCAAGGGACCCCCCCCCAAAAAAAGTTTTTAATTGCTGGAAAAAATTGTCGGGTAGGAGCAAATTTGATTGGTCGGTCGGGGTACATCAAACAAATCAATTTTTATTTTTGGCCTCAGCTTTTCTGGCTTAGTGGTTCTTGAGAAGAAGATTTTTAAAGTTTTTCCCTATATATTTGTATGTAAAACTTTGATCCCCCTTGTGGCCCCATCCTATCCCCGGGGGCCATGATTTGAACAAACTTGAATCTACAATACATCAGGAAGCTTTCAGGTAAATTTCAGCTCTTCTGGCCCAGTGGTTCTTGAGAAGAAGATTTTTAAATGACCCCACCCTATTTTTATGATTATCTCCCTTTTGAAAGGGACATGGCCCTTCATTTGAACAAACTTGAAAGTCCTTCACCCAAGGATGCTTTTGGCCAAGTTTGGTTGAAATTGGCCCAGGGATTCTGGAGAAGAAGTCGAAAATGTGAAAAGTTTACAGACGGACAGACAGACAGACGGACATACGACAGCCAACATGTGATCAGAAAAGCTTACTTGAACCTTTGGTTCAGGTGAACTAAAAATCAATTAAAATATGCAAATTCATTTTTGGGTTGAATGTATTAATTGTTACACCAATTTACTACATGTATATGTATCTATAGTTTACAAATCATTACATTTTGCTAAATGATATAATTATTCTACGCATAGCATCTAGGATTTTAATTATACAAAATAAGATCATATAAAATCTGTAAATAAATTATGGATCAACAAAATTGTTAAATACTAAGATCTGCTTTCATATTTACTGTACTTAAGGCCACATATAATTTCATATTTACAGATTATCATCCACGCCCACCCCTCTCAAAATTATCCACCCCATTGTTTTTCATTCTACCTTTTTTTTAAAAAGAAGTTGAGAACAAATATTTGGCTTGTATATCAAACATTTAGAGCATTTCAATGACTGACCCTAACATTTTGGCATGTTGTGGTTATATTTGACATGTTTCTATTATAAGGGTACCCAATGATGTGGTAGTTGTGAAGGATTGTTGCAGTGTGATATGCATTTGGTCAAGTGACTGCATATGTATGCCTTGTTAAAATTGATTAATGGATATGCAATTGAATGTGAAAGTATGCGATACCATGCCATTTCCCAATTCTGTGTTTGGAACTTTCATTATTGAGTGTGCGTGTCTTAGACTAGAAGAAGATGATGGCAAACTGAATTGAATAATGTTAAGCAAAATAACTACAGTACAGTGGCTGTTGCTTTGTGGTACAATGATGGTAATTATGACTCATTAATTAGCGGATACGGCAATGGCATATCTTAATCCTGCATGAACTGCATATTCAAACAAGAGGTCCATGGGCCACATCGCTCACCTGATTCACCTTAGCCCATATTTAAAGATTTGTTCTACATATTCGCTTCTAAAACTTTGATCCCTATTTATGTATTGTGGCCCAACCTACTCACGGGGGCCATGATTTATCCTACATAAAACCTAACTCTAAAAAACCCTACACAAGCATAGCTTGTAAAGGGGATATGAGGACGTGCCTGGTGTTTAATAATTCAATGAGTACAGGCATTAGAAAAATGTGTATATGCAAAAACATACTTTAAATTGTATGCAAAATGATACCCATGTCTAGTCCTATTATAACATTGGAAGGGAAATTTGATCTGGCCACCATTGCTACACGACATTTTAAGTTACGAAAAATAAAAAAAATACATATGAACACCTAGACTGTGTCAAGCTGAGTGAGCAAGTTTGTGCAGAACGAACAAAAATTACACCAAACACAGCGACACCTTTCCGAAATTTTATTTTACAAACTTGAATCTGCACTACTGAGCTGTATATCAGGAAGCTTTCATGTAAATTATGTAAACTGCTCTAGTCTAATGGTTCTTGAGAAGAAGATTTTTATGGCACTATTCTACCCCAGGGGGTCATGATTTTAACAAACATGAATCTGCACTATGTCAGGAAGTTTTTATGTAAATTTGTACTTTCCTAGTTCAGTGTTTCTTGAGAAGATGATTTTTAAAGATTTTCCCTTTATAATTGTATGTAAAATATTTGATCCCCTATTTTGGCCCCATCCTACCTATGGGGGTCATGATTTGAACAAACTTCAATCTACACTATGTCAGGAAGCTTTCATGTAAAGTTCAGCTCTTCTGGCCCAGTGGTTCTTTAGGAGAAAATGTTTAAATGACCCAACCCTATTTTTTTCAATTTTGTAATTATATCTTCCCTTTGAAAGGGGGTGTGGCCCTTTATTTGAACAAACTTGAAAGCCCTTCACAAAGGATGCTTTTTGTCAAGTTTGGTTGAAATTGGCCCAGTGGTTCTTGAGAAGAAGTCAGAAATGTGAAAGTTTACAGACAGACGGACAACAGGGGATTAGAAAAGCTCATTTAAACTTTCAGCTCAGGTGGGCTAAAAATTACTATTATTCAAAAAAGCGCAAAAGAATTTTCAACTTCAGTGTTACATGAAAATGTACTTCAAAATCACTTAAAAACAATTATAATATTGCTGTATGAAAATTTTCTGTCCAAAGAAAACAATGTAAAAAAAAAATGAAGTAATCTACACTCTACAGCAACATGCGAGTATAATGAACGGGAAATATATATTCTGAAAAATAAAAAATACACCACCTGCCCCATTTTTTTCCAAGCAAGGATGGAAATCTAAAAAATAATTTTATGACTATGTGGCCTAAAATATTTTGTATACTTACTAATTTCAAAACTCGAAAAGGAAATGTTATCCATGTGAAGCACTCTGTTCATCCTCTGGGGAAGACAATCTTTGATTTGCAGTTTGTGTCATGACTACACCATGCTATCTTTTAATCTCGTCATTTTATCAGAAAGTAGTTTTGGCAGTTGGCAAGTGTATCAATGATGTAACTTCTTCATGATCAGATCTTCTATACTGTGTCATATTCAGCATAAAGTAACAGGGGCTATCATCTAGTTCTGAGGTACTGAGGAAGGGCTGTTTTTCTCAACACAGCCTTTCTTCTGGTATTCTTAGGGATACTTTATTCATCTTTTAATTACATTTCCTTCTTGGAGATTAAAAGTTGAAGACCACTGAAAGAAAAAGAAGTGATTTAATGAGTTCCATGTACAACTGTAGTTTATCGAATGTGCTGACCAGAATATTATCTAACTGTAACCCCCCTCCCCGATCAAGCATGCAATGTCATACATGTATCTGAAATCAATACTTATAAAAATTAATTAAAATTAAAATGTTCAAATCTACAATCTTGTAACACATCTCCTATATTTTTTACTTATCATAACTTTGAATTTTTAATAAGTGTGTCCTGTTGTCCACAAACATTAACAACCCCTCATAAACAATTTACAAATATGATATCAGAAATAATAATCTAAAAACATTATCCTGTTGTTCATATATTCCATCAACACTAAGAGTATAACAAATAACAAAAGCTCTCCTGACATTGTCCCATTCTGAAAGAAATGATGTGCTTATATCCCCAAAGACAGGGGGTTTCCCAGAATTGTGTCTAGAGAGAGGAATAATATTTATGGAATTAACCAAAAAATTAGTTATAAATTTTTAAAATTTTTAGCTATGAATTCATGTTAAAAAATTGGTAGCTCAGTGGTAACAGAGCATTTGCTTCATGATGAAGAAATCATGGTTTCGAGCCATGCTAATGTACTTTATTTAGGGTGTAAATGTAGGTAGTGAGGTGAATGCTCAATCGTCATATTTAGCATTCAAAAGAGAAAGTTGCTGGTCTTTCAGATGATACCTTCAAACACCACATGCATACGTCTAAATGTATTGCACTTCATATTACAGAAATATTCTTTACAGGTAAATACTAAAATCAAACAAACACATATAATCATATACATGTTAAAAATCTTAATTTTAGAAATTTCTTCTTCTGACAAAATGATGCGCAAGCATATAAATGGAAGCTATGCCACTGTATGTCATGACACTGTACAGCTTGATCAATTTATACATCACATAAACAATCACAGTTGTAAACAATCGAGAAAAACTCAGTACACAACATTATCCCTTAATTTTGAATTGTAGCTGAAGATCATTCTGCCAAGATCGAAATGCAGCTTGGAAATGATTAGCGAGGGTTGAATTATTCTTAAAAAGTAGATCGAAAGCAAAAGGTAACTGCCAAAGTTACCAGGAGACAATAGTCCATACATCGTTCGAATTTTCTCCACTGCCACCTAAAGTGCACGTGTAAACCACACTTGTGACACCACAGCCCGACAGGCTACATTGTAAACAAGTAAAATGCATTCAGAGTAATAGTTTTACATATCATATTCTGTTTGGTTTATAGTCTTAGTAGTTACATACCTATGCGGTACGCCTGTACCATGTGCGTACTGCAAGCAGTGCGGCGTATTTGCATCCTCAGGGATTTCAACCCGGACAAAGTGCAACATGTCAATCCGAATACATATACATCTTTCTTTTTTATTTTTGCATTTTTATTTACTTATCTATTTATTATTTATGTCATGGCGTTTGAAAAAACTTCAAAATAGGGAGACAGATGTAGAGGAGTATACGTTCCAATCATCCAAAAAATGTGCCGTGTGGGGGTGGGGTAGGGGGTTGATTCCTAAGGACCTGGCGCACATCTTTTTGTGAATTTCTATCCAAAATCAATATGAATGCTTAGTATACAGAGTACATTAACTGCAAAGATTATATTTTAAAAAGAAAAAAAAAACCAAACAGTTCACGCAAATTTATCACTTTTATCATCGAAATTTTCAGTAACTCGGGTACTCTGTCGCTTGTACATAACACGATCTGTATGAAACACCATTTAATCAGTCTATGTAATAAAAAACCCATTGATAATATGCACAAAATTTCTTTCAACCGTGTTTACTTACATCAGATGGGCCAACTTCTTTCCCTGGAAAACTCCATTATGATGATATCACAAATGACGTCATTTAAAACAGAGCTTGCGCTCTTCAAAAGTGTGTAAGCCATGCTCGCAAGGAAAAAAAAGATGGACGAGTGCTAAATCTTTACATACCTTTACACACATCTCATAAATCCTGTTAAGTAAACACTTCAGGATTTTGATGGTAGATGACCTATTTAATGATTTTACGCTGATTTTTATAAACATCCAACTGAACACCACCCTTTCCGTGTTCCTTTGGCCGACCCCGTGTTGATTTACACGTGTGCCTTCTTATTCACTGGTTCAATTGACAGGGCTTACACACACACACACACACACACATACACACACACACACACACACACACACACACACACACACACACACACACACACACACACACACACACGTGTATCGACTCCGATCTGGGGACCATGTCATAACATCTTAATATGGGGACTGAGAGATTTCATGACATATTTGACATTGTTCAACTCATTTTACTCTGTAGGTATCCTGCTTTAAGTAAACAGAATGAGTCTTTGAGCTGGACTGATATTTCCATGAATTTAGATAATGGGAACCCGGAAGTGCCAATCTGAGGACTTCTGTGTAAAATTAGGGGACCCAATTCCTCATAAGCAAACAGAATTGAGGACCTAACCTCAGTCGTTCATACACAGAGAGAAATGGGGACCTATTCATGAATTAAAATTTTGGGGTAGCATGGACCTATGAATCATACATGTCATTAATTTTATTGACTGGGTTCTAGGGCAACATGTGGTTTGTCGGACCCATGAACCAAACTGTTTGCTTATGGTTGTTAAGCCGAAGGCAAACAGTTTGGTTCGAAGGAAAAAACACGTTTTGTCCGAGAACATAGTCAAACAATGTGTTGTCATACCTTTTTACTTTTTATTTTATCATATCTTGTGATGGTTTCCATGTTTGCGATCGTTGATTAGATAATAACTTATCCCGCCTACAGTGTGTCAAAAAAAGTCATAGCTCTCCAATATCTCATCGACTGAGGTACAATATCTCAATGAGCTGTTCAACAATTACGATTTCATCAAAAATGTTAGACTATTTTAGTTCAGATTTATGTGAGAAATAATTTTCATAGGTATGACAAAAGATTTTGCTACGGGTCCAATGAATTTAACATCAAAAACAAAAATGGCGAGAATCCTGATCATGACTTGGATGCGTATATGGTAGCCAAAGCCGAATCTGTTTAAAACTCCGAGAAGCTTCCATTTGGTTTTGACGTTGAGATTCGAAAACAGATTGAGAGTAAAAAAAAAAGAAGCAGCCAAACAAGTTGGTCATTTTGCTTATTCATAACTATGGATACAGTGCAGCTACACTTTTATTTGTACTTCATCGTACACAGGTACATGGTCTGTGCATGGCGAAATAGGTTTTTTTTTTCTCTCTATGTGTATTGTAGATTGATTTCATTCAGGGCAAAAGTTTTTTATGGCCACAAAACGAAATTGTAAATTTATGCTACAAATACATGTTTAAACTGTACTATGATGAAAAATGAACAAGCCAATGGTCAGATTGTATACAGAAAATTTGACTATAAATGTGGATCCAGCAGGAATTTGCGTTGGAACGGTGGGAGGGTTAGAAGTGGCACTGTTATATGTCAAAGTTCCTGGGGAAGCTCCTGAGAATCAGCGATGATTTTATTTTGACACAAAAATGACAGTTGACAGTTAAAACTGAATGTTTGAAGAATAATGAACCCTGATTTTTATTGTAAATTAATACTCTGTGCATTCCTAGAAATGTCGTCAGTTAAAAAAAGGGTTACATAAAAGTAAAACCAAATTTCTATTATGTACCAAATTGTGCGATACTATTCATACACACACTGTTTTCTGACGTATTCCATTTAAATAATTATAAGATTGTGATATTGTTACGGTTTTTTTTTTCAATCAGACTTATCCATGCAAAATAGTGAAGTATGGCTCTATTTTTCACGCATAAGACCTGCTTCAAAAATTTAACAATTTCACTCATCACAAAATTATGGGTATCGTACAGAATCAGAAGCATGGTCTGGTATTTTATCCCATGAAACATCATCCATGCAACTGAGTTTGATTCAGGTAGGGCCTATACAATTATATATTGGGAATGAGACACAATCCCGGAACTTTAATCTGCTCCTACATTTAGAAAATATTTTGACACTTGACTGGTACAGTTAAACCCGAGAGGTATCATCCATGCATCTAGGGCAGAGTTACTTGGAAATAAACTGTTTAAAAATCTTTAACCTGCGAGATACAGACGATGCATAAGCTATCCCCACTTCGTTGAGGTGAGCTAAAAATTCCCTTGATTTCACTCAACCATTATGAGTACCATAATTTTTGAAAGGTCAAACATGTAAAAATAGTATTAGAAGGCAGGTAGATTAATAGTTATATATATCATAGGGCATTCGCATGATCGTTGAAAAATAAATAAGCATTCAAGTCAAATATTTCATGTGAATATTAAACAAAACCTTCATATATTATCAAAACATATTTGACAGGCCCGTAGGAAGCAGATGGGTTTTTTTTGGGGGGGGGAGCAACCAAATATTTTCAGAAACTACCAAGCAAAAATTTCTTGACGAGAAAAAAGAAAAGAAAAATAGGTAATCAGACACTATTGTTGTGGGGGCACAAGCATCAAGGAGCTAAGTTTTTCTCTAGTATACTATATATCGGCAAGATTATGGGGGCACGGCCCCTTGGGTTTCTACGGCTATGTTTGTAGCGCCCGGTATCATAATTATTGTTGTGTACTTGAATAAGAAAAACGTACATTAACCCGACGACCTTATACACATTGTACACTTACACAAAATAAGAGGTTCAGAAACTTGGACCTTGTACACGCGGTTAAAGTTTAAGGGGAATTACACAAGATAAAGATATAGAAACTGAAAACGATATATAACCAATGAAAGTTTGAAGACTTACACAAGACAAGGGTATACATAGAAAACTGAGGACCTTTAACACAAGGTAAAAGTTTGGGGACTTACACATGGTAAGGGTACCTACAGAAACTGAGGACTTTATACAAAAGGTAAAAGTTTGGGGACTTACACATGATAAGGGTACCTACAGAAACTGAGGACTTTATACACAAGGTAAAAGTTTGGGGACTTACACAAGAGAAGGGGGATAGAAATGGGGGACCTTATACGCACGGTAAAAGTTTGGGGACTTACATATGGTAAGGGTACCTACAGAAACTGAGGACTTTATACACAAATAAAAGTGTGGGGACTTGCACAAAATAAGGGTATAGAAACTAAAGACCTTATACACACGGTAAAAGTTTGGGGACTTACAAAAGATAAAGATAAAAATAGAAATTGAGGACTTACACAAGATAAGGGTATATGTAGAAACTGAGGACCTTATACACGTGGTCAAAGTTTGGGGACTGACACATGGTAAATGTGCCTACAGAAACTGAGGACTTCATACACAAAGTAAAAGTTTGGGGACCTACACAAGGGTAGAGCAACTGAGGACCTTATACACACGGTAAAAGTTTGAGGACTTACACAAGATAAGGGTATAAATAGAAATTGAGGACTTACACAAGATAAGGGTATATTTATAAACTGAGGACCTTATACACATGGTAAAAGTTTGGGGACTTAAACAAGAGAAGGGTTTATATAGAAACTGAGGATCTTATACACAGGGTACAAGTTTGGGGACTTACATTAAATAATATGGTTTAAACAGAAACCGCGGACCTTATTTACACTGAAAAATTGGGGTACTTGAAAATAATAAACTTATATTCAATTTCCGACATATTACAGTACATGCACTTGATAAAGGTACAGTAAAATGAGGATATCATACAAGGATATGGTTATTAATTAAAATTGGAGACTTAATCAAACTTAATTGCACCTTTTTTACTTTAAGAAAAGTATGTGATACTTTGGAATTTGTTCATGTGAAATCAAATCATAGTAAAACTTCCTACAACACCTTCAATGTTTGCTACACACGTCATGCAAGGCTTGTGAAGCACTGTTCAATCATGCGAGTTCCTTCTATGCAAAGTATGTATTTACATAGTGATAGATCTGCTGCAAAAACTTCACCCTGGGGCAGTGCTAACTATGACTCAAATACAGAGCGTATACCATATTTATTCCTCTTTTAGATCCATGAGCTACAAATTGACTGCATGTCCCTTATTCACACCAGACACCAATCTCCTGGACCTGCTCACATACTGAGGTATTAAGTTATTGACTGACAAAAAAGTACAGAACCATTCAGTCAATACAAACAGTTTAAGTAAAATGGCCTATGGGTTTTATGTTTAAATCTTATGATTTAAATGTAGTCTGATCTACTAAGCAACAAAATGTTTAAATTTAGGTAAAAAATCAAAATTTATTATCAAATTAATTTTACAAATCCAATTGATAAAATTCTATTACAGTTTCAGTTGTAAATACATTATCTAATACTTCTGATGTTCATTCAAGTCAGTTGTGTTCGTAGATACTTGACCTTCAACATAGCATGAAAACAAACATTTATCACAATACTATAAAAAGTAAATTTCCAAAATACCTCCAGACAATTTTTTTCTTGAAAATACATGTGTTAAAGAATCTGACTTTAAACTCATCATCATTCATACAATTGTCATCATTTCATTTCAGATATAAAATTATATCACATGACCAACTGATCAATATTACATGTACACTAATATGCAAATTAACATATTCTCTGCATTTTGATTAAACAATGTTAACAATGTGCCCATGGGCCACAATGCTCACATGCGTAATTATGACCATTCTTGTTTTTAATCAGAAGATTTTTTTCCCTACATATTCCTATGAAAAACTTTTATTTGATTACTCATTGTAGCCCAGGATGTGTTTGTGTGTGGGGGGGATTCATGACTAGAGCAAACCTATGCTTACCATAGGATGTTTCTATATAAATATGACTAATCATTACTTTTTTATCCATGGGGAAAATAGTTTTAAAGAATTTTGCTATGTATTCCTGTGTAAAAATTTGACCGCCCATAGTTGTCCCACCCTACCTCAGGGCCACAATTGGACCAAACTTGATTCTACACTACCTGAGGATACCTCCATATAAAATGAATTATCATGGCTATGCTGTTCTTGAGAAATCGATTTTAAGGATTTTTCACATGTATTCCTAGGTATTGATTGTTCATAATGGCCCCAGCCTACTCTCAGGGGTCATGATTTGAACAAACTTGAATCTACACTACCTGACGATGCTTCCATATAAATGTGACTGATTATGACTCTGCTGTTCTTAAGAAGAAGATTTTAAAGATTTTTCCTATGTATTCCTATGTAAAACTTTGATTGCCCATAATGGCTCCACCAATACCCCGGGGTCATGATTTGAATAAATTGAATTTACACTTTGTCAGAAAGCTTTCATTTAAGTTTCATCTTTACTGACCCAAAGGTTCTTGAGAAGAAGATTTTTGAATGACAACACCCAATTTTACTTTTTCTTAAGTATTTTCCCTTGAAAGACGGTGTGGTCCTTCATTTGCACAAACTTGAATTCCTAATTTGTGCCAAGTCTTGTTGAAACTGGCCCAGTGGTTCTGGAGAAGAAGATGATATTGTAAAAAGTTGACAATGACTGATTGATAGATTGATTGTATGTTGTTTTACATCCCGTTTAAGATTTTTCAGTCATACAGAGACCTCATCATATACCAGTGAAGGGCTTCAAATTTAGACCTTTACTCGGAACTTAGGGTCATCGAGCAGTGGGGGATCTTTATCATGCCAACACCTGCCATGACACAGAACCTCAGTTTTTAAGGTCTCATCTGAAAGACCTGAAACTATTATTTTAATGTGTTGAGTGCTTGGCCATGGAACAGTTGCTACCTATTTCTTATTGACTCAGGTCAAGTCGCAGCAGGGATTCGAGCACCCGACCTTACGGTCACAACATCGACAGACAACAGACAAATTTTGATCAGAAAGGCTCACTTGAACCTTTGGCTCATATGAGCTAAAAAGCTGAAATTTGTCAAAATCTATTTTGATAATGATTCAACAAATTCTTTTATGTACAATTTATGTAAATTGTAAGAACTGTAAACAAAAATATAATTTTTCATACAGATACCATCAATTCTAGTGAACAATCAAAGTACATGTAGTATCGAAATCAACATTTTCTCTGTTTTTTAATTATATTGTAGACTTGGTCTCTTACATTACAGATTTTTATCTTTTTATCTTTTTTCAAAACATTTGTTACATCATTTTCCCCAGGTACCTTCAATATGGTAATAAAGTGTGAAAAATGTTTGTGAATGGAGTTCATTTCAGATGAAGTCCATGGCTTTTTCTGTAACTTCTGTCGCTTGGATGAAGACTCAGCCATTTCTCTGGAGCATCCGCTATCAGATACTGCCTCCCTCTTCCCTAAAATCAAGTTTTCAGACTATAATTTTGGTTGGTAGTATGGTATGTGTATAGATAATGCAAATTGCTCAGAAAGTGGTACATCATGACTGGCTAAGTCTTTTGAGAAGAGTGAAGTGATTTTTATCATATGAATGCGATTTAGGAGAGTGATTGTTTACATATTTATCTGTACTGGTAATAAATACTTTCATTAATTGAATGGTCTGTGTACTTGAGTGGTTAACTATGTACAAAGTTATATACTCTGTTCTACTAGGAATTTAATCTCAGCTCCCCCATCTCCATTCAGAAGATTTTTGTGTGAAGTACAATGTCTTTCATACTGGCAAATTTCACTCAATGCAAATAACTTCTGTCCTGAACTAAACCTTGCTCCATTCTCGAGTATAATCATCCTGATTGCCATTCACAAACTCCATTTCAAGTCTTGAGAACTACACATTTCCATGTATGTAGTCCATGTTGGGCTTATGCTTACAATACCAAGTAAAGAAACTTGATGCTCAAAATTGTTTCATGCAGTGTGTATACAGTACCTGGAGTCACAGTTTGGAAATTCTGGTTGTCTTGACTGTCATCTATTTCCTCCTCACTCTGATACTCATCATCCACACAAGAACTGGCATCAATATCCTTTACTTCCTCTGGAAAAAATTGCAACTTAATTTTAAAAACACAAATATTTAAACCAGAATAGAAAGTGCCATTTTATGATAGGCACACATATTCATAGGTCAAAACCTTTGTAATGTGAGGTATGAGCCTCCACCTTTTTGTTTTAAGTTTTGCACAATTATCATAGGCCTTGGATCCCTGATTTTATGGCATTAGTAATGAAAAAACAAGAGGTACTGTGAGCAATGCTCACTAAGAATACCCCCCGCTTACCCCAATTTCCCAAAGGGTGTTGGTAATAGGTATAAACTACCTCTTTTCTGAGTGTAAAAAACAAATGGCGTGACAAACCGAACCATATTGCTATTTCGATGTCCAGTGCATGTGACCTTTGACCTTTTGACCCCAAAATCGATAGGGCACATCTTCATCCCATGGGTAGTCCATATGTATGATATGGTGACTGTAGGTGGACAGGATAACGCTTTAGAGCCCGGAAACCATATTGCTACTTCAATGTCCAGTGCGCTTGACCTTTGACCTTTTGACCCCAAAATCGATAGGGAACATCTTCATCCCATGGGTAGTCCATATATATTATATGGTGATGGTAGGTGGAAAGGATAATGCTTTAGAGCCCGGAAACCATTGCATCTACAGACGGACGGACAGACAGACGGACAACCCGATTCCAGTATACCCCCCCCCCCCCCAACTTGTTGTGGGGGGTATAATAATATTAATTCTTACAGTTAGTACTTCCAAGATAAAAGAAATGCTGTGGTCATAATTCTACATTAAAACACTGCAAGTATAGAAAGTATACATATCAAACTTCCACAGGGGGAATACATACATGTACAGTAAAACATCCCTATAGCAAAATACCAAGGACTGACCATTTTGCTCTCATAAACATAATTTATATTGTTAAGTTGTCAACATGGTTTACAACGAAACGGAATGAAAATCACTTTGCTTAACATGTTTAATGACCCTCTCTACACTGAACACTAATTTCAGGGTACTTTTGTGTAGTTAAACCGATCCACCATTTGATATAAAATAGAATAATTTGCAATCTGCATTCTATTACATAATTTATAAAGATTAGTCCAAGCATTCTAAACACTATATTAGTCCATGATAGAGTAATTAAAAACTTAATTTGCATGTATTTTTTCCATTTGAGTTAGCAAAATTTGCCATTTCAGCAAGTTTGTTTACATATGCTAAAGTCATAGCCTAACGTAGCAAGAAATGAGGTATTTCATTGGATGACAAGAATGAACCAATTACATCACTTTGGAATGTAATGGTTTGGACCATGTGTATTTGCCTGGATAGGTCAGTTGGTAGAGCACCTGCACTAGTGATGCAGGAGTCTCAGTTCGATACCTGGTCCTGACATACATTTTCTCCTTTCTTAGTACGGGAAATTTCCAATCTAGTTTTAGTCTAAAGTAGAAAAATTATGTGAAACCCACTTTTTGTTTAACACAAGGTAGTAAACAATAGATTGTCCATCAAACGAACAGTTCTGACACACTGTAGAGCACCAATGTTTTTTGACACCTTATTTTTGCAAGAAAGTCATATGGTATTTATTAGCAAGACAAATTTTTTATAGAAATCTGTATATTGTTGAAAATAATCCTTAACATTAAAAATACATGTAAGCAGACAGTCTCAAGTCATTACATAAAAATAAAGCTAAAAAAAAAAGAAGTGATTTGCAGCAGTAGTGAAACAGTGAAAATTTCATACCAGCATAAAATATATTCTAAAGAAAGCTATTAAATTAGGTTTTGTTTGGGTAACCATAAACAAATATATACACTTTTCGTTATAGGTCCAGCAAATTTGCTGTATGTATAAACACTGTACATTGACTATTTCACAACTTCTGAGCTTATGTATTCATTCAAGTTTCATATAAGTTAGAAAAAGATGAACTCTAAGATGAAATTCAGTAAATTGCTTCAAAACTGTTGTACTCGGGTTGTAACCACAGTCTTAAGTTAGCATATTGAAGATAGATAAATTATAAATTTGCTTTTCTCTGAGTGTTAAGTTCAATAAAAAATTCTGGTGATAAGTTTCAACAAAACAAGAACATAATGCACAAAAATAAGACCTTTCCGTGGATTTGTATTTTTTGCACTTCTTTTGGACGTCTACAGATAAAAGAGTCATGCAATCGATATCTTATTTTTGATTCAGCTAACATGAAATATAGCATTGCAAATGAGCTGAAATTAGATTGAATCATCGTCAGAAACCCACGGTTGATTACCCTTCGTTCCTCTCTCCATCACCCGTGGGTCCATTCATTCCTACTCGCTCGTTCTCATGAATAATTAATGAGGCAATTTGATTGGACGCTCATAGAAAACCCTAAGCGATTTGTCCAATCAAAAAGACGCTTTCACCCCAATTTCGGTATAGAATTGCTGTGGTAGCAAAGTTAAGTTAGTGCTACCTTTAAAAACAAAAGTTCCATTACTATAACGATTACTTTGATTGGACGATATTTTAAAATATTTATTCATTAGAACGACCGAGTAGGAATGAATGGAAACACGGGTGATGGAGAGAGGGATGAAGTGTAATCAACCGTGGTTTTCTGACGATGAGATTGAATATTTACATGTGTATATTCATGCGCATCCACCTCAAATCACACATACACACACACAAAAAAAACAAGCATGCAAATATGGCTTTATTACCTTTCTTATCCAAGGATACATGTTACCAGGCCCATAATCATACAACAGTTCTGTATCTGGAGGTATTGGTTTTAGAGAGTAAAAGCAAATAACTGGCTTCTCATCTATCTCAATGACTTTTGGCTTAAAATTTGGATGAGGTTGATCATTGTTTAACAGGCGTCCAAACGAACCATCTTTCTCTGAAGCATCAACCCTTAATGAAAAAAAAAATGCACCATAAAAGTCAGCCTAGCTTGCATGACTATGATTTTGTCGCTGGAAAATGTTGATGCTGCTAAATAATATCATAAAGGCAAGATTTCTGGAGCTACAATTCACTTGTACATGTTTTATGAACTATATGTAAATTATTGGGATTTAACTCATCGAAGTTACATCGGTTTATCGAAGCTAAATATCAATATTAATCATTAATCTACATCGCCGGGGTAATTCCCCGCTGCCGGCTATTCTCTTTTCGGGTATTAGTGAGGTCATAAATTACGTCATGACCACCGTGCAAGATTCCCCAGCATTTCGCACATGGAAGATCAACAGTTTTAGACATAGTCTGACATTCCTATGTAATCATGGAGATTTCATATAAAATTTTGAAAATCTTTTTTAATACTGTACAATAAAAATAAGACTTTTCTTGTTTTGTTTTTTTTTAAAGATAAATTTCAATAATTCTAAGAATCATTAGCTTTAGTATCGTACGTATGGTTCAAAAGCTGATGTTCAAGGTGTCGCATTCCAAACACCAGCTACCTACATATAACTTGTATGCAATTTTTTTTCACTAAAAGAACTTTAATTCTATGAGGAAACCTACTTGTATACATAATATTGCTTGACTACCTTATGAATTTCACCTCAGTAGAAGACCGATAGGATTAGTTTATTGGACATGAAACTTGTGAAGTTGATATCAAATAGACATAAATTAGGATGTAAAAGTTCAAGTTTTTGACCTGCTTAAGGCAAGGTTTACGACATTTTGATATTTGGCGAACAAAGTCATGTTGCATATCAGTATGTTCAGTAGGAATTTATCTTTTAAAAATTGACTTTAAAAAAAAATCGCCCGTGTCGCTTTTTGACCAGATGGGCTTATTTTTGTGATGTTTTACATTTTCGGGATCTTTGTACAAAAGGGAATACTAGTGGTATAAAAACTACACGAGGCAAACTTATGGGGTAAAAAGCTGTTAGAATTTTTGAAAAGAGTATTATCTATAAGATAATCCTAATTGGTAGAAAAATGTTATTTTAAAACTCAAAAAATAGCACTTTTAATATCCTGAATAAAATTTAAATTGGTCATTGTCATGGCAACAAAAAATATATATTGAGCAGCTTTATAAGGTCTACATCAGAAAAAAATTACTTTCGACCATAAATATTTAAGAAAGCATATAAAATTACTACCCACCGGGCTTTGTTTGAAACTTTTCATGGTAACAGATTAAAAAGAATTATTTCATTTATGTGATTTGTCACTTTGTTTTGTAATTGTACAACTTTTGAAGAGTGCATTGAGCATTTTCATGAATAAGATACAATTCCAGCCCAAAAATGATATTTATATTTATTTGTCAAGTATTGTAGTATCACATTTATTAGAAATTAAGATGTTGAGGGTTTTTTTTTTTCTAATTTCAATACAATACAATATTTTCAATATCCCGGTGGTTTTTCGACGGTCCTGCTTCGTCATAAATTCTGCGTTACATTAGCCCGAACCTGTCTTATACTCTACATCTTTGAAATAATCTCCATCCCCTTGTTCCATTACTTGATATTTGTTTACACCAGTAACCTTCGTGACAATATAAAGTATAGAGCCCGGTCAATGATGGATCTAGAGGGGGGGTGTAATGTAAAGTTAGTAAAAATGACACTAATAAAATTTGTTTTATGTCGACGTTATGCAGATATTCTTCTGACAAAATTAAGACTATTTTAAGATGTACTAGAGAACACCCTTTTTTATTTTTATATGATCAGATCAGTCGCGTTTTCTACATTTCAAAGTTCATGCGATAAATTGCTCTATCAGCACATGTCATAGCATTGAAATATATTTAGTGCAAGTGCATATGCAATTAGAGAGCATTGTCAGATTTATTTTAAGAAATGCATGTAAATGTCATAAAAATTCCTAGCTTCGGTAATGTCGAACCTTGTCTTTGAGGATACTATTCACAAACAATGATCGATTATAACAGCATCAAATTAAATCCTGCTTTCCCTACTGAGTAAGATTCGCAGAGATTACATGGTCACAACATAATTTTAATGGTTCAAATTAACCGTAGCGCATACTACATATGTTTATATAAAAATTCAGAGCTCATGACAAGATAATTTTTTACCACAAAGAGTATTTACCCCCTGATTTTCAAATCAACGGGTATTTGCTTTTCAGAAAAAGTCAAAAGAGTATTTTGTTAATTTACTGATTATCTGCAGCTGTTTGTCACTAATACAGAATTTGATCACTTAGTCTAAATATAACCAGATATCATATGACTGAGTGTCTGGCATATCAAAATTTAATACCTAAACAATTTTCAAAATCCCAATGACAATGAAGACTTTATAATAAAAAGAACTACAAAGAATTTTCACCCGTAAACATACAATCATTTATTGTACCACAGGGTCTTATCCATTTTGTTCTCAATCTATATATAATTTATATATAACATATAAATTGAGAATAAAATGGATAAGAATCCCCTGTGATTGTACAGTATTGAAAAAAAATTCATAAACACCAAACAAACAACAAAACTATTTGTCATATTGTAAATTAAACTGTTATAATGTAAAACTTATACGGAACCAATTTTGATGCACCAGATGCGCATTTCGACAAATCATGTCTCTTCAGTGATGCTCGACCGAAATGTTTGAAATCCGAAATAACAATGAAGTTTTAGAGCTATTATAGGCAAAAACCGAGAAACTAAAATCATTTTAAACCAAATATCAGTTACAAAGTCTAAAGTTTTTGTGACTTTCTATAGCATTTTTTAGAATTTAGACGAACCTAATACTGCCCATATATATATATATATATATATATATATGTATATATATATATATATATATATATATATATATATATATATATATATATATATATATGAAATAGTGCAAATCCTGTTGATGTTAATGAATTTTAATTTATCTATAAAAAGGTTTTTTTTGTTCTGCCATTAAGGTAGCTATAGTATTAAAGAAAATCTGAAGGATTACATGAGGGATCCATCCCTAAACTTCTAAATGGAAAGCTATTTTCGATTTTTAAAAACATAACAATCAAAAATAAATAATTGTAGAGACCTAGTAGTAAGATACTCTTTTGAACTTGATAATGCTACATGATTGTTAGTCTGCGGCAATTTCATTAGAAAAAATTATATATATATATATATATATATATATATATATATATATATATATATATATATATAAAAGCACAAAAACCCAACAACACCCTACTTTCTTAAAGTGTCGGATCTGAGAAGATACAAGGCCAGTAAAGAAATTTATAAAAGCACTGAAAAGGCCACGACACTGTTGGTTATTTAAAACTCAAATTTTCGACTCAACCCGCGTCTTTATCAAGAGACACATAAATTACATAAACAAATAACACACAAAAACGACAAGTATCGATAAACTACATTGGTGAGAAGAGTGATACACTATTGTACTGAGTGATAAAAATGGTGGTGGTTACGTTATGTACTTAAACGCAATAACTTCATGTTCAATGGGGAACATTACCTCCAAGTAAGTGGTACGGCCATGGGAACTAAAATGGCACCCTCGTATGCTAACATATTTATGGGTAGACTAGAAAAACAACTTTTGCTACAAGTACCCACTAAACCCCTCAGCTGGCTTAGGTTCATCGATGACATAGAAATCAAATGGGTCGAAGGAAGGGAAAGTCTGGACAATTTTGTGTCCTTTGTCAATTCATTTCACCATAGTATTAAGTTCGCAGTGGATATTTCAGATACCACCAATACATTTCTTGATACAAAATCCACTCTTAGAAATGGTGAAATTGAATTTGATCTCCATACCAAACCGACAGACGCCCATTTATATCTAATGCCATCCAGCTGTCACCCACATCACATTTTCAAGGGTTTACCGAAAGGCCTAGCAATTCGTGCCAGACAAATTTGTTCTAGTGAGGAATCCTATGAACGACAGGGTCAACAAATAAAGTCTCATTTATGCAAACGAGGTTACAAGCCGCTATCTGTCACTAATGCCATTGATGAGGTTAAAACATTCGACAGGTCTTCACTGTTGCAGTACAGGGAGAAAACGAAATGCTGTAGAGTACCTCTAGTCACCACTTACCACCCTGCATTGAAGGACCTAAACAAAATCCTAAAGGATAACTTCCCGAAACTCTTGGATAATCCTAGATTGGCAAGAGAATTTGGTGAGCCACCAATGGTGTCCTTCAGACGACCCAGGATTATCAAGGATTTGGTGGTAAGGGCCAGATTAGACAACCCCCTACCCAATGGAGGCTTTTCAACTTGCTCTGACAAGCGGTGTTTGCTTTGCAAATTTAGCCATAATTCAGAAACGTTCCAAAGCTTCACTACAGGCAAAACGTATAAAATATTGGGTCAACTCTCCTGTAAAACCAACAACTGCATATACCTCATCAATTGTAAACAATGTGGACAACAATATGTTGGGGAAACTACAAACATCAGACTTAGGACCAACAACCACCGATCAACCATCAAAACCAAACGCGTGACCGAACCCGTAGGGGAACATTTCAACAAAGAAGGTCACATTTGGCAAGACATGCAAGTGGTTGTTATTGATCATAACCCATTATGGACCGATGCAGAGAGAAAGAGCACGGAAAAATCCTGGATGCACCGTTTGAAATCATTCCGTCCAGGTGGAATGAATAATTTGAATGATTTCACGCGCATGAATCCAGGATAAATCCTTAGTTAAAATCAGTTTCCATAGCCTAATCGCCAAAATTCACCCGATAAGATATCTTATTTTGTTTGATTAATATAAATAAAATTCGTTTCCCCGGTTTCAAGGCTCTGACCTTGAGTTCCTTTATTTAACCTTGAGTTCCTTGTTTAGCCATAGCGAGGATTCCCAGGATTGCGATTGTTGTTTGACCTTCAATACTTCCTAATTATGTTAGAACATCGTAAGAAATCATTACAATTATAAAATTTTATAGCTCTTTCTCTCTCTCTCTCTCTCTCTCTCTCTCTCTCTCTCTCTCTCTCTCTCTCTCTCTCTCTTTCATTTTTAAAATTTTAAAATAAAAAAGGGGGGGGCGATAATAAAGGAAAAAATGTATTGACCTTGAAGACTAGTATTTTATTAATATATCATCTTAAGACCTCTAAACTATGGTAAAACATTATTCTAAATCAACATAATTTCGGATTCGCATAGCTCTTTATGTTGGGATATCAGAATTTCTAGAATGCGGCTTCAATTTGTCTGACCTTGAAAAATATATTACCTTGAAAAATAAAAATATTATTGAATCTTTTTCCTTAGACTTCTCTCCCATTCACCTATTCGATTGTTGATTTTAATGCTAGATCAGTGTCCTTTGATTGACTTTGTTTGTTGTTTAATCGTGTTCTTCTGGCAATCATTATTTTTCGCTGTTCACCATATCCGAATCATCAATGGTACGGACTACCTAATATTGTTTTGAACTTAATCACTCCATATCATTATCTTCCCACCATTTTATTCCATAATCACATTGTTTTGTAAGATTTCCCTCTAAATTTTTCTGATTTCTGTAATTTTTCAAGAATAATTTTATTTTCATCCCGACCCGACCATGGTACAAACTCTCTAAACCATAGTCAGTAAACACGCTTTACAACGTAACCACCACCATTTTTATCACTCAGTACAATAGTGTATCACTCTTCTCACCAATGTAGTTTATCGATACTTGTCGTTTTTGTGTGTTATTTGTTTATGTAAGTTATGTGTCTCTTGATAAAGACGCGGGTTGAGTCGAAAATTTGAGTTTTAAATAACCAACAGTGTCGTGGCCTTTTCAGTGCTTATATATATATATATATATATATATATATATATATATATAGTAAACAATCCGTATATATCATAATACATACATATATAGATCTATCTGTATTTGATTTTTTATTTTGGGGGGTGGTATTGGGTTTTTTTAATATTGATATACACTGTATCTCAAAAGATGTCCCTGCAGAAGGAAATTATTGAAGATCATCATATTATTTTTATAAACTAGATAACTTATTAATTAATTAACCAATCAATTCAGAGTGGGTCTTCACAGTACTTGGCTCTTAACAACCGTAAATTGAGATCGGGTTCCTGATATAAAGCATCGGGTGTGCACTCCGAGTTCCCGAGCTTAATAAGCATGCAGACCATGCAGACGCCATTTTTATGATGTTGTGACATACCGTAAACTTTATGAACAGACAAAGAATAGCCTTCAACAGGGACCCGAGGGAGTTCGTGGTATTATCCTGAAGAGACTCACAACCATTAAGTAAGTGATTTACACACTAGTGTATTTTGTAGAGTCTTTGACTTCATGCCAGTCATGATCACTGATAATCCGAAATTCCTCCGATTCTTATCCCTTTCACATTTGTGTCTGATGATCTTCACTGCACATAACATATAGAGAAAGCAAGGGTAACAGTCAGAGGTATCTTGAATTATGTAACTCATGTGTCTTTTGTAAAGTAGGACAATGGAATTCGCCAACTAGTCTAAATGCGTCTATTGTCGGACACTTAGACGATTTTCATTTTCTACCCGGCACTTGATAACCCGCGATTTGCATCAACTAGATATATACTCGCTAGACACAGCAATGCTATTTCATTTGTAACACTTCATAGTTTAACCACTCTTATTATGTACAAAGCAGGTCAAACTGAAATAACTTAAGTAACGTCGGCATTATGTTAAAATCAGCTCGATCCGCTCCTTTATTTTTATGTTGTCGCAATACGAGGAGCGGATCGAGGAGCTGGTTTTAATCAGATTGGTCGGAAGGAACAGTAAGAGTTATCAATTGACAAGTAAAACTTTAATTTGATAGCACAAGTGACCAGTGATTAGAAATATTTATTTATTGTCCTGTAATTTGGTTATTGGAAGCAAGGTCTTTGGTATCCTTTGATTATTTACAATTTCATTTCTCTTTCAGAATATAATTCATGATGGATACAGAATTTATATGGTGTGACCACTGACCAGACTGGTTTTAATATGCCATTCTGAGAATTACACTATGCAGACCTGGATCAATTTTTACATAGTTCCAAAATGAGTTTACTCTGAATGACACTTCAGTTCATGCACATTTTAGGTAAGTCCAATTAGACTACTAGGTCTATATGTATAGTGGATGGGAAGTTCATGACCCTGATATGTCTTAAATTTGTCTGACAGCAAGTCAAATTGGGATGACTAATTCCACTATCAGTTTCAAATCACTGATTTAATTTGAACAGATCATACAAACTGTTTCTATTAATTTTAAATAGATATATAACATGCCCACAAAATAATTGCATTATTATTTTTTTTAGAATGTACGTCATCAATGTTCTCCCAAAGGAAAGTGAGCAAAAACTTATCCAGAGAATCAACAGCACATTTTTGTGAAACTTTTTAAAATGCACAGGTAATATTGCTGTTAAAATATTTTGTATCCTATGATCTGTAATAAAATATAAGTGGCATATTGATATAACTTTAACTTAGTTATAACTTTTCAACTAAAATGGGTAGGGATTTTATATTTGCCATTTTTATTCTTTGTGACAAGAAAATATTTTTTAATATATATATACAAACTGTATATATAAGTACCTCATTAATGACCGTTTGACCTACTAAGGCTTTCTGATGGTACCAAATTTGATCTTCTGACCTTGACATGAATTTTGACCTACTTGTCTTGAAAACCGTTAAGTTTGGGGGCATCCATGGTTCACATTCATGTCTTGTTGCTGTTCAGACTATGAAAAGATGTTGCTGTTAAGAATGATTATCTAGCACAACCATTTAATGCAAAGTTAGATAAGTTAAAATATTTTCATTGCAATCTTGGTATTTTATTGCATGTGTTAATCATTTATGATGAAAATGTTTTTTTAAAATTTCTTTCATTTATGCACTTATATTTACATGTATTTGTTAGATTTTAATCGAAGTAATAATAAAGGAACAATATCCAAGAAAATATAATATATAAGTATATTTAATTTAGAAAGTTAAAAGAGACGAAACGGGTGTAAAATAAAGATAATTTAAAGCGTCAAGTCAACTGAATTAAAGACAAAGAAAAGTGCAGTAAACTACATTCGTATTGTGATTTGGTTTTATTATATTTCATTAAATGGGTTTTTTTTTTTATTTGCAGGAGAAATAGGACTACGAAGAAGAGAAGCTTTGTCATAATTTTTTATAGATGAATTAAATGCAATTTCTCATATGTTAAGATTCTTCATTTTTTCAGAACACATGGTTGGTAATATTCATGAAAACTAGCAGAACTCCATTACATTTGAAGTGTTAGTCAAGCATACTTTAGGAGAGGCAAGCAAAGTCTGGAAAATGCCATAAATGGTACCCGAAAAATGTCTAAAATGGCACCCAGAGTGTACTTAAAATGGTACTTATGCTGTACCCGGAATGTACCCAAAACGTACCTAAAATGGCACCGGGTTTGTACCTAAAATTGTACCCGTAAAGTACCTAAAATGTACCCAGTTTGTACCTAAAAACTGTCTAAATTGTTAACCGGATTTTACCATTAATGTACCTAAATAGTACCTAAAATAGTAGCAGAATTGTACCTAAAATGTACCAGAAAAGTTTCTGAAATGGTACCTGGATTGTACCTGAAAAGTACCTAAAATGTACCTGGGTTGTATCAATAATGTACCTGAAAATGTATCAAAGAAATGTACTCAAAAGGTACCCCAAAATGGGAACAACAATGTTGACAAAATTGTAGCTAAAAGGTACCCCAAAAATTAAAACCTTAAAAAGTTGTACGGGAAAGAAAATGTACCCGAAAAAGTACCCGCCTCCAGCTAAAAATATTTTTAAAGTCTGGTTCCAAAAAGGGTAGACTTTTAGGTACCCTTTAGATACATTCTGGGTACCTTTTGTGTACTTTCCGGGTACTTTTTAGTGTACCCGAAGCGTACCCAAAGTGTGTACCCAAAAATATTGTACCCAGAAGGTACCCTAAAAATTGATACTTGGAAAGTTGGAAATAATAAGGTACCCAAAAAGTACCCCGGAAAATTTTAACTTCGACAGTTGCATGGGAAAGAACAATGTACCCGAAAAAGTACCCGTCTGCAGCTAGAAATATTTTCAAAGTCCGGTTCCAAAAAGAGTATACTTTTAGGTACACTTTAGGTACATTCCAGGTACCTCTTGGGTACACTCCGGGTACTTTTAGGTGTACCTAAAGTGTACCCGTAGTGTACCCAAATTGTACCTGTAATGTATCCAAAATGTACCCAAAAGCGTACCCAACAAAGGTACCTAAAATGTACCTTTTTTCTGTAAGGTGACTTATATTTTGTAATCGATTAGTAGCATCGTAGGTATCTGAACGACCGAAAATCGATCATCGGCGACAATCGTTTCATCACTATTTACTCATGAGTCGGAAACAGCAAACAAACAATATTTTAATTGTGGCCTGATTGATTGATTGATGTTTTCCGCCACACTCAACAATTTTTCAGTTCTCTGGTGGTGCCCAGTTTTTATTGGTGGAAGAGAGAACCCAGGTACAATGTACCTGGGAAGAGACCACCGACCTTCCGAAAAGTATGAGGTAATATTTGTACATAGTCTGAATCACGAAAGAGTCTGACAAAAGTATTTGGTTATAACATCTTCTGTTTACCTGAAAACCTGTTTATCTTAGGTGAGATCTGCCATTCGTGCAGCTAGTCAGATACCTGGAAGGGGGCCCACTATAGTGTGAACACTATACCCGTAATTCTGCACGAACATAAAAAGGAACCAACAACAACAACAACCTGAAGCACTTAGTCGTGGAAAAAAATGCAAACTTTTTTGGTAACATTAACCGTAAACTAAGGGCTGCTGACACACAGAAAAGGGAACATGATGATTCTTAACTGCAGCGCAAGGGTTCGGTGAAGGAAGATGAATAATAAGCATTCAAAGATTTGTGGTTGAAATTGTATTAACGGTTTCGATCTGAAAATAAGGAAACGATGTCCATGTACTGCGTGGATAGTAATTAAGGCATCTCCTACAATTGCAGAGAAGATGAAACCAAAACCAGGATCCCGAAACTTTAAACAAGAAACTTTAAAACTTCATAATTAATTTATTTTAAAAGTTAGTTTTTAAAACATTTAATGTGTTATCAAAATAATTAATATGGCCACTAAGATTAGCAAGATAGCAATAAATCTTTAAGTTGATGGCCGACTGGCCACTTAAGACAACAAAATCGAGGCCTACAGGCCTTATCGGTCACCTGAGTACTAGTGAACTATTAAGTATTACTACTCCCAAGGGCTATGAAATCTAAGAAAAAAAATTCCTGTTCTGAATATCTAAGCTAAATTCTAAAGTTCAACAACAGCATATAACAAGATTGTGTTCTGAAAACTTCACTGCCCCCAAAAGTGCATACACTGATGAAAGGCTTTACATATTATAATATGTGTATTCAACATCACTAATCTGGACCGCAGACAATTGTATTGCTTGGGGTCAAATTCACTATATATAGAGTAAAGGTATTAGAACTCTAAATATAGGGGATCCAAGTTAGCCAATGTAAAAACAATAAATTAATTGATATAAAATTCTACTTTGTATTCTATTATATCCGTACATCTTTAATCTACATTACTACCAAAGTTCATCCCGAAATTCCGTATACTTCCCCAAGATATGCAGAAAAGGATTCGGAAAAATGCCTATTATTTTTTGGTCAACTTTTAGCTGGGCCCTGGCACTATACGAATAAACAGACTGTTTGAGTATTGCAACAAGATAGAATGTGCAGCATAAGATATCATTTCTAAAATGAATTTCTTGCCCCAATTCATAAAAGAGTCAAAACCCTGGGTTGTGAAATTCACCATTTTTTGTTAGGGTTGACAAAAAAGGGGTCAATATGAGTATTGACCGGGACAGTGGTCAATACTGGTTAAAACCGGTCAATACTGGTCGATTGAAAATTATTTGGTCATTATAGTCTGTGTTATTGGCTATATTTTAAATGTAGAATTTAGTATCAATAGCATTACCACGGGTCCTCAGAGATGCATGGCCTTAAAAACGACACAGCGGGGTTAAGGTGTCCCGAGTAAAATAACAAGTAATAACAGCATATTCATATAAAAGTAAAATTCTTTCAAGCGTCGCATATTTTTAGTAAAAATCATTTGTCAATACATTAACAAAAATCGTATCACGTGGGGAAATCCTTTGCTTACCTAGATTACGTCGTCATACAAGTGACGTAGAGCTATTTTTATCCGCTAGACTTTTAGTTGTTTATCACCTCGGTACAGGTGAAAGATGCACGCAAATCAGTTGCAGCTTGGGCTTGATATGTCGACATTGATATGGCCATTATCTTGATTATGGTAAATACTGTAATTCATAACATGTATTATTAGTTTATAATATACTTGAGTCATAATATCAAATAACTAATATAATGTAAGTGACTCTGTTCAATTGGGGAAGATGTAAAGGTTTCTGTTCAAATTCCTTAGTTTAACAAGAACTACCTAATGTGTCCAATCTTCATTTCAATTGTTAAATATGAATATTTGAGGGGGTGGGTTGGTAATGTTTTCATAACAATAACAGGCACACTGGTCATCTCTGGTCCCAACCTATGCTAACTAACACCTGTCAACTCTGCTTCCTGTGCTCAGGTAATGTCCAGCTACCTTTTATTCTTAATCTGTCCAGGTACATGTATAAACAGGTCTGTTTCCAATTGTCAAGCTATGTTATCTGTAACCCTCTAATACTGAAGATATTTCGTTCAGTTTCAGCAAACCAAATGTATTAAAATTATGAAACTAATGAAAATTATTAATCAATAATTGATCCATATGATGAAAAGACTTAATTTATCTTTAACTCTGCAAGAAATGTACAAAAATAGGAAAATGGACAGTTTAGATCACAATTGACCAGTATTGACCACTTAAGGAGTATATATTGACCAGGAAGATTAAAACTTGTTAAAAACAAGGGTGGTTTTAATCGCCCAACCCTGTTTGTTTGTACAGTTAATTCTCGAATTATCGCCACTCAATTCATCCCCATTTTCATTATAAAGCCGCATTTTTCCAGGAACATTTTTCCTATTACTTAAATATTTCTCGTTAAAATGCCAAATTTGCTTTCACCATTTGCCAAGGTGTTTTTATTACAAAAGTATATTTGAAAGTGTTAATTATCTCGATAAACCGCCATGGATGCGGAAAATTGGTCCTTGTCGATCTCCTGCATACTCCTAGGCAGACGGACCCCAATAATAAATAAACAAGATAATTGCTCAATGGGAACTGTAGTCTTCATGTATTTGCATCACAGCAAAATATTTCAGTTTAGCTATATGGCTTCGCCACGAAAGAGGTTTTTGTTGAGTTTCAAAGAAAATAAGTAAATTATTACATACCACATGCGGAAACCATCCGAAATGTACACAACAGGAAGTCATCAATTATTCTATTGTTTTATGCCCCAGGGAAAACTCCATAAAAAGGAGGACAGTGGGTGATATTTTGGCTGCAAAGAATGAAATATTTGTTAATCTTTATCCATTTAATGACGGTTCACCTGCCAGGAAATAGCCTCGCCATGCGTTAAATTCCGACACTGGACATAGTTTATAAATAATTTTGAACATACTGTGTATATATGTGTCTTGTATGTGTATTGTTTTGAAATGAAGCCGCCTTATTATTGATAAAACCAGCGATTATTTTCCTTATATAACTGGTACCGATAAACGGTACCATTCCCAATGCCAAAAACCATAAATTTTCCCCAATTTTGAGACTAAAAATTCCCAATTTACTACCTCTTGTTTTGTAGAACTCTTTTTTTCTTTTCTTTTAGTTGAAATCATCTTTATTTAATGATAATTTAATTTAATGATAATGATGATCCGGTTAAATTAGGTGACATTTCCCTAAATTGTCTATTGTATGCTGATGATTTAGTATTAATTTCTAAATCTGAAAGAGGACTTCAGCAATGTATAAATAAGCTTGAAGCTACTGTGAAAAATATTGCCTGTCTGTCAATCTCAAGAAGACAAAAATTATCATATTTTGCAAAAATGGTAAAAAATCAGCCGAAATTTTTTTCTATAAAAATCAAATTATTGAATAAGTGTCATCATATAAATATCTAGGAACTGTTTTCTCCTCATCAGGCTCATTCACAAATTGCCAGTTTGATCTCTACAAAAGAGCCTTAAAAGCATATTTTAAATTAGTCAAATGTTTTGGAAATATTAAACCTAAAATACATACCCTGATACACTTATATGATCATACTGTAAAACCTGTACTGCTATATGCGTGTGAAATCTGGGGCACAATAAATACAGATACATGTTCTGCAAAACGCCCCAATTATTGTATGGAAAACTTCTTTAACAAAATGTACTGCGAAAAAATGCACATTAAATTTTTGAAATATATTTGTGGTGTACATAAAAAAAGCCTCAAATCAAGCTACTGTTGGTGAACTTGGTCGATTCCCAATGTATATTGAAGTCATAAAAAGCTGTTTTAAATATTTACAAAGAATTTTAAATTCCGAAGTAAATTCCTTATTAAGAAATGCTGTACTTGAAAACAATGTATTATACGATAATAACGAAAGCAGCTGGATCAGTAGCATTCATTATATTTTGAATAAGTTGGATATACAATGTCCTATACATGATAAAAATATTGTTTCAATTGTTCAGTTGCTAGTAAGTTGTATGAAAGATTTAAATATCAGTGGTGTAATACACTCTCAGACAATGCAGACAAACAATTTGGTAAATTACGAACCTATGCACTATTCAAAACAAGATTCTGTAGAGATAAATATTTTTCAGTAGTTCGTAATCCTCATGTTTTGAAATGTTTCACAAATTTCAGAATCAGTTCTCATTCTTTGGCTATCGAAACTGGACGTTACACACAAACACATGTAAATGAGAGAATATGTATTGTCTGCAAGTCTGACTGTGTAGAAGATGAATTCCATTTTGTATTTGACTGCATAGCATACCAACACTTAAGAAAACCATTCATAGAGTCCATGAACATTTTGTGCAAGAATTTTATAAACCTGTGTAATAGACAAAACTTTATCTGGCTTATGAGCAACGAATGTGACAGTATTATTGAAAAAAATTGCCAATTACATATATAGCTGTTCATTACTAAGAAAAGTTGATTTAATTATCATGAACTTGTAAATTTTATTTTTCATCTATCTTTTGGATAATCACTCTTTTATGATTTATGTATATGAACTTTGTATTCTTTGTATGCCCTCTGGGCCCAAAATTGGAAATAAATTACTTACTTACGTGCTTACTTTGCCGATACAGTGGTAGAAAATTCCCAATTTTGTTCGATTTTGACACTATTTTTCCCAATTGAATGGGTACCGGTACCAGTACCAATGGGTAGGAAAAAATCACTGTAAAACTATTTTAATCATGTTGGAAAATCTGGAACAAAAATTACTAGATATTTTTACATTAAAGGGAACGTAGGGTCAAAAATCAAAATTTGATATGTGAAAACTGGTACCATGCAGACAACAAAATCAAGCATAGAAAAAATAATTGCTGTTGATAACAATATTTAATCTGTCATTTACACTGAAAACTGAGCTGAATGGGAGAATCTCTTATCATGGCGGCTGATGACGTGTATGCGGCAATTCATTACAACTGCTGTGCCTTTAGCACTAAATGGGTTACAGAGTATCTATAATTTAAATGTCGGAAGTTCAATCGAAATTTTGCACTGTGGTCAAAGGAAAGGGAATACATGTATCTACCTTTTAGCATCCCTGATCTCCCCCCAAAACTATGAGCATTGTGCAATAATTTGGATACATAACCTTGGAATGAATATTTTGTTTTGAACGGCATTTTGAGAAAGATTCTTTGAAAGAGGATATCAGGGTAAGTATAAATTATATTTGCTTTTTACTTGGTAAATACTAATAATTCTTAATGTGTAAATAACCAGAGTTTATTTACAACAAACTTTTACTTATACAATAATTTTCTAATCTAATCTAATTCAGTTTATTTTAATATCCTTATCCAGTGAACATTTTGTACAAGCTAAATATGAAATATTCAAAGTTAAAATAATATATAATTAAGTTAAGATATTGAGATACACACCAAGACCTATTAAAAAGAAGATGCAGTAACTAAAATATTTGATGGCAGCAAGCCTAAGGAAATAAGAGAAAATAGCTCAAAAAGATGAGGAAAAGCAGGATTCATGTAATACTTTCAAAAATCATCCCAGCACTAGCACATTTTGTATTAGGCCCTATACTATTGTTTTTTAAAGAAATTGAAAATGTACAAGTCAACAAATGAATATAGTATATATGAAGTATAGTATAAATAATTAATTAGTCATTATGAGTATTTTTCATTTTTCAGCTAAATTCCATTTTCTTTTGGAAACCAATGAAAAACTCATATGCAGAACCTATTGACCAACCTGGACTATCAGCATCTAAGGAAACGGGTAATTTGATGCATTTCTCTATTAAATGATTAACAAAGTTTTACAACCAAGGTCATTTCAATTCCCCCTGTGCAGTTAATCTTTCAAGTCTTGACATTTACGTGGCAATTACTGCAGGAGTGTGGTGATAATCAACTGATTTGTGCTGTATACATGTTCACATTGCAAGATTCTCTTGTAAACAGATGTACTAATAAATCAGAAAGAGAGAAAACTACTATGAAAAATAAATTCTTTGTTGTGTGAAATACATGTACATGCACTTTCAGGAAAATTCATTACTTAAGTTATAAAGTAATGGTTTGATTTCATTTTTATATTTTCAGCTCAATGAAGACATGAATAGTGACAAAAATATCCCACTCTCAATCCATATTGAAGAATAGATCAACTTTGTGCAACATATACAGATAGAATTGCCCAGTCATTATCCATCATATGTGCTAAGGAATGTTCAAGTGAAGAATGAAGAAGTGAAGATAATGAACTGTATAAAGAATACAAAATTAAAAGTTTAAGAATTAAGAGCGTCGTTTTCATCAATCCATCCCAATTCACTGGTGTTTTCATTTGAAGCTGCCAATAATTCCTCTTCATTATAATCAGGCTCATATTGATATCATTTGCAGTCAGACAGGATCAGCTGCTTTCACTGAGTGGCAATTGCCCGGTATACGTCATAAGCAGATAGGATTGTGGGAAATATCTTAAAGAGCAATAACTTTATCTTGCAAAATGGCAGCCTCCAGCAGATGATGTGTAGCTATATTTAATAGCCGATTTCTACACAACAGATTACAATCAAATGGAAATAACCAGTGGACTTAATTACTAAATATTTAGTATTTGAAATGTGAAAATATTTTTTTATACCCTACGTTCCCTTTAAGTCTGTACGTTAAGGAAAGATAACTCTTACATATACAAAAATAGAAACTCTTTCTCCCCAAGATGGTGGAAATTCAATTCATCACCAAATTTGTTATAATGTCAAAAATTCAAAAGAAGAAAAGGGGCAGTTTTTAGAAAGTTGACTGTACATTCTTTTCTGCTCTTCCTTGGTATGAATTTAGATTTTATACAGTATCAGCAAAAATTAAATAAGTCCTTCAAATCATTAAAATAATTGTGACATCACCCTGAAACCAAACACTTACCCCTAGCATCATGCAATTTACAATTCTGATAAAAGACTAACTACTTCTTCTAAATATCTAGTTAGTTTCAATTTAATATCAATAATACTAAAGATGTTAATTAAATGTTTTACACATAAACACCATATACTAAGTTTAGGCCCGCCCTGGGGTCAAAACCCCTTGCCTGGGGATCAGGAAATCTACAATTTTGGTAAGATCCTTCATACCAAATTTGAAAAGAATTGGAATGGTAGTAATCAAGAAAAAGATAAAAAAAATTCTATTGTTCACACATTTAATAACTGACTATTTTGGTCCCACCCTAATACCAAAACCCCTACCCCTGGGATCATCAAATTTACAATCTTGATAAAGGACTACCTTCTCTTTCTTAAATATCTATTTACTTTCAATTTAGTATCAATAACACTAAAGAAGATGCTATTCAAGTGTTTTACACATACACACTATATACTAAATTTGGTCCGCCCTGGAATCGAAATCTGTGCCCCTGGGATCATGAAATTTACAATTTAGGTACAGGCCTTCCTGCTCTACATCACTAATATACATTTAGTTTTTCTTACACATGTGCAATTCTAGATTTTTGAAAATTGGTCCATTTTGGCCAGTTTTTGCCCCACCCCTAAGGCCCAGGGTTCCTGAAATTTACAATTTATGTCCCCCTTGTTCCAAAGATGCTTCATACCAAATTTGAAAAGAATTGGAATAGCAGTTATCAAGAAGAACTTAATAATGTTCAATTGTTAACGCACAACAGAGGACAGCCAATCGCAATAAAAATACTTCTCATTAATTAGCATTTTTAGCTAATTAATCACAAGAGGAACATATCAACGAAAATATACATCAAATCTGTTTCTGTAGGCTGTGAGTCAAGTCTATATTCTAAAACATTTGATTTAGTACATGTTTGTTGTCATCCACCATTGTTTCTTTGTTTATAGCAACGTCACTCCAGAATCTATTTTTATCTGATGTACATGTAACATTAGCCGAAATTTGCACCTCAGCGTTTTACTTGTTCTGATGACGACCGTCTAAGGTCAAAACCGGTCAACCAAATAAATTTGAAATCACATTCCCATGATGTGTTGGTTATCTGTTTTTTATCTTTAAAAATAAGTTTTTACTTTGGATGCAGACCCTATTGAATACCAAGTGGTATCCATTAGTGAAAATTCACCGAAATTTTAACCCCAGGGTGTTGGTCTCCAGTTTTTTAACTTTGTATTACCTCGAATATTTTAATAAAACTTTACAATCATTAGATTATTATTAGGGGACATGTATAGCCTATTTATAATGCAATACTTTTAAAATGCTTGTTTTTAAATGAATTATAAATTACCGTACTTAACTGAATTGTGATTATCACTTGGGACACAGCAATGACCATTGCATGTTTCGCTCAGTCCAATGGTCACGCCGAATATACACATTTACATTACCCATGTATATTCAAGTACTTTCACTTCCAAACATACTTTCACTTTTTAGGCGTCTTACCACGTGTTTTGACATGTAAATTCTTCTTCAGTTAACATACTAGTTGTACTAGTTGTGATCTATCACGCAAAGAAACAATGTGGAGTATTACTATACGAATTTAAGCTGTAAATTTACCTTTAATATGTCCTGCTTTAGGACAGAATGTTTCGTTGGGCAATTGGGCCCTCTCAGATCTCACTGATTTTCAGAATGTCGACTCCGATCCCGATCCAAATTGTTAAAATTAGTAGTGTAATTGAAAAGCGCCCTTTACGCAAAAACAAAAGTGAATGCACATATTTTTTCGTAATATTATGTAAAAAGATACCGGAATGAATTATCAATAGATAAAAATAAGAAATGTTTGTATAACCTATAATGCCCCATTTCTGAGTGCGAGACGTTTCGCTCCTAATGATGTTTCGCCCTCAACTGGTACCCTGTTGACCTCGATTCTCTCAGGTATTCTGTGTAGCACCAATCAGCGGGGAACCAGTTTAGTTTCGCCCTAGGGTGATTCGCCTCAAGAGACGATTCGCCCCCAGACGTTTCGCTCCCATATGTTTCATTCAAAGACATTTCGTTGATACATTTATCGCTTTCCTTATTTCCTAGATAAAGTTTTACAAGTTTAATGCGCGCATCAATTCAATTATTGCTCTCATCAATTGATTTAATGCGCGCATTATATCAATTATTGCTCTCTACAATTGAATTGTAGCGCGCATCAATTCAGTTGTTGATATCATTAATTCATTTGAAGAGATCATTAATTCAATTAATGCGCGCAATAATTCAGAATTAAAGATAGCATTAATTATTTAAAGAGATCTTTAATTAAATTTTTGCGCGCATCAAATGAATTGATGCTATCTTCAAATAATTGAATTTATTATTTGAGTTTATGTTAATTTGGCGCTCCATAGTCATTTAGTGTGTACCAATACACGAGTTAGTACTCAGTCATTATCTACCTATCAATCGAAACGTAATATTTTCAACATGTAGAATTAAAGTTTGGGAAAGTATTTTATTACCCAAGCAGTCAAATATCGGGGTTTTTTTCCAACTAGAACAATTAAAACATACGAAGTAGTTAAAGTCTGACTTTCTGCAAGCTGATAATTTTGAATATGCAAAACATCAATATATTGTAGATACAGTCTCCGGATCATTTTACCTGAAAAGTATTTCCATACTAATATTGTCTTTGATAATCTGTAACAGTGATTTTGTTAATAGATAAAGCTGTTTCATAACAGTACGTTTGTTTCCTGATACAAGCTGTGTTTATTGTTTCAGACAACATTTACAAAGTTAATACCAAAATGTATGTGCATATGAGAAGGACACCAACACCACAAATGCCTCAGACAAAAACATACCACCCGAACCTTTGTCAGAGGAGTCACCAGTAGACAAAAAACTATTAATCGTGGTAGACATGCTAGAACAAAAATGCAACAACAGATTCAATGACCTAGAGAAAAGAATAGATAAAATTGAATTGCGTTTGTATGCACAGGTGCCAGATGTACAGGCTGGATTAAATCTAGTACATCCAATCAAAGAAATCCCTTAAAAACTAATCGATCAAGCTGTTCAAATGCAACAGTCTAAATGATGAGTAGGTGCAACAGAAAAATTAGAAATTTCAGCACCGTTTTCATCAGATCCAAAAAGGGGTGCCTTGTTTAAAAACAATGTGAAAACTGGTGCAGGACCCAGTGATGGCGATGAAGATCCCCGTGAGAAAATGTCAGAGTCAGCTAGGGAGATGGTCGTAACGACTATCCCTCCGGCAACAAAGTTTTGCATTGAAACTATTAAGGGAGTGGATAGAGATAATAAGGTCCTGTCTATGTCACATCTGAATAAGACACCGGCCATTTTGGCTGCATCTCCAGTTACTGGGACAGGACATAGTGATGACGATGATGACCACCGCGAAAAAATGTCAGAGTTTGCTGGGGAAATGGCCGTAATGGCTATGCCTCCGGTAATTAAACTTTGCATTGAAACTATTGAGAGGATGGTTCACGATGGTGAAGTCATCCCAGTGCCACAGCTCAATGAGACAACAGCAACGTCTATGGGCATTTACACTTGGTCCTGCACACATCCTTTGTGTCTTGTGCCATATACACACAACAAATACAGCACAGGCTTACCTATTGAGAACAAGTGCTGGAATGTACCTTGGTGTCTTGACACTCTAGAACCAACGACATTCTATAAAGTTGATTACAGGGTTGCTACACCTCTAGTAGAGACACATGACTTTACAGAGATTGACAACCAAGATGCAATTATAAGAGTTCTTGCAATTCAATTGTTAAACCTCTCGTAGAGACACAGGGCTTTACATAGGAAATGAAACTCCTCGTTGATAGTTATTATCCTGCAGAGACTAGGGGCTTTGTACATGACACAGTTCATTCCAATGCTACAGTCTTCTTAGCTGTGGATTGGTGATTGCAGTGTCCTGAGATACAGATCGTTACAATGTTACAGTCTTTTTAGCTGTGGATTGGTGATTGCTGTGTCCTGAGATACATATAGTTACAATGCTACAGTCTTTTTAGCTGTGGATTGGTGATTGCGGTGTCCTGAGATACCGATCGTTACAATGCTACAGTCTTTTTAGCAGTGGATTGGTGATTGTTGTGTCCTGAGATACAGATAGTTACAATGCTACAGTCTTTTTAGCAGTGGATTGGTGATTGCTGTGTCATGAGATACAGATCGTTACAATGCTACAGTCTTTTTAGCAGTGGATGCTTACTCCTCCTAGGCACCTGATCCCACCTCTGGTGTGTCCAGGGGTCCGTGTTTGCCCAACTATCTATTTTGTATTGCTTGTAGGAGTTATGAGATTGATCACTGTTCGTTTTCTTCACCTTGCATTGGTGATTGCTGTGTCTTTGGAGACAGTTATTTTTATGGTCAATGTCTACAGTTATGGCTATGGGTATTTTGTTAATTTAAAGGAATGGAATTATTTCGAGTTTAGTATTTATCTGAACGTGTACGGAATAAGTAATTATACATATCAAAGTTATGTATATGGGCTAATAGTAGTTATTGTCAGTAATTGCGGTTACTGGTTTGTCTTAAGATATGTAGAACATTTTGTTATTTGGGTTAGCTGTACATGGGTAATCTTAAGACTGCATTAGGTATGGATACGTAACCTAATATTTTACAATGAGCATACTTTAGAACTATATCTTAAATTACACGTTTTACTGAGCATTACTATAATAAAATATTACACAGAGATATAAGTACATTTTACTTTAAGTTAACACTAAGTCTTATGACGCAAAACAACAAAGTTATTCATGAGTTAAGTATTTCATTTGGACAATTCATTTTCTTTGTGAAAAGTGTTAAAACAATCTTGATAATTTACAGAAATGCTCATGGCTAGTTATATTTAATAGTTAGTATAATAGTACTGCAGTAGAGTTACTGTAAGTAGTACTTTAATAAGTTATACCTTTAACAGTGAAGTGTATGGTTTCTAGACTCCACAGTGTGTACTAATTATGTGGCAGAATCATTAATTTAATGGACTATAAGGTTTAAGTATATATAAAATATATTAAAGTTTAGATCAATGGTTTCCAATACACGTTTTCTCTTCCAAATGCTAGGGTATTGATATATTCTTTTCTTGTGCAGTTCAAACGTATGGTAAACGCTTTTATCTATGCATAAAACTGCAAATAGTAGACTATTCTCGTACAAAGCTACAGTTTGTGTACGAAGAATGTCTCCATGATAGTTTATATCTAACATTATAGACCCTAGTTATTTCAGAATTGGTAGATGATGCATTCCAGTTCATAGATTAATGGCAACCCACAAATTCTGGATGGATGTCGATGGCACTATACTAGTATTTGCTGGATGTCACCACTGGTTCGATGTCGCTAATTTCTATAGTATAGAAGACGAACAAGTGTGCCGAATTAAAAGTTAGACCAAATTGCATTATGTCTGAAACGAAGCAGAGGTGGAGCTTCATCGATTTTTAAGGGCAATAATATCTAGAGAAATATTCAAGTTCTGGATTTGAACATGTGCCGAATTTTGTATATAACAGAGCAAAGTAAGATCACATATTAATTTCGTATAGGATAGTCATACGCTCAACATCGTGTTCTGTTTGCTAGCGCACATTTACCAGGCATGATAATATGAGGAGACATGAGCGAATTGCTCATGGAAGAAGTAATCCCTACCCTCGAACAAGTGGATCCTACTTGCAGCTCAATGAAGCTCCTCCTCCTCCTCCTCCTCAGGATTGTAATCCTCCTACTCAGGGTTTCCTTCATCCACATCCTCTAAGACCATCGGGAAATGAGGATAATTTTAAGTTTGTTCATCCCTTTACAATGATTAACCCTATTGTTGTCCCAAACTTACCCCCGGCGATCATGATTTTTACAACCTTGAATCTGCACTATGTCAGGAAGCTTTCATTTAAATATGAATTTCTCTGCCCCAATGGTTCTCGAGAAAAGTTTTAAAGATTTTCCCTAGATATTTGTATGTAAAATTTTGATCCCTTATTGTGGCCCCACCCTACCCCCGGGGGCCATGATCGGAACAATATTGAATCTACTTTATACTAGGAAGCTTTCAGGTAAATATCCACTCTTATGGCGCAGTGGTTCTTGAGAAGAAGATTTTTAAATATGTTCCCCATATATTTGCATGTAAAACTTTAATCCCCATTTGTGGTCCCAACCTACCAATGCAGGTCATAATTTTTACAAAGCTGAATTTTTCACTAAGTCAAGAAACCTTCAGGTAAATTTCAGTGGTTCTTAAGAAGATTTTTAAAAGACCCAACCCTATTTTTTTTTTTTGGATTATCTCCACTTTCAAGGGGAATGACCCTTCATTTGAACAAACTTGATATCCCCTCCATGTAAGGATAATTTGTGGGCGCATGGCCAGAAAGAAAATGAAGCGTACGCAAAGTATGGCAAGGGGTCTGAGAATGGGGCCGAGGGGTCGAAGCCCCCGGAAGCTCCTTGGTTTTACCAATGAAATCGCCTATTTTTTGTGCGTAGTTACAGGGTCTCTTGTCAATTTCCAAAACAAAAAGAAGTCACAAAATTACTCTCTAAAGTGCTTCATAATGCCGACTCACCGTGTGTACTTGGACTGACTTTACATTTGGTTTGCTAATTGTAAATTGTCCGGGTTATTTTTCTTCGATGTTTTCGAGTGGTATAGATGATAATTGTTACTGGTAACAAAGAATATCCTAAATCCGTCTACTACATGTACTGTGTACATAGATAATGTACGTTAAAGTGATATTCGACATGATGTTGACAATTTGAAATTCAAAATGGGATTTAAATTTGATTAAATGGACATCATAATGCTGATTTAAAAATGTAACCCCCCCCCCCCTCTCTCTCTCTGTCTAGCACATGATGTGTACGCAGTTGCGAACTTGCGTATAGGCAGATACGCTACTGATTTGTACCAAGTTTAGTTGAAATTGGCCAATTAATTCTGGAAAGGGTGATTTTCTTATATATCAGCATGTATAACTTTGATCTCTATTGTAGCCCCATCATACCGCAGGGGCCATCCATGATCTGGGCAAACTTCAACCTACTTTATACCAGAAACTCCACTCTTATGATCCAGTGGTTTTTGAGAAGAAGACTTTTAAAGATTTCCCCTATACATTCGCATGTAAAAGTTTGATCCCCTATTGTGGCCCCAACCTACCCCCGAGTGTCATGATTTCAACAAACTTGAATTTCCACTCTATATCAAGAAGCCTTCATGAAAATTTCAGCTTTTCTGTCCCAGTGGCTCTTGAGAATATTATATTTAATTTTTACCCCACGCTATTTTTGAATTTTTGTAATTATCTCATCTTTGAAGGGGACATGACCCTTCATTTGAACAAACTTGAATCCCCTTTGCCCAAAGACGATTTGAACAAAGTTTGTTTGAAATTGGCCTATGTGGTTCTGAAGAAGAAGATCAAGTCAAAAGTATGAAAATTTTACAGAAAAGCTCATCTGAGCTTTCAGTTCAGGTGAGTTAAAAAGTTTGATTTCATTTACTGGAAATTTTGTATACCATTTCAGTATTTTCGCGAATAGTCTAAATTTTTATCTCTAACCCGTACTTTTTAAAGTTCCATTTCACGATTGATTTATTGTTTGTTTGATTGATTGATCGATTAAATGAATATTGTTGTACGTCCCTCTCGAGAATATTTCACTCGTATGGAGACGTCGCCATTGCCGGTGAAGGGTTGCAAAGTTTAGGCCTATGCTCAGCGATTATGACCATTGAGCAGGAGGGGGGGGGGGGTCTTTATCATACCACGTTGTTACATGTACTTGTATACTCGTTACATTGTAAAATGCCGTGTTTCCTTCACAAGCTTTCAACGTCATGGATGAATTTAAATGTTACATGTAAATAAAAGATTAAAGTATGTAAAAATATAAATAGGAAGTTGAAATATTGCGATCTTAGGCATTTGTAATTATCTAATATATTTATAAAATTTGATACATTGTACTTATTTTTTAAATGATGTGACCTACACTTTATTTCGTATTTCAAAAGTTACATTTAATTTCTGTAATATTTGATTTAAGAAATTGTGATACAAAAATGAAAACATTGAATGCTATTTTTGTATAAACAATATATCAAAGCCTGATATATATTTTTATTTTCTCTCCCATTCCTCTCCTCCGAAAATAAAATATTTGTTTAACTGAAATATAGAGAAAAAAGACAATTTAGGATTGTTGCGTTTATTACAAGTTAGCAACGCCGCACTTGTTTTATTCAACAAAATAATATACTGGATACAAAAAAGGTATTCAGTAAACTAGGATGTGGGTGGGTTGGAAAAACCAAAGACACATGTAATACTTAAGCAAATTTATAACGAACGTCGCATTAATCGAACAAAACGCATACGCGTGTTCGACTATACATGTATACTGGGCGCAGAGGCTTTCCTATGTGAAAAAGTCTATAACTGAATGAAATGAAATAGTACGAAAACTAACCAAACATAAAAACGTAAAGAAATAGATTCACCCAACACTGCTTTTGTGTCTACAAGCAATAAATGAATGGTATTCGAATGCGTTTAATTGTGACCACACGGCGACTACAAAGTCCGTTTACATGCACTCAGACAAATCGGTGTCAAAAGATTTTATGAAACGATGTCCAAACTTTTCAGTTGCTGAAATATCAGCATTGTTTGACATGGTGGAGGGGGAGAAGACATTTGTTTTTAAGATGCTGTAAATTCAACAGACTATGTCCGGCCGGGTAAAGAAATGAAGAAAAAGTGGACATGCCTAAACAGCAAATGTAGGGAAAGGTTGGCTGTATGATATTCTAAACGAATATTGAATTCATCATAAAGATCACATGTCGCGGTATACGAAGCTTATCGATGATGTCCACATCCTCCATATGGTCTAATATATTGTTTCTGTCCCTGAAACCACGTTTCCTCCGGATAAGCTACCTATCTCTTAACACAGCATAGTTCAGTATAGACTTAAGACAAGTATCAGGATGTTCTAAGATTTCTAACAACCTTAAGATCATCTTAAGATATGACAGTTTGGTGAAACAGCTACATAATGATGGATCTTATGACAAATTAGTCGTAAGATAGTTCTGTGAAACTGGCCCCTGTTTTATATCTGTAGTTTATGCAATGATTGATTTGTGTTGTTTATGCTGTGTTGACACCAACAGACAAATCAACTTGAATTGAATGAATCTTAAATCAACTATAAGCGCAATAAGAGACCCATAGGCCACATTGCTCACCTGAGCAGCAGTTTTTAGCAGTAAACAAACTTCAGCAAAACTATCATTACATACATTTTTAACATCTCTCTCGAGAATTTTTCACTCATATTGAGACCTCACAAAGACTGGTGAAGGGCTTCAAATTTAGGCCTTTGCTCGGCGCCTACGGCCATTGAGCAGTGAGGGTTCTTTAACGTGCCACACCTACTGCGACACGGGACATCCGTTTTTAAGGTAATCCCCGAAGACCCGTGACAGTCACACCTGGGGCCCGTTTCACAAAAAGACGTACAACCAGATGTTAGCTTAATCGGGCGTAAAACAGGACTAAATCATAAAACCGGACTAAGTTGCGTTTCATAAAACAGACTACGTTTGCACCCGACTAAATTTATGGATTAAATTTAAGCCTGCTCAGGACTAGGGGTAACTCTTAGTCTGTGAACAACTAAACGAATAATGACACCGGTGTTGATTTTGAAGCAACGCAGAAAGCGGCAGATAAGAAGAGAAAGAGTTTTCAGAGACCGGTCAAATTGACTCGATCTGCATCAAATTATGATTTTAAATAAAATAAATCCACATCAGAAATATTTAATACCTATCGTTGTAAACTTTAAAAAATTCTGCTTAAAAGTGGAATCCATTGCTTTATTTATTGTAAAATATAAAGTCACACCTACTATTTGAAACATTGCTGTTTTATTTTATGAAAAATATAGTGAAAAATGTTTCTGGGAACACACTTGTGGACAACTGCTGTACATGTATATCTGATGATAATATTGGAAGCTTTCATTTTGATTTTTTTTTTTAATTTGACTTTTATTTATACAAAAATCATGGAATGTAATACGTTACATGCATAATTTAGAATAATTCTATTTTACAATCCAGGAACATTAATGTTGACCGTCTGGAGATTTATTCCTTCCAATCAACCAAGTTCCAAAAAAGATATTGCATCTACTGACTTATAATTTACAATTTTTATATCCTCCAAGTTATGATGATAATATATATACAACATATTGAGCCCTTATTTCAAATTTAGGGGGAGTGAGAGTGTGTGTCTTAAATTCCAACAACAATTGATTTAGCATTCTTTCCTTTTAATATTCATCTGAACTTTTGGTATCTTTCAATTCTTAAAAGATTAGACTACTTACTATTTGATGATTTCGTTCCAGATTCTTATTCTCCGAAGTGATATCACTAGAAAATTGTGCAATCAGAATATTACTATTTTCGCGAATTGATTATGCTAGCACTTGTAATTTATTAGCCATCCAATTAGGTTTTATTTTACTGATTTTGCTCACAGGTGCTTTGGTCATGATATATGAATACATCTAACCGTATTATATAGCAACCACCACCCATTTTTTTTTTTTTTTAAATACCCAAAACAATAAAAATCAGGTGTAATTACCAATTTTGAGTATGCTGATTTCAAATCGGAATTCCTTTTACTCCAATTTCTTATAGAAAGTGAGGTATAGTATCTTAAACACCCCTAGCGTCAGGTTGCCAAAAACGGAAAATGTTTCATTTCACATCAAAAAGTGACCCAACTTTATTTCTTTAACCATCATTACCCAAAACAATAGAAATCAGGTGAAATTACTAATTTTGAGTATGCTGAATCCAAATCGGAATTCCTTTTACTCCACTTTCTTACAGAAAATGAGGTATAGTGTCTAAAACACCCCTACCGTCAGGTTGTCAAAAACGGAAAATGTTCCATTTCACATTAAAAAGTGACCCAAAGATATTTCTTGAAATAAAGCATACAACATAAAAGGAAAACAATTGATACTAAATTGTTCCATGAACATTCTTAGTTGTTTTGGAAAGAATATATCTCACCTCTGGACTTCAAAGATACAGGAGAGGAAGAGTTATACGGAGCGGATCAACGATCTTAAATTTAATCAGATTGGGCCATAGCCTAATGAACTGATGAACAGGAGCAAAAATAAAACTAATAGGAAAACTGATTTATTAAACATCAGCAAGTCTTTTCCGAGAACTTCTGGTAGAGCTCCAAAATTGATATTTTAATGCATAAGATTTCTGAATTATGTCTAAGATATCTAATAACGAATAAACAACTTGAAAACAATGGCTTTTTATTCAAAGCATATTTACAATAGTGTTATCTCCATAACAATTCCTAAGTCATCTTTTATATTTTAATCACATGATAACAGGTGTGAACAAGGCACAGTTAGACGCCTTAAACTTGGATTAACGTGCAGGTGTAAACAATTACCTGTAAATAAAATAACACCAGGTTATTCTACCGTGACCAACCTTCGTAATCATAAGTACAAATACCACTCGCCCAATTTACGAACAATACATAGGCACATATTCAACATTGTTTTATTATTTATTTATCTATTTTGCATAGTATGTTTCTTCTCTTACCCTCTTTTATTTCAAATATATTTTCTGATTATCTGAATTCAAATTATCTCCGATATGCGAACAACCACACATCTACTGTATACAAAAGTGTACAAAAGTGGAAGACTTTCCTATTACGAGATAATTCTTTTTGTGTTAAAATTTAACCAACTAGACTCTATATACATGTACATATAGCAGGATCGTGTATAGGAACCAGCAGGCATGAGGAATCGTGCCATCCTTCTTATTCCCAATAAAAACCATAAGACAACAAAACTAACGTCTGGCGGCTTTTTTCGTCTTTATTCACCTAATATCTATTTATTTATTTTCAAGGTCAACGTATATCTGTTCACTTATGCCCCAACTAAAATTGCTTACAAAGGACACGTTTTAGTTTCACGAAATTAGTCAAAATAGGATTCATGTTTGGTATACGGACAAAAAGTCACAGGATAAACGTCACTGGACAGAAAGTCACAAAATATGTAGAAAAGTCACAAAAATGACTTAGCAAATGAGACCCCATATATACTTTTAAGATAATAATAACAGGTGGTACCCAAATGCTCACTAAAGCTGTTGTTCAGACACCAAACATTTCTTACAGTGGATAGGAGGTACAAGGGAATACATGTCATCATTATTGATGTTTGTTTTGCCCCATTTAGCACCTTCAGTTCATTATCAGATAATAAGAAAGGAAAAATCATTAACTTGTTTATATATCAATTATTATATGATAGTTCACTTACTTCTTGTTTTGACAATGATCAGAACATTTTTGCACTTAAGACTTTTTAGAAGAGTTGTCTGCCCTTTGTATAAATAAGAAAAATCTAATTTTCTAAAAATGTGTGTGGTCAATGATTAATTTTATTTCATATTTTCATTAAGAGAAAGTGTAGGTAACTTTCTACCAAGAGATTTGTATGAAACTATAACTTCTTTTTAAAATATTGTAATAAAACATGCTTCATATTTTGTCAGAACTGACTAGGGTATGGTCTGTAAAAGTTGCACAAGGTGCAAATGGGTGGCGGTTTGATTTGAAATAGCTAATTTAAGTGTAGTTTCAGAATTCGGGAGAGAAAAAATGGGGGAAATAATTATTTTGAATTAATTATGAGCGTCGGTGTCTGGGGTCGCTCTTGAGAATGACCGTTTCATATTTTGTCAGAACTGACTAGGGTATGGTCTGTAAAAGTTGCACAAGGTGCAAATGGGTGGCGGTTTGATTTGAACTAGATAATTTAAGTGTAGTTTCAGAATTCGGGAGAGAAAAAATGGGGAAAATAATTATTTTGAATTAATTATGAGCGTCGGTGTCTGGGGTTGCTCTTCAGAATGACCGTTTCATATGTTGTCAGAACTGACTAGGGTATGGTCTGTAAAAGTTGCACAAGGTGCAAATGGGTGGCGGTTTGATTTGAAATAGCTAATTTAAGTGTAGTTTCAGAATTCGGGAGAGAAAAAATGGGAAAAATAATCACAAATATGATATTTTATATATAGATGTCAAAAAAGCATGCATGTGCGTTTTATTTTGTCAAAACGCATTTGTTCCAGGGGACTTACAGGGGCGGATCCAGGAATTGCAGTTACGGGGGCGCCACTTTATGAGACAGGGGGTCTGGGGGCACCTTGAGGCGGCCCCCAGTGGGTCCAGGGGGCGAAGCTCCCGAAAGCTGGATTTTACAGATTTTATAGGGCTTGAAATATGTCATTTTTAATAAAGTAAAATTAGCAAAATGACGCAAATTTTAAGGGTTTCTGGAAAAATTAAGTTCTCTCAATAAAGTAATTCAAGAAATCAAAAGATTTTGTCATTTATTTCTCCGGGAATGGAAGAAATTATTGCTTCTTTTATCTTTTAATACATTTTTCTAAACAAGATACCAAGATTTACCTTAAATTTAAAAATGGGGGGGGGGGGCAGTCCCCAGACATCCAGCAGTTTACTGCATCCTTTCGTTCAGAATTATCTAGATCAGCCAGTGGTTAAATAGGAGACTAGTTTGAATATGCTGATCACATTAGACGCATAAAAGCGTTCAATTAATTGGGGAGGGGGGTGTACGCCATTACACTTAGCAAATACGGTACATTCCTGCGAAACGTGGCTCCTGAACTTTACCTCTTCAACATCTCACGCATTACCAAATTCGATAAACGATTTAACTCCATTGAATAGTTGTAACAAGCCAAACTCGATGTTAACAATTGGCTGATTGGTGGGGACCCAAGGGCCGAATTAAGTCCCCCGAATCTACTGAATTCTGACTAAATAAAAATGTGCATGCTTTTCTGGAGAGTTCTATTTTTAAAAAAAGATCAGGGGGTGGGGGATTCGCCATTATTAGAGCTAGCTACGTATTTTCAAAAATAACTAGTCCTACATGGACCTGATCGCGGTAGCTCAGTAATATATCGCTTGGTTTGTGGGCGAGAGGTCGTGAGTTCGAGAACCGTTACTGTCATTGCCGCATCAAACCTAAGACATATACAAAGACAGTGATTGCTCCTTTGCCAAACACTCGGCATTTAAAAGTGAGAATCACGGGTCTTTCCGTAATAACCTTAAAAACAGATATTCCGTATCGCTGCACAGGCGTTGGCACGATAAAGAACCGTCATTGCTACGGCCCTGTGTGCTGAGCACGTCTACAGATGTGGTACATCAGTGACGTTAACTAATGAAATCCTTCGTAACAAATCAAAATAAACATTCCCTGGATACAATCCAAATGAAAAATTATACAATGCAAATGGAAAAGATCAAATATTGCAACGTTTGACATGCCATAACCTTTAGGATGTTTCTTGGTGTTTGAAATTAACCATAGACCGAGTCTATGTCAAATGGCACTGGTCTATAACAATTGTAATTGGGATATAACAAAACGTGTATGTTAATTTTCTTAGTTTAAAGCATTTGAGTTATCCCACAAGTCAACGTCTGATAAACGTTATGAGGAAAAGAGAACACTTTTTTGGAAATGGAAAGAAAATATGCTTTATAAGTACTTTAAAAGTCAATAAAAATGTTTTAAATTTGTGTTATTTTTTTCAATGTTGCGGTCTATGCCAATTCGATGAGGTCTATGTCATCTAGTTTTGGCATAAACCCAGTCTGTACTAAGTTTTAAACGAATTTCGAAAACTGCTTTTCTGTTACTTTAATTCAGAAAAATATACTGACAACACGTCACACCAGCATATTTCTTTTCTGTTTTACCACACCCAAACATATAAAAGATGTGGTGACTACAAATGAAGGGAAGAAATGCATTAAAATGCACCATTTTAAATAATTCTTTTTAAATGGGTTAACCTCCCCCCAAACCCCACAGTAAGGTATAGATTTGCCACTGTATTTGAGTGCAACCTGATGTTATTAAAGAACAGACGTAGCTCAAAAATTGCAAATTCACATGAAATTATGCTACTCTACAGATTACTTCGAAAAAAATGTATAATTCAAATCCAACAAAAAAATCAACAGACTTATTGAAATGGATCACAGATTAAAATGTATCACAATGAGGGAAATTGGGATGTTTTGGAGAATTGACAAATTCAATGCAGAAAGAATTAAAAGGATCAATAAATGATGTCATAATATTTGCCCTTTGACCTCTAAATATCAAGGCTCTACCATATAGAAATTTCATGCAAATGATTTTGCACATTTTTACTGTATGCTCGAGAATGTCCAATATATAGGATGTTCTCTATTCGTTTTTCACAGGGTAAATAATTTATATTGTTCATTCCAAAGATAATTGATTATTGCATTAGTATAAATTTTCTTCTGGCATGTTTTCAAAGAAATGAATTTAAACTAATTTCACGTGTTTTGAACTACGTAAAGTAAATTATTTTAATGGGATATGAACTCCACATCTCCATTCTTAACATTAATTCAACATAAATTATCCACTTTTCAAATACTGAATGTCTGATATCATCACTGAAAAACACTAGATATATCTATAGATATGATGTTTACCTAGAAATGTAAACCTGAGTCGTTCAAAAACAGGCACCTATCTTCTTAGTCAGGTTAGTGTTACATAACCATGATAAGTTTATTGGATTGGCTAGTTGTGCTTTGTGCTCATTTAATTACAAATGAAAATTAGTCATGGGGCTTGGATTATTCTGACCACAAACTATGTCGAAAATCTGCTTTAAATTCATAATTCATAAGTAATTGCGCAAAAAATTAAAACTAAATACCTAAGCATTTCAACACCTACATAAAAATATTTCATTGACATAGCTGATGGCTTTTCGATATTAAAAAACACAATAGAGAAAATTCGAGTCACAACTTTGTTTTGAATTAAACTGCTACAGTGTGATCATGATTCGCATTTATTCATACTAGCAATTAAATCATAGACAACAAAAACAAGATTATTTACTTTTTCTTTTTAAACCACTATCTTACTTTCAAGGTATTGTTATCATAATCATAATGATATAAATCAGTCGAGACTCGATCGCTCGAGTACAGGACGATATTGGTGGGATGCCGATCTCGATGATTCTTGCATGTAAAATGAATAATTATTAGTAAGTTTATGTTGATATTTTTGCTAAAGGAGCTGCACTAGTTATATAATTTAATATATTAGTTAAAATGCACGTCTTCTTATCGCCATTTACAAAACACGGACAAGTCACGGACGCACGGATGCACGGAAGTAGAAAAAATAGTACAAAGCACGGATTCATTTTGCACGGATAATGAAATTGTCCGTGCATTTTTTAAATTATAGAATCAATTGATTTGTGACTTCGAATATACTTTGAATTGTTTTGTGTACACCCCAGGGAATACTTTATAATCTATCAGTCACAGAAATTTTCAGTGCATTGTGACGTCACCGTAATTGTTTTGTCACAAACATTTGTTCGTGTTGTATGCAATATTTCCGTGATTCCTTCATTACATTATAATAAACATATAAAACCTATATTTTTTCATAATACAAGTATTTTATCATTATTTCATATAAATTCTTCAATTTACAGAATTTCCGTAAACTTTGGTATCCGTGACTGGAAAGAAAAATCTGTCCGTGATTTGTATGCAATATTTCTGTGGTTCCTTCATCACATTACAAACATGTGAAATTTACAGATGGAAGACTATATTTCTTTCATATTACAAGTATTTTATCGTTATATTTCATATACATTCTCCAATTTACAGAATTTCCGTAAACTATGGTATCCGTGACTGAAAAAAAAAATCTGTCCGTGATTTGATAAATAATACAAATCACGGATTCATTTTGCACGGATAATAACAATTTCCGTGAATTTAAAAATGCTCATTTGAGCAGCGGACGAAATCGACATTGCACTGTCATAAAATTTTACAGATAAAGAGATGAAATTGACATTCCGTTTTTAACAAAATTTACGGATCAATAAAATTGAAAACTAGGAACACATTTATCATTATTATTTATCGTAAACACACATAAAATCACGGAAATTGCAGAAACAAAAACAAAAAGTCACGGACGATTTTTTAGTCACGGATTCACGGACGATTTTAAAGTCACGGATGATTTTTTTAGTCACGGATACCAAAGTCACGGAAATTCTGTAAATTGTTCTTATTGAAGAATTATAATAAATAACAATTGAAATAAAATATTATTCTTGTATTATGAAAGAAGTATAGTCTTCTGTCTGTAATTTAGTGTAAATTTCTAATGTTTATAACAATTACAGTGACGTCACAATGCACGGAAAATGTCTGTGACTGGTAGAGTCTACCTGCATATCCCCTATCTACTTGCACCAAAAAAAAATCCAATGGATGTTCGAAGTCACAAATCAATAGCATATTCTATATCTAAAAAAAAAATGCACGGAAAATTTTATCATCCGTGCAAAATGAATCCGTGATTTGTACTATTTTTATCTGTTTCCGTGCATCCGTGCGTCCGTGACTGTCCGTGTTTTGTCAACCTCCTCTTCTTATTAAAATATGTGCATAAATGAAGTTCATATGCCGATCACAATTTCAGATGTAGAATTAAAAACCAAAGTATTTTCTGGTTTTTGAAACAAAATAATTCAATAATACCAATTGTTTTATTGTCTTTTGGTTTTTTTTTCATCACCAAACTTCACACTAATTGTTGATTACAACCATATAAAATGTTTACAATTACCTATGGGTCGAATTATGCGAGCGTCGAACAGCAGGGCTACCGCTATATTTAGAGCGATCCTGAGCACCAGCGACCGCGATCACCGCTACACCTGTACGTTGTGCATACGTTTTTTTGTTTTTTTTTTTGTTTTTTTTTTTATGATTTCATAGTTTATTACTCATATTAATACCATCAGTAGTACAATAGCACAGGTACAATGCAATACATTGCAGAAAAAATATAGATACAAATTACAACAGTTTTATGAAATGTTCAATAGCATTTGTTTTCAATGCATAATTACTATACTTCATAACTTTACACCACAAAACTGTACACTTCTTGACATGATTTGATATGCTATATTCAGTTTCTTCAAGATTACTTAGTCTACAAAACATTTTATATTTGTATATCTTCAAAGCAATGAAGGAAATAAAGTTATTAAGCAGGCGTGTGCTTTGATTACATTCAAAATAAAAACCAATAACAATACTTTTCCATTGAATATTGACTTTGCACGCCAAAGACACCATATTCCAAACCAATGAAACATTTTTACACTCATATATAAGATGTCTCATATCTTCTGTTTCTAGACACAGAGAACATTTGTCAGAAGATTCTTTTTTCCATTTAAACATGTATTTTTTACAGGAAAGCAAATTATGCATCAGTTTATAATTAAATTCAGCAATATTTCTATCTAAAGCTAACTTGATTTTTTGTTGATAAATGTGTTTCCACATTTCTTTACTGACATTATATTCTTTGTGATATAAATTATGGTGCTTAGGTGATATAAACAATTTACTCAAAAGTATTTCATAGAAAAATTTACATTTTTGTTTTTCAACCGTACAATATTTATTAGTAAAATTGAAATATCTTTTATCTTTTATATTTATAAATTTTGATTCGTATCCATGAATTTTCTCTCTTATGTATTTAAAAGCTGATTTGACTATTTTATATTCACAAAGTACATTTGCTTTTTTGCAAATTTCTTTGCTTATTTCATCAATGGTCTTAAAACCGCTATCATTGAACAAATCTTTTACATATTTAATATTTTTTATCCAATTTTTAAAATATATAGTCTTGCCATTAAACAAAAAATGCTTATTGTTCCAAATTGGTTCTTGTAATATTTCGTTATTGTTCATATTTTGCACATTAGGAATTTTTTTACATTGATTAAAGTAAATAAACACCTCTTTATAAAATTGTGGAAGTTTGGTAAATATATCAAAGTTCTTTAAATCAGTACAATTCATTTTCAATATATATTCTAGATTTACATTATAAGCTCTTAATAGTTTATCAAGGTGTGAACGTATAAAGTTATGACCGTCATTTTTTATAAGTCGCGGTATCCAGGCAGCTTTCAATGCGTGGAATTTAGTAAGTATATCTATTACTCCAATACCACCATCTTCTATTTTACCAATCAGTGTTTTTCTTTTTATTCTATCTTTTGACCCCCATAGAAAATTAAAAATAATTCTACATAGCTGTTTAATAAAAATTTCACTAGGGAGAGGTAGTATAGATGCAACATAAATGAATTTGCTTATGCCTAAAGTATTAATTATTTTAGTTTTACCAAAAATTGTAAGTTTTCTCTTCTTCCATGACTCAAACAGTTTTTGCATTTTTTCACTTTTATCAATCCAGTTTCTATTGTAACATTCTTCTTTATCTACGCCAATATATATTCCAAGGCATTTTACAGATGATGTATTTACTTTTATTCCCTCAAGTTTTTCTATGTTACGATGCAACCTATGTGGACCTGTCAATATACATTCGGTTTTATCCACGTTTAGCTTTGATCCTGCATGTTTGGAAAATTCATTGATTGTTTTTAAAGCCTCCTTTAAAGATTCTACACTTTTAAGAAATAGTGTCAGATCATCTGCATGATGAACATGTTTATACTCTTTACTAAATTCAGAGGGTTTAATTCCTAAAATTTTATCATTTTTCTTTATCTTTAAGGCTAGAATATCTGCGACAAATAGATATAGAATTGCCGAAATAGGACACCCTTGTCTTATGCCTCTCGACATGGGACATGTTTTTGAGATCCATCCATTGTTTTTTAATCGAAATAGCGGATTTTTATAAAGAATTTTCATCCATTTTATAAAATTATGTTTAAAATGATATTTCTCTAAAGTTTTAAATAAGAAGTTCCATTCTATTGAATCGAACGCCTTTTCGAAATCTAAAAATAGCAATATTCCGTCTGTTTCTGTTTCCTCACAATATTCGAATATATCTAAAATTACTCTAGCATTTTCGCCAATATATCTTCCTTTAATGTATGCCGATTGATGTTCATTAATGATATTTCCTACAACCTTTTGAAGTCTTCTCGCAAAAATAAAAGCAATTATTTTATAATCCGTGTTAGTCAAACTAATTGGCCTATAATTTTTAAGGTTCGTTTCATCTCCTTTTTTATACAGGAGGGAGATAACAGCAGTTCTCTGTGAAAAAGTCATTTGACCATTATCAAATATTACTTTTAGCGCTTCGTAAAATAGGTCTTTTATGTCATTCCAAAAATATTGGTAAAATTCGTTTGTAAGACCATCAAGTCCTGGAGATTTGTTCGTTTTTAGATTTGTTACAGCATCAGTGCATTCCTCAAGAGATGGAAACTGCTCACAATAGTTTGCATCATTCTCACTCAGTACATTTTCTAAATTAATAGACGATAGATAATTATCTATGCATTCATCTGATATATTATCAGACGAGTATAGACTTTTGTAGAAATCACACATAGCACCCAAAATATCGTTGGTGTTTTCTATGCGAGTATCTTCATTAACTTTCAATTCTTTTATGACACTTTGTTTCTGCCTACTTTTCTCTAAATTTAGAAAGAATTTTGAACATTTTTCGCCTTCCAGCATCCATTTTGATCGTGACCTTACGAAGGCACCTTTACATTTTTTGTCATATAACTTATCTAGTTCTGATTCTAGATTACGTTTTTTATTCATATCTATACTATAAGAATCAAGCTCCTCTATATCATTTATTTCTTTTTCTATTGATTTAATGCGATTTTTTATATTTAGATTTGATTCTTTCGAAAACTGAATAGAAAAATCCCGAGATTTTATTTTGAATGTTTCCCACTTATCTACTGGGTCTAATTCTTCATTATGTATCTCATCGATAATTCTATGAATTTCTTTTTTATAGTTTAAATCATTTAAATGGGAGTTATTAAGTTTCCAATATCCATTTCCCCTTTTATTTGCATCTATTTTAAACGTTATTTTTAATGACCTATGGTCAGACATTCTTTTCCCAAAGTTTGTACCTGGAATTTTTCGTATGATTATATTGTTTAAATCGAATGTAAAGTTTCTATTCAGAAATATATAATCGATTCTACTACTAGGGATATCCTCTGAATTACACCATGTATGACCTTTAAAAGTTGGATGTGTTGATTGCCAAGTATCATACAAATCAAAAGAACAAACAATCTTTTTAAGCTTCGACGTACTTTGGTCATGAAAGTTATCTGTTTTACAGTTAAAATCCCCGCATATTATGATATTGTCATCTTCTGTTATACCTTGTTTTTGCAGAAAATTGTTCAATTTTTTAAAGAATGTGCATCTTTCTTTTATAGTGTTTGGTGCGTAAATATTTACTATTTTTCATGTATTTTTGCTTTTAAAAACAATCTTCTTCCGTCCAATGATGCGTGTTTTTCAATTATTTCTAGTTTTAATTCTTTTTTAAAAAGAATGCTAACACCTCTACTAAAAGGTGAATCACTAAAACAATGAACCGATTTACCGAACCACCTTGAGTCATATTTAAATATATTTTTCTCAATATAGTGTGTTTCTTGTAAAAAGATAATATCTACATTCATATCATTTAACCATGTATATAACTTAACTCTTTTTTCGTCCGAGTTTAATCCTCGAACATTTACCGACAGTATTTCAAACTTATCCATTTAGGCTATAATTTGAGGAAAAATACAGTAATATGTAAATACATGTATATGTATATAAGTTGAAGAAAGTTTGCATATCTATGAAATTGCAAAAAAAAATATAAAAAGATAGTTTTGTATAAGTTGTAGATATCTAATTCCATTGTTCAGTTTCAGTCCGTGAATCGCAATATATGATTGTTACCTATCCGTTGTCACTGGTTGTGGCGTATTGACAGATTGATCACATTCTTTTTTTGAATTAACACTATTTTTTGTGTTCCTGTTTCGGGAGTTTCGTCCAGTTCTCGGCTTTTTAGCATCGTTCTTTTGAATGCTGCTGAGCATGTCTGAGATGTTCCTCTGGTCCGACAACTGAGTGTTCCTGGGGACGGATATTGATCGACTCGGGGGTCTGTTTTCACAAGCGATTTTGTGACTAAGCTTACCCATGATATTTTTGCCGGGCCATTTATTGTGATCTGTGTGATCCGTTCCTATCCGATTTAGGCCAGTGCCCCAGAAATCGTCGTAGACGGCTTCAGCATATATAGTGGAGGGCGTACTTTTCTTCAGTACAGCGTGATATTCTTCCACTTGATTATATTTAGCCTTTAGAATTTCCTCCATTACTTCTTCTCGCTTAGACAGGAATTCATCACTGCTGTGAATCTCTTTCCCCAATTTTTTGGCTTCTAAGGCTGAGTTTACATCTTGAATAGCCTGCGCTTTTTGGATGTCTCCATTTCGAATGGCCTTGACATACTGAAATGCGTGTTCGGAGGATTGATGGTGAACGCCAAATACATGTAGGGAGCACGGGAAAAAGTTGGAAAGAGGATTTTCAGAACCAGCAAAAGACATGACTTCCTTCTGGTTTTCTACAAAGGCATCACATAATTCAGATCCTGGATCATGTCCTTCTTGTAGACAGATTCTGCAGCGTTTGGTTTTCGTACACTGGGATCTCCAATGCTCGCCCCAGCAGTTAGTACACATAGGCGTCTGTTTATTTGAAGGTTGACCTTTGTGATAGATGAGACATTTTAAGCCCGCACAAATAGCTGATCTTGGCAAAGATTTTCCCTGGGGAAGAGGTTTGGCATAGACAAACCTGTTTCCATTTAGAAAACTTGTCATTTTCCGGGTTATTGGATGCCGTATATTTTCATATTTTATTGGGCTTGTAAGAGATACATCAAAGTTATCAAGCATCTTTATAATTTCTCCATCATCAACGGATAGAGGAACTCCTTTGATTGTGATTCTCAAAACTTCCTCCTTGGGAGAGTTTGTACCAGCTGAGAAAGGGTTTGTTTCAAAAGCATAAACATTTGTGTTTCGAAAGTCGAAACCTTCAGACAGTAGTTTGGTTCTACTTTGGAGAGTATTTACGTAGATCCTCCAGAGTCCACGATCTCGTTGTATACATTTGATATCACTGGTGCATTTGATAACAGATTCTAGAATCTCATAATCGGTAACAGTATTGTTGCCAATTACAATGTCAGAGTTTCTAATATAGACAGGTTTGATCATCCCAGTCTCCATGGTAGATTGTTTGTATGAGATTTTTATAATATATAATACAAAATAGGAGAAAAAAACTAAGTCAGTTGAGCCGTGTTCACTACTATATATCGTGAGGTAAACCGTGCGTGACGGAATTAACAGGTAAACTTCGATGTAAATATAGTAACACGATAAGTAACACGTTTTTGACAGAATGTTCACTATATGGACTTACAGTTTGTAGTTAGAAATGAAAATCCTGAATGAAGAAAGTAAATTTCCCTCACAGAACTTCAAAAATAGCCAAAACACCGGAGCCTACTGCGGCACGACCGTCATGGCCCAGGGTCACGTGGTTTTTCCTACGTTGTGCATACGTTAATAATGGGAGTTATCTTTCCTTGGATATCTAAATCAATCAAATACTATATGAACACGGGCAATTATCGTCCATGTTTGACCTCAGTATAATTTATTCATGCATAATATTTATCAATATGTCCCTCTTTTTTGCGTATTTCACCGTTAAGTCAATGTTTACTTATATTCGCTCTTCAATCTCAAAGGGATTTTCTGGAGTGTGCCTAATCATGTGAGATACGCTAAATATAGCTATTTTAGATCCGAACGATCAACTTCGCATCATTCGTAGGCTCTAGGTGTATCCATACTAGCCCGTAAAATACAGAGTGGAACCTCGTCCCACTTTTCCTGTAGAAATAAAAATAGAACATGTCGCGCCACCTAGCGATCGTGGTTGTTGCTACCGTATATACACATGTGTATGTATAAGGTTAGATGTGTATTTATACTTTATGACCAAAGCATCTGTGATTTAATCCGTGAATTTGTATACGCCATTATATTATTGTCTGAATGACAGTAGCAATGTACGGAATATGTTTGCTTTCCTGCCATGCATTGTTGAAATCTAGAAGAAGTTATACACGCAATATACATGCTGAAAAATATATATCACATGTAGACCTACCTTTTGTCTAGTGCAGGGGCGGATCCAGGAATTGCGGTTAGGGAGGGGGCACTTTAGGAGATCGGGAATCCGCCTTGAGACCCCTGAAGCTCCTGGATTTTACCGATTTTAGATTGCTATGTAGTAATTTTTGATAAGGGGAAATTAATAAAATGACGCAAATTTTAAGGGTTTTCGGAAGAAATGTAAGTTCTCTCAATAAAAGTAATTCAATAAATCAAAAGATTTTATCATTTGTGTTTATCTCCGAGAGTGTAGGTTGCTTCTACCCCCCCCCTCCCCCCCACCCCCCACCCCCACCCCCCAGAGATGATGGGCCTGGCATAGAATTTCCCCCGTAGGAAGATTTAACCCAGGTTCCTTTTTTACCCCCGAGGAAAAACTGTCCCAGTATAGAATACATATTAGCTATATATCCGTTCCCAGTTCTAGTTCTATTACTATAGAATTCTCGAATTCTCTTGCTTATCTACACCCAGGAATTCTTTTTTTTTTTTTTTTTTTTTTTTTTTTTTTTTTTTTTGGAGCATGGTCTTGTGTATCACAATCATCATCTTATCTTTTTTTTTAAAGTAGGAAATTATATTCAAATCGTGTAATGATATATCAAAATTCATTCAGACATCTCAAGTCTTTGCCGTTATTTACTAGTACTTGTATCTAACATTTGAAATAGTGAAGTTGGGAAGAAGTCAATGTTTTGTTTTTTTTTAAATTTGAAATTTTGAATTCATATAAACGGGAAAATTACATTACTTTGCTTTATACAGTGCATCTATTTTACCTTTCAGAAATTTCTATTATATAACTTTTAGTTCACTTTTACGAAAAATCCTAATAATATTTACCATCGTTAAAGTCTTTTGGGAAGCATGTTAGATTTACTAGGCCTATAAGAAATTCAAAGTTCAACATCTCAACAACAAAAAACCCAAAAAACTATTCGTTTATTTTATGAATATCTTAATATCAATGAGCGCATATCTATTTCATTAGACTATAGCAAATGAAATCCGGAAACAGGAGAGGGAAATCCTATACCAGGGCGGTTTTTCCTACCTGGGGGAAACTCTATACTGACTTTGTACATTGTACATAGGAGATAATTATATACTGGGGCGCTTTTACTCCCTGTGAGGGAAATCTATCCCGGGCTCTTTTTTCCGGAGTAAAATCTATGCTACAACACCGGCCTAAAGTTTGGCGTAAATTAGTTTCTCGGCCTAAGTTACGCCCTTATATTACACCTTTTTGTGAAACGGGCAGCAGCGTTTGGCGATGGAACTGTCACTACCTTTTTTAACGACTTAGGTCTGTCACGGCCGGGATTCGAAACTCGGCCTTCCGCATGCGGGGCGAACGCTCTAGGTAACTAACCTTTAGACCACCGCGGCGTTACGTATAGCTTGGTTCAGAACAAAAACTTTTCAAGGGTAAAAATTATCCAATTATTTTCATGAAAGTTATAATGGATCTAAGGGGAAGGAGGATGTAATATACATGTAGCTTGTGAACACATCTCCTATATGGCTTTATGATAGATTTTGAATTTTATACAATGCTTCATTGTCATTTGTAGATGTGCATATTGTCAGGATAAGAGGATACAATTTTTTGTCTAAAAGTTGTGATGGATCTAAGAGGGATGGGGGGGGGAGTGGGGGGTGGGGGGTGGGTAGAATAGCTTGTGAATACCTTTTCTCCTATATGGCTTATCAGATAGATTTTAAACTTTGTACAATCCTTCATTGCCATTTGTAGATGTGCATATTGTCAGGATAAGAGGATACAATTTTTTGTCTAAAAGTTGTGATGGATCTAAGAGGGATGGGGGGGGGGGGGGGTAGAATAGCTTGTGAATACCTTTTATCCTATATGGCTTATCAGATAAATTTTAAACTTTGTACAATCCTTCATTGCCATTTTTAGATGTGCATATCGTCGAAACAGGAGGATCCAGTTATTTTCCTATAAGTTATAGTAGATTCAAGAGGGATGTAGGATGTTAATATAGCTTGTGAACGTTTCTCTTTCTATATGGCTTATCCGATAGACTTGAAATTTTGTATGATACTTCGATGCCATTTGAAGATGTACATATTGTAGGGAAAGGAGGATCCAATTGTTGTCCTTAAAGTTATAGTGGATCTGAGGGGTAGAGGGTGTGAAATAGTGTGTGAACACTTCTCCAATATGGCTTATCGGAGTTCATAATGTATATGTTTCTGTTCATGCTTTCTCCTACATACCATGTAGTACATTCAGGGGATATCTAATTTGTAGCACTTCCAATTTAGGCATCGTCGGAAAACCATGACTGATTACGCTTCGTTCCTCTCTCCATCACCCGTGGGTCCGTTCATTCCTACTTGAGAGGAAAATCAGCCGTAGGTTTCCGACGATGAATTTAGGTAGCTGAGGAGACATTTGTTCTTCATAAACACAATCTCTATACTCAACACAGGACTGTAATTTACATGGTGTTTATTACGGTGTTCAACACAGAACAGTGTAGATATGTAATTGACGCTGATTATATGTGCAATTAATACAGTGTTGAAATATGTGATTAACACTGTCTTGCTAAATATTGGATTTTCTTCACTTTTGCAGTGCGACACTCGGCCACATAGATGTTGTTTCTGATGTCCACACATAAACCGAATGGATCATCTAGATTATCAATGTAACGGATGAACTGTCCGTCCTGATCTAGAAGGTGGATACGGTGATTGCGATGGTCTGCTGTCAGGATGTGACTATGGCTGTCTGTGGTGATGCCGACTGGATTAAATGATTGTTCGGTATTAGAGGGGTGACCAGTGTATCTGAATCGGAGTTTTCCTGACTGATTTACCACCACTACCGCACTAGCTTCATGGTCAGCCACACAGATATCCAGGCTCCTATTCTCACTGATGTATTTACTGTATATATTAGATGAATAGAGAGGACGACCCTGATCATCAAACTGAATGGTTTGTTTTTCTGTGGAGCCAGAGTAACGCACAACTTTGGATTGTGTTTCATCATCACTGATCATGGTAACCAGGAGATCGTTAGCGGCGGCACTGCAGACAAAGAGAGGTACCCACCCCTGTAGTGTGATCATGGTCTGTATCTGTTTATTCTTCACTAGGTTTACAGTTTTAGTTTTAGTGTCAGTATAAGCAAGATCTCCGCCCCGTGTCACCGCTGTGTCCCATGGCCAGTACCCTGACTTATTTTGTATTGGTGTCAGTAGTTCACTCTGGAGGTTGAGGAGCTTCATGAATTTGTTATCTCCGCGTGTCCAGACTTGTTCATCAGTGAGACAGCTGACATTGTATATTAAGTTATACCCAGTATTTATGGTGGCGGTCAGTCGTGGTTCAGCAAGCAGTGGTTTGGCTGTTGTAATGGATAGCGATGATAATGAACCAAACATCTCATTAAGTTTTTCTGTGTTAATTGTTGGTGTAGATATGTTTGGTAATGTAACTTTGATTTTAGGAGGCAGTTTGTTGAATTCATCATTTCTAGGTTTATAAGTTGATGTTAAAGCTGACATGAATTAATAAATATAGTATAATTCTATATGTCTGCCATATTTCTTTGCTAATCCGCCATATTAGTTGGATATTCTATTATTATATGTATCAGGGTTCGCATGGTATATAAGGGGACGAGTTTTGCTACGCTTCATTTCACATCAGTGTCTTCGATTTACCTGTGCGGGTAGCTTCGACAGGTAACACGTACATCTCCGATACTAATTTATAGGACATCAAGAAGAAATGAAATCACGTTTTGATACACCATGCAGTGCTCAAAATTACAATAAACATATCGTACAGTAGTAAATCATTCTAAAAGCTTTGGATAATTAAATATAGAATGTCTTTTCTTTACGTGAATGTGCGTACATTAGCAATAAATATGTCAAAACTATACAAAAACGCGGAGAAATATTTCATCCATTATCTAGATCTATTGATGAAACGGAATAAGCAAAGGGTATAAAATCTATACCATTCACACTTACTTCAAGCAAAATGCAAATACATAAATGCTACTGTACGTATAAAGAAGACATGGTCATGTACGCTCGTCATGAAAAAGCATCGAATGTGGATTACTATTTACCTGGGTCTACTCGTAATATCTGTAAAGGACCGAGGATGTACAAATGTACGTGTACACTTGTCGAAAATACTCAAAGTAGTAGTAAAACTCCCTTTATTAGCATAATCCATGAAACAAAACGATACACTCCATTTGTATTCCAACAGTAAACAACATTGTCCATTGTACAGACTACGACACACTTAGCCCGTGCCGATCAGCTATCTTCAATCAGGGGAAGTATCAGAGTAGAATAGTTACCCTGTATTGTGCATGAATCCTTATACTGTATGATTTACTGGTCAGAGTATTGCAGATTTATAAATCAGGATATCATTTAGGCACATAAATCCTTTGTGCAAAGATAATTTGCATATACAACACTGCATGAGTGTATGGAGAGAGAGAGAGAGAGAGAGAGAGAGAGAGAGAGAGAGAGAGATTCAAACGATGATCTTGTAATAATCGCGCTCTTATTAAGACGAATGATATCGTTAATTCAATATAAGAGAACAGTAACTCAATATTGCTCTCATTAATTGATAATACAGATTTATTTGATTCATTTAAAGCACGCAATAATTAAAAATTAAACATATCTTTAAATAATGTTATTTTCAATTACTTCATTTTATGCTAATTCGGCGCTCAATAGATCTTATATATCTATGCCATTTTGCTTTATTACATTCTGCGTTGAACTCGACGCAAATTGTAGTAATGCAAAATGTAATAATTGAGAGTTTATCATATGCGTAGTTATCAAGCACATAGAATTGTTTTTTTTATTTAAACATATTTTATTGAGAAGCTCAACAGGATTGGGCAACAGGCATAGCCTATGTAGGCCCTTTCCCAAATACAAAGGTCAAGTACAAAGTACTTAGAATCAAGGGGAGGGGACAAGAGTGTCTGTCCCCCACTTTTGATAACAATATCGATTTTTTTCCCTAATGTTTTCCGCCACACTCAACAATTTTTCAGTTATCTGATGGCACCCAGTTTTTGTTGGTGGAAGAGAGAAACCAGATACAATGTACCTGGGAAGATACCACCGACCTTCCGAAAGTAAACTGGGAAACTTTCTCACCAACCGACGCGAGCGGGTTTCGAACCCGCGCCGACAGAAGTGAGAGGCCGTTATTTTGTAATGCAAGTAAAAAATATATTGGGTGACAACCCAACCCTCAACCCCCCAAACTTGACCCCAGCTTGAAAGTTCTGATATAATAGTAGAAGACACACACCACCACCAATTAAGAAAATGAAGATATTATGAGGCACTCATAGTAGAGGACTCTAACCACCCTATCCCACCCCCAACGATGGAAGAAAATGAAGTGTAGGGGGGAAATATTGAGGCAGTCAAAGTAAAAGACTCTTTTAACCCTTCACCCCCACTTTAGGACTTTGAACATCGGATAAAACATCTTGGTTTGTTTGGGTTTTTTGTTTTATTTTATTGCTGTTTTCGTTCATCTTTTTTAATTATTATTTTGAATGGCAAGAAATTTTGAAGAATCCAATTTTCCATTTTTTTCATCCTGTTGTACCCCCCCCCCCCCCCCCCCCCCCCATGAAAAATGACGATGCATGTCTGGTTATTACATGTACATTTTACTTTTCAACACATACATGCATACTAATTGTATGGTGTAGAATTGCACCCTTTACCAAGTTTTCCTTCATTTACAGTGTAAGGAATGGTAAACCAAAATCACAAAACATAATGCATAAAGGCCAAGATAGTTTTAAGCGTAGGAATTGCATTCACGAATACCTAAATACATGTATTCAGAAAAATCGCATGCATGCATTGCAGGACTATAGCATGTGTGTTTTAAAGTTTCTGTAACATGCCATAATGATTATTTTCATTTCGTAGATCTGGCGCAATGGATATATTCTGAAAATAGACATACCGCTGTACGTCGAAATTTCATATCCAATTGTATTCGATAAGATGTTAGTATTCATAAATCAGTAAAATTCGTGTTGAGGTTTTATTTGATATGATACAGTGTCAATCTACTGTAATGCATTAGTAGGATATGCAAAAGGCAAGATTATAAACATTTTCTAGTATCGATATCTATATGATCACGAACAAACATCATATAATTTGTATCCGGCTTCATATGCCGATTTAGATATCAATAAAAACAAAGCTGCATAGTTTGGGGGAGGGGGTTCTAATGAGTCTGATGAAATTAAAAGAAGGAACCTCACATTTGCATTCAAACTAGATGTACTTCAAAACTAATTCATTTCTGCTCTGACTGAAAGCATGATTCTAAATTCGGGAACGAATCTTGCATAGAAAATAATTAATAGGGGAACACATAAATTCGAGCTCCTTTGGACTTTAATGAAATGCAAATATGCTCCTTTCTTTCAACACGAATTGATATGTTGTTTCAGGCACGTATACAGGGGGTTGGGGTGGGCAGGGAGGCTGGGCTGGTCTGCTCTCCCCACTTTTTTGACAATTTACTTTTTCCCGTTATTCTAACATACAAAGTCAGTATTTTCTACATGCAGTTTAAACTGGTATATATATATATATATATATATATATATATATATATATATATATATATTGAATTTGTAATGAATTCAATTATAAGCATCAACTCCTGTAAGTTTTTAATATATTGTCAATAACAAATTTTTAAATAGCTGAAATTTTTTAATGCTTGTAAGCTTACCATTATATCAGTGATAAATTTTCTTTCCTTTTGTGAAATAATATTGTACATCGAAGTAGGACAGTCTCTCTCTCTCTCTCTCTCTCTCTCTCTCTCTCTCTCTCTCTCTCTCTCTCTCTCTCCTGTTCAATCAATGAATATGGACATACAGAGACGTAAATAATTATGTGGTTCACAATGAAACAATAAAACTATATTTTCGTTTATACATTTCCTTTTATATGTGTCTTTGTGTAATCAACTGTTTATTATGGATTGCAAATGTAATACCCGCATTTTTAAACAGATGTATATTTTCGATCATTATTCCCTTATTTGTATATCCAAATTTGTATATGATCATCGATAAATTTTGAATTGAGCACGCAATATATCCAACCAGATGCTCAATGTATATGATTAGATTCCCGGTTTCTATCAACTGCAAAACCTCGACCAGACAAGCATTCAATGCAGGAAAAATTTTCGACTCTGACATCTCCCCTGATTGAAGACACCCTATTTGGCACGGGTGAATTGTGTCGCAGTCTGTATAATGGAATGACAACGTGTTGTAAAGTTCTAACGAGATACAAATGGAGTTTATCATTTTGTTTCGTGGATTTATCAGAATAAAGAGAATCTAATATTTTCGGTAAGTGCACATCTCCGATACCTGTTGAATAGACGTCCGCATTTGATACGGTGTTTTTTGTGGCGAATATGCCATGTGCATTACATATGTAATGCAAATTCCTTTGATTATGTAAATGAGGCAATCAGGGTCAATCAAAGTCTTGTCAATGATTAGCTATTCCTTGTGTGTTGTACATTGTCTCAAACGTTTTGGAGACTAGTATATGAGTCAGCAGAATTGAGCGGAGGTATAAATAGAAGGCCTTTCTGCGCATCTAAGTTAGTTTGCTGGTAGACGGAGAAGAGAGAAGATCGTATCTCACATCCATAATTTAGGTAAGGTTTATTGTCTCATATGCGGGACCTCAAATTACTGCGGGTGGACCATTTGAGACATTATTCCTTCAGAAGATAGCCCGGGAGCAAATGCTCAAATAAATAAAGGGTTGAAACTTGTAGTTTGAAACAGCGTCTGAAACAGTGGTTTCAGACCAGAGGCTGAAACACGAGTGATTAAACTAGGCAAGGAATAGTTAGAGGAAAATCATGTAATAAATCAATAAGGAAATAATCACAGTGTTTGATTCAAATTGATTTATTATCATTGTTTAGAGCTATAGTTTAATGCAATCATTTAGAAACGTAGGAAACGTTTACGAAAAATTATTATCCATGGTTTGAACCCACATTACACGTTACAAAATGTTGGTGGCAGCGGTGGGATAATCTACATCAACCCATTCGTAAAATTATAGTCTGTTTTTGTTTAAATAGTAGTGTAACATCCGAACTATTGTAGTTCTACTTAAAAGATTATATTTTGCGTTTTCATATTTACTTTCACTGTATGAAACAAGACGGTTAGAAACTTGTAAGATTTAGATTATAGGAAGCCATGGACAATATTGACGAAGAAATAAGTTTTCTAGAAGAGAAAATTAAGGAACTTTCTAATGAAAGCATGCGAATTAAGGAACATAGGGCACAGTCAACACCTGGGACTGTAAGAGACTCGGGCATTGGAGAGTCTGGGCGTAAAATAGAACATAATGCAGAGGAAAACTATGAGGCAAAAGGAGCAAGACCTAAAACTAAGCTTGATGCTCAGACAGAAGACTCGTATGTACTTTATAAAAGCAAAGACAGGTCTCGGTCGGAAACAACACCGATGTATCTAGAAACGCCAGACAATATGCCAAGAAATGTTACAACACGTAGAAGAAAGGACATGTTACAAGCACTAAATAATGCAGGTGCTCAAGAAAATTCAGATAAGTCTGGTAAGCTTAAACCAGCAACATATGATGGTTCAACATCGTGGTTAGATTATAAATCACATTTTAATGCTTGTGCCTGTTTGAACCATTGGTCTGAGGCTGAAAAGGGAATGTACCTTGCTGTTTCCCTCAGAGGCCAGGCTCAGGGAGTGCTTGGGAACCTAACTGAAACACTGCAAATGAATTTCAAGGAACTCTCAAAAGCCCTAGAAGAGAGATTTTCTCCAGCTAACCAAACAGAATTATATAGAGCTCAGCTAAGAGAGAGAAGACAAAGGGCTAGCGAAACCATACCACAGCTTGGACAAGATGTCAGACGATTAACACGCCTATCCTATCCTACTGCTCCAGCAGATGTTTGTGAGACGCTTGCTAAAGAGTATTTTATTGATGCTCTCACAAGCGCAGATATGCGTCTGAGGATAAAACAATCTAGACCACAGGACCTCAACGATGCTATCCGGCATGCAGTTGAGCTTGACGCTTTTGTAGGAGCGGAACGCAAAAAGTATGAAGAAACTGGTTTTCTTCGAGAAGTTGGAGATGATAATAAACGTGAAACTAAGCGTGAAAGTTTAGAAGAAACAGTTAGCTCTATGAAGGAGATACTGGGCAGGTTGCAGAAAGAAGTAAATGATATAAAATATGAAAAGAGAACTAAAACCGACAATGTGCCAAGAGTGTTCGAGAAGGGTTTTAAAGTAGGGATTCCAAAGAAGTGTTACAATTGTGGCAAACCTGGTCATTTAAAGAGAGACTGCAGACTTGCTCAGTCAAACAGAAGAGTTGATCAGAAGTTTCCACAACCAAACACAAGCAAAATTGACAAGACTGGCAAAGGCAAGCCCGACAGTTCTGGACATTTCAAAAAGACCACCCATAGTGGGAGAAAACCTAGACATGAGCATCAGGGAAGCATTGGAGTTCAAAGAAATGCTAATGAGCCAGGAATGTATATTAGAGGAAACATAAATGATATTCCTGTCCTGGCATTGGTTGATACAGGGGCTACAGTTACACTGGTATCTCGGAAGAAGTTTGAAGAGATAAATAAAAAGTGTAAACTGGAATTGGCTGAAACGAATCAGAGTATATTATCAGCGTCAGGAACGCCTCTACAAATATACGGAAAGACACTCGTGAAATGCAAGTTTGGCAAGAAAATATTGTATCAGACAATACTGGTTGCTGACATGACTGTTGATGCTGTTCTGGGCCATGACTGTTTAAAAGCTAACAAAGGCATAATTAATTTACATGAAAGAACGCTGCAGTTAGGAGATGAAACTCACTCTCTAGAATTTGAGGGAAGAATAGGGTGTTTTAGAATTGTGGCACTAGAAACGGTGTCGATACCATCAAAGACAGAAATTGTCACAACAGGAAAAGTTGTAGTTCCAGACAACAATGAGATGCATTTAGATGTTGGAGTGGTGGAGCCTGCAGAAACGTTTTTGAGTTCTGACAGAGGATTGGTTGGAAGGACAGTAGTGAGAGGTAGCTCTACCGTCCCAGTAAGACTTTTTAATCCATCTGGCGACAATGTAATAATTCACACAGGAACAACAGTTGGACAACTGTCACCCATAGAGTGTATAATAGAAGATGATTACAAACCTACAACTGCTGATGACAAATTGCCTGAGCACTTAAATGAGCTGTATATGAAGACTTGCCTGAAGATGAGTAAGACAGACGCAAATGAAGTTAAAACTCTTCTGTCGAAATATGCTCAACTCTTTACAAAGTCTGATAGTGACATGGGAAGAACAGGACTTGCTAAACATAGCATCGACACCGGGGATCACAAACCAATCAAGGACGTTCCAAGACGACTCCCAGAACACATGAATCCAGAAGTAGAAAAACACGTGAAGGAAATGATGAAGAACAAGGTTATAGAACCTTCAAATAGCCCTTTGTCTTCTAGAGTGGTATTGGTGAAAAAAAAGGATGGGTCTACACGGTTTTGTGTGGACTATAGGCGATTGAATGCAATAACTGAGAAAGACGCCTATCCAATTCCACGCATTGATGAGACCCTGGACCAACTGGCTGGCTGCAAATGGTTTTCAACCCTCGATTTACACTCCGGTTATTGGCAGATTGAAATGGACTCAAAAGACAAAGCCAAAACAGCATTCGTAACTCGAAATGGGCTATATCAATTCAATGTCATGCCCTTTGGGCTATGTAATGCCCCAGCTACGTTCGAGAGGTTAATGGAGTTAACTCTACAAGGTTTGCAGTGGGACATTTGTCTTATCTATTTGGATGATATCATTGTATATGCCAGAACCTCTAATGAAATGAAAACTAATTTGTCCAAGGTCTTCGACAAACTTGCAAAAGCTGGACTAAAATTGAAAGCGAAAAAGTGCACCCTATTTTCACGTAGTGTTGACTACTTGGGACATGTTGTGTCTGAAGAAGGCATTTCCACAGACCCAAAGAAGACTGAGGTTATCAAGAAATGGCCGCAACCTTGTAATGTAACAGAGCTAAGATCTTTCATTGGATTTTGTAGCTATTACCGTAAATTCGTACCAAACTTTGCAGTTTTGGCGAAACCATTACATGTGTTAACACAAAAGGGAATGAAATTCATCTGGTCTGGCGATTGTCAGGAGTCATTTGATACTTTGCGAAATAGATTAATCAGTGCACCCATTCTGGCACACCCGGACTTCACAATACCATTTATATTAGACACTGGTGCCAGCGATATGGCCATGGGCGCCGTGTTGTCACAAATACAAGACGGGGAAGAAAAAGTAATTTGCTATGCAAGTCGCTGTTTAAGCAAAACGGAACGAAAGTATTGTGTCACACGTAAAGAACTGCTGGCCATCGTCCATTTTGTGAAGTATTTCAGACATTATTTGTATGGGAAGCCATTCTTAATCAGAACAGATCACAGTTCATTACGATGGTTATTGAAAAAGAAAGATTCTGAAGGCCAGCTTGCAAGATGGATAGAAACACTTGCTACATATGAATTCCAAATTCAACATAGACCAGGGAAAATGCACACCAATGCAGACGCTTTGAGCCGCATCCCATGTAGACAATGTGGTTATGATAACTGCAATGGCAAAAGCCTGATAAGCAAAGGGCAACTTAGATCAGTCTTTGAAGAAAAGGATACAGACAGCATGTCGATGCAAGAAAGTCAAGAAGCAGATAAAGACATAGCTATGGTCAAGTCTTGGCTAGAAACAAATGAAAGGCCATCGTTTGAAGATATAAGAAGTACAGGATATTTTCTTAGATCACTATGGAGTCAATGGAAGAGACTGAAATTGACAAACGGAATTGTATGCAGACGATGGACAGTGTTGGAAACCAATAACGAAATACTCCAGCAAGTTATTCCTCTCTCTGACAGAAGAACAATCTTAAGACTATGCCATGATGACAGAACCTCAGGACATCTAGGAGTACATAAAACTTTGGCGCGAGTGAGACAAAGGTTCTACTGGCCTGGCTTACATCAAGATGTAAGACAATATGTCACAGGCTGTGACATTTGTACGAAGCGAAAGAACCCAAATAAGAAAAAGATAGCGCCGATGCAGATTGTTCCATCAGGGATGCCGTTGGAACGCATAGCGGCTGATATTCTGGGCGAACTACCAATTACGGAAAATGGCAATAGATATATTTTAGTGGTCTCAGACTACTTCACTAAGTGGACGGAGGCTTTTCCTATGCCAAATATGGAGGCTAAGACCGTGGCTAAGTTGATTGTAGAAGAATGTATTGTAAGATTTGGAACGCCCAAGATAATACATTCTGACCAAGGCAGACAATTTGAATGTGAGCTTTTCCGTGAAATGTGTAAACTTCTGAACATTCAGAAAACAAGGACCACGGCCTACCATCCCCAGTCTGATGGGATGGTAGAGAGATTTAACCGAACCTTAGCATGTATGCTAAGCGCATATGTACAGGAGAATCAAAAAGATTGGGACACTCATATTCCCTATATCATGATGGCATATAGGTCTGCAGAGCATGAGTCGACAGGTTTCACGCCGAACATGTTAATGCTTGGAAGAGAAACATCTTTGCCATTAGATTTGCAGTATGAGATGCCAGAGCCTCTTAAAGGTAGGAGTCCAAATGAATGGGCTTGGATTCTTAAAGAAAGGATAGAGAGAGCCCACAGTTTTGTTCGCAATTACACAGATGCTGCCATGAATAGACAGAAAAACTATCATGATATGAAGATGTCCTGGGAGAAATTTAAACCAGGTGATCAAGTTTTTATTTACTTTCCACAAAAGAAAATAGGTTGTTCTTCGAAGCTCACTTCGTTTTGGGGTGGGTCTTTCGAAGTCCTTGAAAAGTGGTCAGAAGTGCTCTATGCTGTTAACTGTGGAAGAAAAGGTGAAAGGCAGATAATACATTGCGATTTAATGCGAAAGAAGAGGGACCAAATCCTCCGAGGGGAAGATTCCGGTATGATAACCGAGTTGTTAGACAGTGACATTGAAGCAGATGAAATAGAGCAAGAACCTGATAGAATTGTTGAGAGTGTCGATGAACTTCTTAAGTCTACCAAACCAAGACGAAAATGTGGTCCACCAAAGTGGTTAGAGGACTATGAGTCCTATTAGAGATGCATAAAACTTTTTAAAAAAAATGTTAACTACAGCAAATTGTTTTATCTTATTTTGTAGAAAATGCCAAACCTGAAAGTAACTAAAGCCAAAGTAAGAAATCAATGTCCATTGTGTGATGGAGAAGTGCAGAATAATCATTGGCCTGAACATTTAATGAATTGTACGGGTGGAATGTTTCCATGTGGAACATGTGGAAAATTATTCAAGAAGAAGGAATATCTGGTCAGACACGAGAAGAAGTTCCATGAGAAAGAATCAACGAATCACAATGGTGTGGAGAGCGACGAAGAGTGGGTTAAACAGGATCCAGGGAATTTAATTGGACAAGTATCCAGCTCAAGTGAAAGTTCCAGTGATGAAGATGAAACATGTGAAGGAAGGCCAGAAGAAATCAAAATGCAGAAATCTCAATCCGTACCAAAATAAGATAAAACTGATGATGAGAAAGAGAGACGCCAAACAAAACCGGGAAACAGTAGTCCTTTGGAAAAGGGCAGAGTTGTGCGAAAGCGACTGAACCAGCTCCAGTGTTCGCACCAAAGAGAACAACACCAGTGGTGTCAACCCAAAACAGTGGAACATGCACAGCATCCATACAGAATTTCAGTTTTGGGAAGACATACACGTCTTCTAGTACTCAGACTGAGAACCAGTCTACTGAGGGACAAAAGAAAGTCCTCAAGAAACGAAAGTTGCATAAAGTCGTGTCGACCTACACCAAAGATAACAAACATGTTGACGAAATTATGGAAGAAGAAGAATTCGAATATGAGGAATAAATGACAATGATTTAAAAAAGACACGGACAGAAAACCGTTTACGATTGAAACTTTGTAGTTTACTTAAAGATAACTATAATAATACTGAGAGAAAAAAATTGCTTGTTTCTTTGTTCCATATGCAGGGTCGCATATATTTCGGAGGCGTGGGTAATGTAATGAAAATTCCTTTGATTATGTAAATGAGGCAATCAGGGTCAATCAAAGTCTTGTCAATGATTAACTATTCCTTGTGTGTTGTACATTGTCTCAAACGTTTTGGAGACTAGTATATGGGTCAGCAGAATTGAGCGAGGTATAAATAGAAGGCGTTTCTGCGCATCCAAGTTAGTTTGCTGGTAGACGGAGAAGAGAGAAGATCGTATCTCACATCCAGAATTTAGGTAAGGTTTATTGTCTCATATGCGGGACCTCAAATTACTGCGGGTGGACCATTTGAGACATTATTCCTTCAGAAGATAGCCCGGGAGCAAATGCTCAAATAAATAAAGGGTTGAAACTTGTAGTTTGAAACAGCGTCTGAAACAGTGGTTTCAGACCAGAGGCTGAAACACGAGTGATTAAACTAGGCAAGGAATAGTTAGAGGAAAATCATATAATAAATCAATAAGGAAATAATCACAGTGTTTGATTCAAATTGATTTATTATCATTGTTTAGAGCTATAGTTTAATGCAATCATTAAGAAACGTAGGAAACGTTTACGAAAAATTATTATCCATGGTTTGAACCCACATTACACGTTACACATATTATGCATATGGCATGGACCTGTATTTTGCAAGAATTGATATAAATAATATATTTTATGCTCTTTGCTTATTCCATTCTATCAGTATGTAATTGACAAATGATTTCTTCGCATTTATTTCATAAGAAACTGCAAATACTTGCTTGCACTTGCAAGTATGCAAGAAAAACTTTTTTGTGCATTTTTTTTCTAAATTATCTAATCTTTCGGAATGATGCATTGGTATACAATAAATATTTTGTAATTTTGAGCAAAGCATAATGTTTTAAAATGTGATTTTATTTGTTTCGCATTTCCCTATATATAACTATCGGAGATGTGCACTGGTCGAGTCCACCTAGAAAAAATCATTCAGGTGTGACAATCACATTTGGGGTATATACGGGTAGAGTAAATTAGGCTACCTGAGAGAAATATGGCGGATAAGATGAAAAAGGTGTACGTATTTATTAATTCATGTCAGCTTTAATTAAGGAGATATCATTGGTGTCCAGAATGTTTTTAATTTCTAGAATGATCTGTTTGATTTCAGTCATTCTGTGTGTTATTTCGTCTTCATGTTTCTCTAATACAGCCAAATGTTTAGTTTTCGTTTCCTCAATGCCTGCTTTCCGTCGGTTGACAAGGGGGTTGACCTCGCGGTGCCAAACTTCTCCTTGTTCGGCAGCTTTGGTCAATTTCCCGTAATTCGCTTCTAACTCGGCTTTTTTCAGTTTGGCCACCGTACGCCATTTCTTCATATCGGGGATAAATTCTGGTCTTGAGTTCCTCTAAATCCCTTTGTAAACTTTGTGTTTTAGAGCTGAGTTTTTCCAGAACATCAAATAACTTGTGATCTTCATGTTCACCAGAAATGACGCAAAAAGAGCAGACAGGAATGTCGTATTTTTCGCAAAAACATTCACAATTTTTGTGGGCGTGTTTCACACATTCCGAATATTTAGGTGTAAACTTTCTGTGTAAATGATACGGTACGATATCGTGTTTTTCAGAGGAATCTGAGAGATGTTTCTCCATCGTCAACTTCCCACATTTATGTAGCAATATTCCATTATCACCTGCATATGGTGTTTATATATCTCAACTGATTCGATATGCAAGAGCTTGTTCTGGGTATATTCAGTTTTTAAATCGAGGTAAGCTACTGACAAACAAGTTGATGGTACAGGGATTTCAACAGTCTCGATTGAAGTCAGCATTTCGCAAATTCTATGGTCGTTATAACGATCTAGTTCGTCAATACAACCTCGCATTGGGTCAAATGCTGTCTGACGTGTTTCATACCGATTGTTAAGCCGTTCTTGGCACACGGATTTTGACTGCGGATAACTCCGTTTACCTGATCAGGATATGGGGCTCACGGCGGGTGTGACCGGTCAACAGGGGATGCTTACTCCTCCTAGGCACCTGATCCCACCTCTGGCGTGTCCAGGGGTCCGTGTTTGCCCAACTATCTATTTTGTATTGCTTGTAGGAGTTGTGAGATTGATCACTGTTCGTTATCTTCACCTTGCATGTTTACTGACACAGTCAGTACAAAGATTCATATCACAAAGTTTACAGTGACTCTTTAGAGGTTCAGTCTCACAGAAGTCACAAAGTAGGACGTCCTGAGCACGCGGATCCATCTCTGGGGTCAGAGGTCACATGAGTAGTTTACTGTCAATGACAGAAATTAAACTGGTTAATAAAATAATTTATTTACATTTAATGATGTTTTGTTAATACATGTACATTACATTTCTGGATAAAATCACGCAGTGGCGTAGCTTCCATTGAGGCAACCGAGGCAGCTGCCTCGGTAAGAAAAGCACCTTTTACGTTGTTAAAATGTCGATAGCTTCAAGGGGGGGGGGGGGGGGGGGGGCTGCGCCACCCAGACCCCCTGCCTCGGTAATATTCGAACCCAAGCTACGCCTATGTTACGTACTTTTCTTTTCAACTTAAACTTTATACATATATTACACAAGATAAGAAATAAATATTTAGGTTTCTTGTTGGTAGCATACAGAAAATATACTCAAAGGAAGAATGAGTTAATATCTACCGAAATGACGAGACTTAATTCCAACTTAGAATTACACATAACATGACGAATGGGTTATTTATTCGAAATTCATAGATAAAATGTATAACATAGACCCCAGCCCCACCACCACGTGAATTACTTGAAATTAAGATGCTCGGTATAAGGATATCTACCTTAGTTTTAACTATTTCACTCATTGAAACAATTATCTAAATAAATACATTTCTAACAATTTAGAGACAGTGTAATGTGTATTGTAAAACAATGTTGTCTAACCTGCAAATATTCAAAATGGCCTCTGCACAGCCGCCTCTTCCTGGTATATCGACCTGATGATGATGAGTGAAGTTAATGTTTGGGCCCGGCTACACTATATATATAGACCTTCCGTCCTGTCACGTGATGACGGGAAATGTGATGATTTACCCATATACCAAATTCAACTATATTATTCATTTCCATTGCTACTCAAACTGTTCAGGGGTGGAGAGAAAAAAAATAAAGGGACGTGACCTAAGTTTGCACTCCCCCCTTTAGATCCGCCATTGTTGTTTCTGTGGCCCTCAAATAATTATTGCTTCACAAATTTAAGCTTACGTTTCGACTTGAAATATATTTCTTTAATTCATTTAGTTACTTCACCAAAGTATTTCACGGAACATCATGGTAACCGACTAGCAGAAACTGTGTTGTGTGAGATTGACCCTGTCCCTATAACCTCAGTGTAAAAACAGTCCGTAATGGTAAAAATCAGCACTAAATCTGGCATAATCAAATGAATAATATGAACATATATTACCCTTTACATTGGGTCCTAGAGGATGATATCATTTAAGATGTTAACGAAAGTTGCATTCTATCAGTTGTTTAAATTACAAAGGTCTGCCTTTCTTCTCTATAATTTTATAGATTCTCAAAATTATACGCGATAAGCTTCAAACTTTGAGAAGGATAGTTTCGGCTCAATAGGCACGCACATAGGTTAGGCGTCAGAAAAGAGACCATTTGATAGAAGGTGAAGGAAGAAAGTTTAAACCAAATTACACTCTAAAGATAAGAGTAAAAGTCTTTTGCGCAAGCTTCTTGTTGGAATTACCCCTGCACCTTGAACTTTACACACGAGGACCGATCTGTAGAATATAAAACTACGTTTCTTGGTACGGAGTGTGTATTTCATGCAGTGGTTCATATTTTTTATGTTTGTCTGGCCGTCTAAAGAATACCTAATGACAGACAGTGATCGATCTCATAACTCCTATAAGCAATACAAAATGCATTTTTATGAGTTAAAGTTCATCTTGTTTTTATTTAAGGTAGTACTCTACATCTTCATAATGGCTGACTTCCTTTAAAAACATGGATGAAAAAATCGATATCAGCAATATTTGACTTTTCCTTTTCCATTTAAATACCTAGCCGAGTAGCTCAGTAGGTTAGAATACCGACTGCTGAACTGTAGGTCTCGGGTTTGAGTCCATCAAGGGTTTTTAATTTTTTTTTTTAGAGTACCTACTACTAAAACTGTGTTTTTTGACAAAATAAAGTCAATTTGAAAATTTTCAACTTCAAAATAGTGTTCAACATATCCTCCACTTTTCATCTACATCAAATTTCTCTGGTGTAGCATACTCCTTAACCCAGTTCTAGAAGTTGGTGCATATAACAGGTGTTATTAAAATAGCGATCTCCTCGTTTGATTTGGTTTTACACATCCCTTGTGTATACAGCATACTGCTACGCTCGCGTATAAAGATGTGTGCGTATGTGGTTTATTGATGTGCGGTTTATTATGTGTTACTCAGAGTTTAACCTTTAACCTTTAGTCGCTGCGGTGTGTATTTGTGCCCTATAATGTAAATATCACTACAAAGCGCTAAATCAGTACGTGCGCGTCATACAGGTATACATTTACTTATTGAAATTCATTAACCCCCCTTTTTAAGCTCACCTGAAGGCTAAAGTGAGCTTTTCTGATCAAAAGTCCGTTGTCTGTCACCGGCATCATTTTCACCTTCTTTTCCAGAACTACTGGGCTAATTTCAACCAAACTTGGTCAGAAAGTTTAAAGGTCAGACTTTTCCGTATCATAAATCACTTGTGTATACAACATTCTGCTACACAATTTATTAAATACTCGCGTATAAAATGTGTGCGTTTGTGTGATTATTCCCAAACACTCAATTGATTTACTGATTGTATGTTATTTAAGGAGGTATGCTACACCAGAGAAATTTGATGTGGATGAAAAGTGGGGGATATGTACAACAATATTTTAAAGTTGAAAATTTTTTAATTTACTTTATTTTGTCAACAAATACAGTTTTAGTAGAAGGTAATCTGAAAAAAATTTAAAACCCCTGCCGGACTCGAACCTGCGACCTACAGTTCAGCAGTCGGTATTCAAACCTACTGAGCTACTCGACTAGGTATTTATATGGAAAAGGAAAAGTCAAATATTGTTGATATCGATTTTTTCATCCATATTTTTAAAGGAAGTCAGCCATTATGACGATGTAGAGTACTACCTTAAGATTCTTTTCGAGAACTTGTCACTCATATGGAGACGTCACCATTGCCGGTGAATGTCTGCACAATTTAGGCCTATGCTTGGCGCTTACGGCTTTTGAGTTTTATCGTGCAATACCTGCTCTGACACGGGACATCGGTTTTTGCGGTCTCGTCTGAAGTACTGTCCCATTTAGTTGTCATTTACGACCAGCAAGGGATAATGAGGACCTATTTTAAGGCGGATCCCCACGGTTGTCTCTGATGCCTATACTAGTAGTCTACGATGGGATATCCGCCATATTCTCTTAGTCTCTGCTAGGATATCCCGCCTAGGAGACTCTGCACTTGACCGTTACGACCGCCATTTTGATTTTAGATACACGTTTGGGGAGAGATAGAGTGAAAACTTAGCAACGTATCAACTGTCATGGCCGCCGCATTTTTGTTTGTTATTGAAACTGCTGGACAGAAGGTGACATAGATAAGTTCCGTCCTTGATAGCATTCTCCTGAACAGATACTTCTTTTTGCTCACAATCGTGTGATTTGAGAATTGCTTCTTGATGAATAAAATATAAGTTGACAAGGTGAAGATAACGAACAGGGGTCAATTCCGAGTGGGACCAGGTGCCTAGGGGGAGTAAGCATGTAAAGTTCCTTCATCGCGTGAATGTCTATCTCAACAGAGGACCTCGGTTTTCAGGTTCTGACTCCAGGTTGAGGTCAAAAATACATATAGTGTTTATATATAAAACATTAAAGATAATACCTTTAACATTATTGAAAATAAACTGAAACTAAATAGGTTTTTTTTTTAGAAGGAACCCTTTATCAAATTCTGATTTTTATTACCCCAGGGGTAGGGGATTTAGTTCTAGGGTAAGGCAAGATTTGTGCTAGTGATTATTTAAGACTCCTTTAAGTTTGGTGATATGGTATGAAAAATAAATGCATATTTAGGAGAAGCAAAATGGAATGTACCGAAAACCGCGAGTTTCGCAAGTTCTGACTCTCAGCTGGATCTAAAACAATCATAGAGTGTTCCTGTAACATATGTGATGGTGCAGGGGTTCGCCTTTTCTTTTACTTATGCAACAATTCACCATTTTAAAGTGAAGTGCCAAAAATATAAACCTCCACATGAAGCTCAAGGCCATATCAACAAAGGTCCTTTACCTTAGCAATACTTTCTTCAACACAGGATCTCGGTTTTAAGATCATATTCAAATACGCTACAGTAAGAACGCCCAATCTACTAAACTGCTGCGACCTGTTTCACCTGAGATAATCATTGGGGGATTGTTGTATTTGGTACATCAAATCTTTGTAATCACTTAGCGAGACTTAGCGATAGTTTTGTGTAAAGGACAACAATCCTTTTTTACGAAACATTATCCTCACCACAACTTCCTATTGATTACAAGGGCTGTATCGTTGCAAGTCTGATGTATTGTTTTACTGATGATGGACACTTAGCAATTGTTTCCTGCACAGGGCAACAAACTCTTTGTTCTCATCATAGCTTCCTATTCGTCATAAGAGAGTGTTGTTGTAAATTTTATGTTCTGTTTTACTTTTGCCGATGGTGCATTTATCATTTTAAAAAAGAATATAATGAAATGTTTAAATTCATTTTCATTGGAAAAGGAAAGGAAAGATAAAGAAATAAAACCGAGATCCCGCCATTGCTAGTCAGATTCCTAAACTACTGAAATGTCTGAAGACCAGTAAATTCGACACATGCATTTGAAAATAATGAATAATATGAGTAGTGAAAAATACTTATAGATTTTATCTTTATAACGGTTATGTATCTTCAGAGTTAGGGAAGCTCACTTTTGATTCAAGGGGAAATGAGACTTGAATACAGGTATATCATTCCACCCTCTAGTAATGAACATAACTCTGTATTGGAGAAGAGGATTAAAATGATACTCACGGCGGGTGTGACCGGTCAACAGGGGATGCTTACTCCTCCTAGGCACCTGATCCCACCTCTGGTGTGTCCAGGTGTCCGTGTTTGCTCAACTATCTATTTTGTATTGCTTGTAGGAGTTATGAGATTGATCACTGTTCGTTATCTTCACCTTGCATACTTTATAGGGACACATATTACAGCTAAGGATATCCACAAGTCATTTGAATTCCATGAAAAGCCGCTACATGTAAAATTTGCAGGTCGTAGTTTTCGTCCTGTAGTTTTCATACAGATCCAGATTCTCATTGTGAAGTAATATTTTTAACAAATAGAAATTATAAACACATCGTCGCCTACTGTAAGTGGACACTTAAACGATTGATTGGAGAAGGCTTATATAGGCTGCAAGCCTGCTGCCTAATCCATTTATGTTTCATACATAATAAAATATTGTTTAAATATATAAAAAAAAAAGAAGAAAAGATTGATCAAGAGTTACACTTGCTGTGCATGTATTTATGTCATTATATTCATAGATATTGAATTATCAAACACTTGGTACATTCAAGACATTGTATTTGTAAACATTGGATTCTCAAAATATAATCATATTTACATAATATTGTGTACAACAAACCATAGTTTTCTTCAAAACCGGATGTTGATGCATAAAAGGTTAGGGTTCAATTGTTCACGGTGTGATTCTCACTGAAAATAGGAAAAGTAGTTGGAGAGCGACTACTTTACACCAAGACAGGAACGATAACTCTGACAATGATTTCTGCTGTTCATACACTTATGACACTCATTGTTTTTATACCAAGATAAATTTCTAATTTCAAGGTCATATTCAGAGACCAATACTCTCCACTACAACGAGAATGCCGTAACCACTAAACTAATTGCGACCCGTCTCCACTTGAGAAAATCATTGAGAGATTAATGCACTTCCTACATCAAATTGTATTACTTTAGAGACTATTAGCGTTAGTTTCCTGCACAGGACAAGAACCATGCCTAATAGGCCTACTGTATAGCAGGTTAATATCGCGGTCGAAAAAAAAATAGAGATTTTAATTCGCAGAAAAACAAATCTTAATATACTGAACCCGATTTTTTATCAATATGAAATATTAATTCATTGAATGTTAAATTCGCAGAAATCTTGTTTCAGCGAATATGGCGAAAATTAACTCTGCGAGTTAATTTCCTGCTATACAGTATTAAGCTCAGTGTCCTCCTCACCATTTGTTATTGGTCATACGAGCTTTGTTGCCGTATATTTCATTGTTGATACGTGTAATGCATTGATAATTGGAGGAAAAGTATGCATGTTGAGTTCGTATATGTCTATCTGCACAATATGTCCGCCTTTGCTATATGTCCAATTTTAGGTCAAACTGTCCTTATATGTCCGCCTGCACGATATGTTCGCCCAATTTGTTTTCAAAGAGTCACTGTATGTCCGTCCAATTTTTCACCAGTCTGGTTAAATCCCCATGGGCACGAATTGTGCTCCTTTGTTAGCTGGCCTGTTTTTATATTCCTATGAAGCAGAATTTATTCAAAAATTTACTATGTGAGAAGAAAAAAATATCTTGCAGTACCCTTCAATTCGACATTTAGATATATCGACGATGTATTATCTATTAACAATAACAATTTCCATTCATATGTCGATTCAATATATCCCAGTGAACTCGAAATAAAGGACACCACAGAGTCGTCCACTTCTGCTTCATACTTAAGATATTTAATTGAAAGTAGGTATTAACGGCAAAGTAACAATTCAATTTTATGACAAACGGGATGATTTCAACTTCTACATCGTCAACTTTCCATATTTATGTAGCAATATTCCATTCTCACCTGCATATGGTGTTTATATATCTCAACTGATTCGATACGCAAGAGCTTGTTCTGAGTGTGGTAAGTTTTTAAATTGAAGCAGGTTACTGACAAACAAGTTGATGGTGCAGGGGTTTTAACAGTCTCGTTTAAAATCAGCATTTCGCAAATTATATGCTCGTTATAACGACCCAGTTTACCAATACGACAGATCATTGGATCAAATGCTGTCTGGCGTGTTTCATGCCGATTGTTAGGCCGTTCTTGGCACACTGATTTTGACTATGGATAACTCCGTTCACCTGATCAAGATATAGGGCTCACGGCGGGTGTGACCGGTCAACAGGGGATGGTTACTCCTCGTAGATACCCGATTCCATCTCTGGTATATCCAAGAGGCCGTGTTTGCTCAACTCTCTATTTTGTATTGCTCATATGAGTTATGAGATTGATCACTGTTCGTTATCTTCACCTTTCATGAAAGAAAAATTTCTTGTATATTGTTATGTGAATTAAAAACATGCAGTTAAAAAAAATCAACACTAATTCGAAATTCCAAATGCATCTAAGGACAAAAACTGGGATGATTAATCATAATTGTAGCGTTTCTCAGACACTCCTAGACACTCTGACAACATAATATTTTATTCATGAATTTTATTACATTTCATTTTTACAATAAGTCAAGTAATATCTAAGATATTGAATAGAAAAAATATAACCAAATGGGTTTAAATCTGAAACTATGTCAAATTTTGTTACCCTACCCCTCCCCGGACTTAAATGTGTTAGTATTTAAAAATTACCTCTTTAAGGATTTAACATCATAATAGTGAAAGGTTCCTTTGAACCATTTAAGAATGATCTATAGCATGTGCTCTTGCAGTTGACCTTTTTTAACTCGCAATAGTTGCATTAATTTGGCAAATATGACATTGTTTTTATGTTTCTGTTTTAGTAAAACATTTCTTTAGAAAGTATTTGGTATTTCCAGCATTTACATATTTAAAGAGAAATAGCTTTTATTACATTATATCGTTTTCCTCACTGACGGAAGGTCCACTCACTGCATGAAAAATATGGTTTCCATGGTGCGTAAACTTAAGAAAACAAATGGTTTACACAAGTTTCAATTTGGAAACTTAAGTTTACAAGGGTTTACAGAGTGTGTAAACCTAGGTCCTCCCCAATTCCAGGTGGTTTACGCAGCGGAAACTTGCTAAAACCTAAGGTTTCTACTGAAACTACTCGCCACCCTAGGTTTCCTCAGATTACGCACTATTGAAACTACTTCACAACCCGAGTTTACGCAGAGCAGAAACCCCCAGAAACTTATTAACATGAATAGCCTACCCTTCTCTAGAATATGACGACATAATTGAATCAAGGCTATGCACACACAGTCACACTTTATTATTAGTGATATCTATTGTGCTCATGAAATTTACAAATCATTCAGCAATGATTCTCTATTCAGCGAGGCAATCCGGGAGGTAAATGTTTACATATACACGTGTTTGGTGTACATTTTTGAATCGAGATTGGGAGTCTGGGTAATTACATAGACATATTTAAAAAAAAAACAATGGATGCCACGTGGCGAGAAGAGAAATTAGCAGTTTTATTAGAGAAGGTAGATAGGGGTAGGGTCAATGGGTTGGGGTGTACTTTTTATGATGTTAACTTAGCAACAAACAGACGGGGTAGGGGGAATATATATGGCAGAATTAAAATAACATTTCCAGAGGGTACACGTAAAGTTTTATTGGCACACAGGCTCATGTACATGTTGCATACAAATGCATTACACATTCCACATAATAAACATGTATCATACATATGTCACAACAGTCCTTGCATTAATCCACTTCATTTAAGTTTAGAAGGACCAAACATAAATAACGAAAGGCAAAAATGTACACATTTAGTACCTAAAGTCTGTCTGAAGCACCCGGGATATCCAGATTGTCTTTTTGAAAGTTAGATCGAGGTAAGCGAAATTTCTCTCGACACTATTTTTTCCCCTGCTTACTGTAGGAGTGTTCATTACTTGTCCTTAGGCTACACTGTGGTAAGGGGAGATCACTCATTCCCTTCAGATACCCTGTTTGAGTCTCGGTCCCTCTCGTATTCTGTCGGGGATGCAGGGAGTTTTGATCTCGTCACAGGTGCCCCTTGGCCGCAGTTGCATGATGGTGCTTAAAGGCTGCCTACTGTCTGCATGGTCTTGTAATATGCATGCTCCTGTTTTACTGACTTCCTCCAGAGTCTGTTTCCTGGTGTATTTAATCTCTTTTCCCCTTTTCTCCCATCCTCCATGGCCTGACCCCGTGCGGCGGCCATCTTTTACTCTGAAATATCCACTTTTTGCCTGACCTTTTCCCTTCATTTTTACCAATTTTTGACTGTAATGCTAGTTTTGTCTTTCTCTTTCTGTTATCTGAAGTCTAATGATTGAGTTTGATGTTTGGATGCTTAACATCTCCCAAAGTGACAATATGTATTATCTTGTTTCTACAGGACCCCCCTTGACAGCTCAACTTGACCGTGTCCAGGAAAATCAGAATGCCTTGCTGGGTGCAGTGAGTAATGTTCTCCATCTTCCCATTACAATTAAAGATAATTCTACATGATACCAACTATATTTCAAAGGAATTGAACAACACATTAATTAAATTTGATAAGTTTAATCAAGAACATCATCACATTTC